>NC_137031.1:34792750-34892750 GCF_032717465.1 Coenobita brevimanus
TTCTGAGCTTATGGATGATTTCTCACAGTCATGATTTCTATCCAGATGTTTTTGCATCATGTGAAGGTTTTATATTATATTACTGCTTCCTTCAGACGATGTTACTGAGCTGTGGGTAGCCCTGTCCTATGGAGGGGCTCAGTGAAATTATATCTAAACCCTTTCAGGTAGAAAAATAAACTACCTTACCCGAGCTTACCTTTAATTGCCATGCCAAGACTAATCTACCTTTACTGGCTACTGCATCCCACCCTACGCTTTCCTGCCTAATCTACCCCGTCTGACGCTGCCCTACCCAGCCTACCCTTTCTGATTCCACTCTACCAAACCCAATTTACCTTGCTTTACCACTTTACCCTTGCATACCCTACACTACGAGTATTCTAACTCAACCTAACCTCCCCAGCACTCCTGTCTTCTTCGTTACCTTGTCCTACCCGAACCTACTTTACCCTACATTACACTACTCTTCCCTATCCTCCTTTACCCTTTCCTTTCCTACCCTACCATACCCTATGCCAGTCCTATCTGCCCGAACCTAACCTAACCTAACCTACCCTACCAAACTTCTAGGATCTACCCAGCTGTGCTTCCCCAGAAACTCCATAACCCATTCAAGGGGTATCAGTATTGAATCCCCCAATATTGAGATTTTTTTCCAGAGATATATTGAAGTTGGGTAGGATGGAGATTGGGTGGGGTGCAGTGGGGTAGGACCGGGGCTGGGTGAGGTGCATTGGGGTAGGATCAAGATTGGATGGGGTGGACTGGGTTAGGATTGCGGTTGGGAGGGGTTCAATGGGGGTAGAATCGGGGTTGGGTGGGGTTCAGTGGGGTAAGATCGAGGTTGGGTGGGGTACAGTGTGGTAGGATAGAGATTGGTTGCGGTGCACAGGGGTTGGATATGGGTTGGGTGGGGTGCAGTGGGGTAGGATCGGGGTTGGATGGGATGCAGTGCGGTAGAATCGGAGTTGGGTAGGGTGCAATAGGGTAGGAATGAGACTGGGTGGGGTGCAGAGGGGTAGGATCGGGGTTGATTGGGATGCAGTGGGGTAGGATAGGGATTGGTTGGGGTTTAGTGGGGTAGGTTCGGGTTTGGGTTGGGTACAGTGGGGTAGGTTCGGGTTTGGGTTGGGTACAGTGGGGTAGGATCGGGTTTGGTGGGATGCAGTGGGGGTAGGATCGAGACTGGGAGGGGTGCAGTGGGATAAGAGCTTGGATGGGAGGGATGCAGTTTGGTAGGATCGGGGCTGGTTGGGTTGCATTGGGGTAGGATCGGGGTTGGGTGGGATGCAGTGGGATAGGATCGGGGTTGATTGGAGTGCAGTGGGGTTGGATGGAGTGCAGTGGAATAATGGCGTGCTTGGGTTTTGTGCAGCAGGATAAAATTGGGGTTGGCGGTGTGGGAGGGGCTGGATCGGGATTGAATGAAGTGTCATAGGGTTGGACAGAGGTTGGGTAGGGTGCAGTGGGGTAAAATTGGGGTTGGGTGAGTTGCAGAGGGATTGGATTTGGGTTGGGTGGGTTGTAGTGGGGTAGGATCAGGGTTGGGAGGGGTGCACTGGTGTAGGATTGGGTTGGGGAGGGGTGGTGCATAATATTGGCGTGCTTGAGTGGGATACAGTAGAGGAAAAGTGGGGTTTGGCGAAGAGGGTTGAGGTTGGATCGGGCTTGGATAGGGTGCGGTAGGGCAGAAAGGGTGGCGGTTCGGGTACAATAGGGTACCGTGTGATTTGAGCGTTGCCTTGTGGGCCGCAGTGCGGGAGGACGAAGGTTGGGTGGGGTGCAGTGGGGTAAGAGGTCGGTTTTGTGGGTTGCATTGGAGTGATGGCGGTGTTTTGTGGGGTGCAGTGGGTAGGAGTATGTTGACTGAGGGATTTCCTGGCGTGAGGAGAAGTAGGAGGGGGATTATGTGGTGTGCAGGGGGGTTGGAACTAGGTTGGTTATGGTTCAATTGAGTAAAGAAGGTGTTTGGTGAGGTGCAATGCTGTAATGGCAGTGCTTAGTGGATTGCAGTGCTGTAATGGCGGTGCTTAGTGGAGTCCAGTGGAGTAAGGGCTGTGCTTGGTGGGGTGCAGTGGGGTAGTAGGGAGGTTATGTGTGGTGCGGGGTGGGGTGGGGGGAAACTGTGATGTTTGGTGGGGTACAGTGGGGCAGGATCGGGGTTGGGTGGGGAGCAGTGTGATAGAATCGAATTGTGTAGTGCAATTGAGTAGGATCGGAATTGGGTGGGGTGGAATGGGGTAGGATAAGGATCTGGGTTGGTTGCAGTTGTGTAATGTTGTTTTGTGAGTATCAGTGAGGTAATGCTGATGTTTGGTGGGCTTCATTGAGGTAATGGATATGTGTGGTGGGGTGCTGTGGGGGTAATGGTCGTATTTGGTGGGGTGCAGTGAGGTAGGATCGGCGTTTGGTGGGGTACAATGGGACAGGATCGGGGTTGGGTGGGGGACAGTGGAGTAACTGCGCAATTTTGGGGGGTTCAGTAATGAAGCAGCGGTGCTGGGTAGGATGCTGTGGAGTAGGACCAGTATTCTATGGGGTGCACTTCCGCAGGAACGGGGTTTGTAGGGGTGCAGGGAGGGTTGAGTGGTGTTGACTGGGATGTAAAGGGTTTGACTGATTGACTGCTTATTTAATCAACCCAACTGTTAACCAGTATACACCATTGCTACCTCATCTGCACCCCTAAAAGCGACAGGATCAATGTTGGATGGGGTGTAGTGGGGTAATAGCGTTGTTGGGTGGGGTGCAGTCGGGTAGGAGAGGGACTGGGTGGGGTTCATTGGAGTAATGGCTGTTCTGAATGTGGTGCAGTTCAGTAGGAGAGGGGATGGATGGGGTGTACTGAGGTATGAGCGGGATTGGGTGGGGTGCAGTGAGGTAGGAGCGAGTGTGGGAGGGATGCCGGGGATTAGAGTGGGGTTGAGTGGGGTGTGATATTAAACTGAAAAGAGCAAATAAATGTTTCTCAGTCTGGGGGTTAATGGAGACAGTTTCCCTCCCATCATCCTAGGGTTTTTTCTTTAGCTGCTTGAAATCGCCTGAAGCCTGAGAAAGAGGGGGAATAAAAAATGACGTCAATAGATTGAGTGAGCTGTGTTCTAGGCGCCACCATTCGAGTCACGGAAGTGACCAGATGTTTTTTTTTTATATGATGTAGACGTTTTATATATTAATGTTATTGCCTGCTTTAAACGATATTATTCAGGTGTGGCTACCCTTGGCCTATGGAAAGACTAAGTGAAATTTATATTTCACTACTCCAGTTCGAAGAGTACACTATCCTACCCCACACTATCCTACCCAACCTAATCAACCTTACCTGATTACATTACTCAACCGTACACTACTCTACCCTAACATAACCTTCCCTATCCTACACTACAATACAGTATTCTACCCTGCTTTAACATAACTTACCCTACACTACAGTACCACTTTACCCTTCCGTAACCACCTACCCCTCCCTTCCCTTCCGTTCCTTACCCTACCCTAACCAACAGAACCTACCTACCTACCCACCACCCATACCTTACTCATGTCTGAATACTACTCAGCACTGCTTCCCTAGGTACTCCGTAACCCATGAAAGTGATAACATTTTTAAATTGCCATATTTTAAGATTTTTCAAGAGATATATTGACATGGGGTAGGATCTGGTTTGGATGGGAAGCACTGGGATAGTATCTGGGTTGGGTGGGATGCAGTGGGATAAGATAGGGTTTCGGTGGGGTGTAGTGGTGTAGGATCAGGGTTGGATGGGATGCAGTGAGGTAGGATCGAGGTTGGGAGAGGGTGCAGTGGGGTAGAACTGGGGTTTGGGTGGGGTGATGTGGAGTAGGATCGGGGTTGGGTGGGGGTGCCGTGCGATCGGATAGGGGTCGGGTGGGGGGGCAGTGAGGTGGGGTAGGGGTTGGGTGGGGGCGCGGTGCGGTAGGGTCGGGGTTGGGTGGGGGGGGCAGTTGGGTAGGATCGGAATTTTGTGGGGTGCAGTGAGGTAGGATTGGAGTTGGGTGGGGTGCCATTGGGTGAGATCGGGGTTGAGTGGGACGATATGGGGTTGGACAGGTGCTAGGTGAGGTGCTGTGGGGAAGAAGAGGGGATGAGTGGTGTGTAGTGGGGTAGGAGCAGGGTTGGGTGAGGTGCAGTAAGGTTTTAGTGGGGAGCAGTGGGGTACGAACGGGGAGGGGTGGGTTGCAGTGGGACAGATCGGTGATGGGTGGGGTGTAGTGGGGCAGAAACGGCGTTGAATGGGATCCAGTGGGGCAGGAACGGGGTTAGATTTGGTGGGGTAGGATAGGGGCTGGGTAAGGTGCAGTGGGGTAGGAGGAGGGTTGGGTGGGGTCCAGTGGGTTAGGATCAGGATTGGGTGGGGTGCAGTGGGGTAGGATCTGGGTTGGGTGGGGTGTAGGGGGGTAGGATCCGGGTTGGGTGCAGTGCATTGGGGTAGGATCAAGAATGTGTAGGGTACAATGGGGTAGGATGGGAGTTGGGTTGGGTGCTCTGGGGTAGGATTTGGGTTGGGTGAGGTGCAGTGTGATAGGTGCGGCGCTGGATGGGATGCAGTGGGGTTGGGTCGCGGTTGGTTGGTGTGCACTGGGTTAGGATTTGTGTTGGGTAGAGTGCAGTGGGATAGAAGAGGGGTTGGCTGGCGTGCAGTGGGGTTCAGCGGGTGCAGTGGGGTAGGATCGGGGTTGAATGGAGTGCATTAGGGTAGCATCAGGGTAAGGTGGGGTGCATTGAGGTAGGATCGGGGTTGAGAGGGGTGCACTGGGGTAGCACCGGGTTAAGTTGAGGTGCAGTGTGGAATTAGTGAGGTTGGTGGGGTGCAGTTGGAAAATAGTTGGGTTGGGTGGGGTGCAGTGGGAAAATAGTTGGGTTGGGTGGGGTGCAGTTGGGAACTAGTGGGGTTCGATGGGGTGCAGTGGGGAACTAGTGGGGCTGGGTGGGGTGCAGTGGGGAACTAAAGGGGTTGGGTGGGATGCAGTGAGGTAGGATCGGGGTTGAGTGGGATGCATTGGGGTAGCATCGGGGTGAGGTGGTGCACAGTGTGTTTGGATCGGGGTTTGGTGAGGGGTAGTAGAGCAGGATCAGCGTTGGGTGGGGTGCTGTAGAGTTGGATTGGGGTTGGGTGGGGTTCAGTGGGTTAGCAGCAGTGCCAAGTAGGGTGCAGTGGGGGTAGGAACGGGGTTGAGTGGGGTGTAGGGGGTAAGAGTGGAGTTGGGTGGGGTGCAGTGGGGAAGGATTGGGATTGGATGGAGTGCAGTAGGTTGGGGTGGATTAGGTTGGGTGTGATATTAGTTTAGACAAAGAAAATAATTCGTTCTCGGTATGAAGGTTAATGAAGCCTGTTTCTGTCCCATCATTCTGAGAGAGTCTTCTTAAGCTGCAGGAAATCGTCTGAAGCCTAGCAAAGAGAGAGAGTGAAAAATGACGTCAGCATATGGAATGCGCTGTTCTAGACGCCACGAATCGAGTCCCGGAGGTTGGACAGATGTTTTTTCATCATGTAGGCCTTTTATATTGCATTTTTGATACCTCCAGACGATGTTATTCAGCTTTGGGTTGCCTTGTCTTATGGAAGAGCTCAGTGAAATTTATATCTAGCCCCTCCATTTTGAAAAGACAGATATGCGTCCTCGTGCTGAATGGGCCTGGAATTTACACATTCCACGCATAAGATGGCGCCACCGCTGCATTGCTGCGACGGCAGGAGGTCAAGCAGACGACATTGCTCTTTTTACTCTAACTTGGCCTGAAATTGCCCTCGCTTCATCTTGAATGTTGAGTCGTACGTATAGATTAACTGGGCAGAATTTTTTGTCCTATTGTAGCTTATTTCCAGTAGTTCAGTGGCAGAGTGAGACAATACTACGGACCTGCATCCTTTCCATAGCAATTCTTCGTTGATTAGCGTCGTATTCTAGTGTTATTTTATTGCTACAGATGAGAAATCAAGATGAAGAGAGGGCAAATGGTTTCTCGCTAAGTTAAAGTGAATGAAGTGTCGTAATATCACTCTCAGGCTCCTATGACTCACTCTCAACCGAATAACATAGTTCCCCCGTCAGCTGTCATAGAGTACACCCGATCATTAGAGGTTTAACTTGGGCATTTATTAACCCCTAGAACATCGGAATAATTCTATTGATATTTCAGTTAAAGTAGACGATTTTACCGAGCTGAAAGTGAGTCAGAGGAGCCTTTGAGAGTTAATACACTGTCAGCACTAAACCCGCACGATTGGAATAACTCATGACATAGTCTTTACAGCTGACAGCAGGAGATTTGATCCAGCTGTCATGGGAGCCTGAGAGACACGGTAAATAAAGATAACAGTTGAAGGTAAGGAAAGTATTGTAAATATTTTAAAATAAAAAGGAAAAATAAAAATAAATATACAAAGTTCCCGTTTTTATTATTTCCTTATGTGGTACGTAAGTAGATACACGGTAATCTTTACTTCGTGATTAGCATTAAAAACAGTCTTATGTATTGTAAGTGGTTCGAGACCGTAACAGTTATTACGTAGGAACTTACTCTGGATGTCACACTTTAGTACTCCCTTGTTTTTTGCAGATTACAAGTAATGAAAATACAGTAGAATTACCACTTACTCGTTGTAGATGTGACGGCTAAGTCTATACAGGTCTGGCTTGCTACAGTGGAAAACCCGGGTTCCATTCCCACTAGTTTCCTATGATTTTTTGCAGATTGCAAGTGATGAAAATACAGTAGAAGTTCCAGACTTTTCTCTACTATGGTAATGACAGCCGAGTGCAAATAGGCTTGGCTTGATGCCTGAGAGGACATGGGTTCAATGCCTGGTGGTTCTTCTTATTTTATGCAGATTACAAGTAATGAATATACAGTAGAAGTTCCAGACCTATAACACCTGTGGTCGTGACGGCTGAGTCTGTAAAGGCTTGGTTTGCTACACTTGTAGACCCGGGTTCGACTCCTGGTGGACAGAGGAATATTAAGTGATAATTGTGGCAGTGTCCATAGTGACCTGCAATGCACGCATATACTAAAAGATGCACATACTGAGACACAGACAAAACTCATGCATTGCGTCAGGCTGTGAGAGAAGGGGGTTTTATATCAAAGTCCAAAAAATCCAATATGGCTTTTTTGGACTCTGAAATAAAACCCCCTCCATTCCACACCCTATCCTTATGCATGTGTCCTGTGTGTCTGTCGGTGTATGTGCACGTGTCTTAGTGTATGTGGGAAGGTCTTTGCGTGTTTTGTGTGGGTGTGCATGTGTCAATCTTTGTGTGTGTGTACTTTTACATTCAGTCCCCGGCAGGCCAACTACGTGACTGCCCAGACCCCACCACAGGCAGACCACTAAGTGACTGCCAAACTGCCACAATTAACCTCTATATCAACCGGGAGTCGAACCCGGATCCAAATGACAGCTCACTACGGACACTGCCATGTTTTTAAATAAACCTCTATCCTCCTGGGAATTGAACCCAGGTTTTCTGGGTAGCAGGCCACCTCTCTACTCACTCTGCCACCACGGACCCACTAAGATTGCGGCCGGAACTGGTAGTCTATTTTAGTTATTTGGTGTCAGTAATAAGCAAGGGGATGTACTACATATATTAAGCCGCTAAGGAGGAGTTGTTACGATATCTCCAGAGCCACTGAGAATATTTCAAACTATGCAGGTCACGGAGAAGTGAAGAGTATAATATACTGGTATATATTTATATACGGTATATGGAGAAAATAAGAATTGGATCTTTGTATTTTTTCTTTCCTTTTCCTTTATGGAAAACTGAGCCCCACTACCAGTCCTTAACTAAATCAATCCAACCTTCAGATTTATTAGTATCTGGGCCACATTCAGCTGGTGATAAGCTTTGACAAGGAGATAGTGTCAATCTGCTTCGCAGACCCTGATGAATTGTACCAGGAATGACTATGAAATATTTGTATGCTTGGACCTTTGAAATCTTAACTTTCTAGAATGGCTTTAATAACAGCGCAAAAGTAATTGGAATTTGGATCTTTTTTAAAATAAAGGAAAACGTCGAAGGAATAACCATTGACTACACTGAAAATTTCTTGGACAAAGGATCTGTCTACACAGTGTATCAATAACCAGACTCGTCAATCCCGTAAGGGGTGGCCAAAAGCAAATCGCCTCTATGTCGCATTCCTCCCAACTTATACCCCCCTCTCGTATACCTCTCTACTCCATCATTCCATCTCATCTTTGGTCTCCCTTTCCCTTTCCCCCACTCCATCTCACTCACTCACAATTCTTTGGATAGTTAGTCTCTTACTCTGCACCTTCTCCTCATGGCCACACCAACTCACTGTATTTCTCCTAATGCTTTCTTTTACAAAGCTGCCAAATCTGTTTCATAGGCAGCAATGGTTCTTTGAACAGTATTTTTGTTTCACTATAAGCTAAAATTGTTAGGACATTTTGTAGACAGTGGTAACTGAACAGCTTTTAAGAAAAGCTTTGAAAAAATATATTAAACTGATAGAGTGCATATAACTAGACTATTGGTATAAGGCACTGTATAAATAGTGCTGGTATGAAGTGGTACAGTTTATTAGAGAGGGAGGTGTACATTGATGGAGGGCTGTAAATGGCAGGGGACAGGACGACACGGAAGTGATATGTTTGTGGCCACCCTTTACGAGATTTAAGCGTCTGGTTATAGAAATGCAGAGAAAGTAGTAGTCATATAAAGCCTGAACCTGAGCAGCTGAAAGATTAAAGTAACTAAAAGAAAATTATCTGAGATAAAAACTAAGAGATAAAAGATGATATGGAGGACTAGTTACAGGAGCATCGCCTGGTATCTCCCCTGAGCTGTATGAAATAACCTGGCAGTAGCAAACAACACTACAGGTACTGCGTGAAAATGGCGCTGTGATGGATTATAAAGTCAAGCCAAGGATGAGGCTATTAGTGCTAGTGGCTTAACGCAACAACAAATAAGACCTAATACTCAAGGTATCATAACTTTACCAATTACTATAGTTATCCATTAAATAGAAAATGACGGTAGTTATCCATTAATAAAGCTAAGTGATAGAAGTCTTAGTTTTGCAATCCTTATCTGCGAATTCTTAATATTCTTAAGTTGAAAAAAAGGGTTTACACTCGTAGAATTCATACCTTACTCCATTGGGTCTCGAAAAATTCCTATGTTGAAAATGTTTTTACATTCGCCGACTTTTTACCCAGTTACATATGACCCAAAGAATGCAAACCATATCATATAAGGTCCAATAAACTTGATTTACTGTTTGTTCTTTTATTATTTTAAATTTTCTTTGTGTTCACATTTGCATTACAAAGTACATTAGTACCTATGACGGCAGCATGTTAAGTAACTCTGGGAGGAGGTAGTGTTCTTATTCATAAGTATATAAAAAGTGTTACGCAAAACGTTACAAGTATATCACAAAGTATTTCTGGTAATACCAAAGTATTTAGGTGAATTTAGTGCACTAAGCTATCTCCATCTCCAGGTCGCTTGCTCTTGTACTCCTCTCTCCCCTGCTCGCTTTAGAACAATACACAATAAAATCACACCCTAAAGAAAAAATATAAGGAAAAATAGACTCTCTAACCTCTCCTGTCTTTTACTCCCATCTCCTGTCTGATCTCTCTAAGTCATCTCCCGTTCTGTCTCTCCTCTCTCCCCAGCACCAGTCTCTCTATCTCCCGGGGAAATGCGGAAACATTAAAGATGACTAAGGAGTGGATCGCCTACAATAGTGACGGTGTACAATTGCCGTCATAACCGCCGCCATAACCTCCTCCATCATCCCTACTACATCACCTATAAGTACACACTACAGAGTCATATTATATGTCGCTAATAAAGATTTATAACAAACCGTCCTTGGCGATTGAGTATACAATTTTCACTAATATAGTTATTGATGCAAACTACGATTAAAACTATAAAGAGCATGCGAGAGAAAGCGTGGATGTAAAGGAAAATAAATTGCTAAGGTAAATGCGCTACGAAGCCTCCTATGCCACTTTTGATCCAGATGCCGAAGACTTCTATGGGTTACAATTCTTGCTCTTTAGGGTTTTAATCTTGTTATCTTGAGTTGTTTTCTGTTGCTGCCATCTTGCCGTCCTTGGTTGCTGTTTGTCATCCCAGGTTATCATCTCGTTATCCTACAGTGCCATCTTCATCTGCAGTCGTTTCGTAGTCATATGAATATATTGCCATCACTGTATCCGGGGTTCACTTGAGTTCTGAGGTTGCCATCGTGTTGTCTTTGGTTGCCGTTCGTCTAGGACTACCGGGATGATACCCTGCAGGTGTCATCGGTTCCTGTGGAGGAAATAGCGGTTAGGCAAACACTTTTTTTTTATGTACCACAGTACAGCTCTTGACATGCCACACACTGTATTCTTTTTTCAGACAAACTTTGACCAGGATAGCTGAAGAAGTGAGGACAAGACGAGACAACAGGACAGAAGACAAGGACAGGAGGAGATGAGACTGAAGAAAATATGAGCTGCAGTGCCATGGAGGTCATCACCACCACCACCATCACCCGCCCATCACCACCACCACAGCACCCACAGCACCACCTCCACAGCACCCCCAAGCACCACAACCACAGCACCCACTTCACCACCGCTACAGCACCCATTTCACCACCGCCACAGCACCCATTTCACCACCACCACAGCACCCTCACTCCCACCACCACCAGAACAACCACCCCAGCACTACCACCACAGCACCCCCAGCACCACCACCACGGCACCCCCAAGCACCACCACCACGGCATCCCCCCCCCCCACCACCACCACGGCACCCCCCCCACCACCAAGGCACCCCCACCACCACCACCAGGGCACCCCCCCACCACCACCACGGCACCCCCCCACCACCACGGCACCCCCCGCACCACCACCACTGTACCCCCACCACAGAACCCCCACCACCCCCACCACAACCACCACATCACCCCCACCACATCACCCCCACCACCCTCACCACAGAATCCCAACCACCACAACCACCACCACAACACCCCACCACCATTACAGCACCCCCACCACCACCATAATAGTAATAAGAGTAATAACTGTAACATGGGTAATAATAGTAATTGTAATAAAGGTGAACAGAGTAATAATAATCAAATACAATAAGTGAAATGAGTAATAACAGTAATAATAAGAGTAATGATAGTAATAGCAATAAGAAAATATCTAATGTTAATGATTAATATCAGTAATAATTATAATAGTAACAGTGATCATCATCATCATCCAATCCTATGTCGCCCCACAGAGGAGTGTAGGAACCGGGGGCTAGGCAAGTTGGTCCTGACATTTAAAATGAGCGTGACCAGCCTCACTCATCCCTGAGTGGCATTACATGAGAAATCAACCCCAACCATCCCTTGGATATAAACCTTGACCGGCTCAATCCGATTGGAGTGCAATAATTACCCACTAAACCACCAGGCGCCAAAATTTGGTTATATGGTTACCACCCAGCGTAGTAAATGGTTTCCTGGTGTACAGGAAACCATTTGGCTTGTCACTCAGTGTAGTCACCCACAGGCAGAAGGAAGAGGAACGAATGAAGGAAAGAAAGAGAGAAGAGGGAGTGTAAGGTTACCCATAGGCAGAAGGAAAAGGAAAGAATGAAGGAAAGGACGACAGAAGAGGATGGAAGGAAAGAAGGATGGAGGAGAGGAAAGGGCAGACACCCAACAGCAGCACTACATCGAGTGAGTGGATGGTGAGCGCCCCCACCTACCAGTAACAGTGATAAGTTATAATAATAATACCATTAATACCAGTAGGAGAATCAGATTTGTTTGTGGCCATCCCTTACGGGATTAAGGCGTCCGGCTATAGTTAAACAGATAGACAGATCAGTGTGATAGATAGACAGGTAGATAGAATCAATTAATGTACGTTTTACTATGAGGAAGAAAAGGGCCTTACCAATTCAGTTCCTTTCAATCCAGATTGTTTTCTGTATTGTTCTGACCATTGCTAGGTTAGGCTAGGTTAATTTGCTAGGTTAGGGTAGGCTGGGTTAGGTAGGTTAGGTTCGGTTACATTATTAGCTTAGGTTGAACAGGCTGTTAGGTTAGGCTAGGTTTAATTTCTACTTTAGATTAGGTTTAATAGCTACTGTAGGTCAGGTTATGTTAAATTGTTAAGTTAAATTGGTAGTTTAGGTTATGCTAAATTGCAAAGCTAGGCTGGGTTAAAACATCAGTAATAATGGCAGTAACAATAGCAATGGTAATGATGGTATTACCCACAGTAATCCAAAGTAATCACAGTACTGTAATAATAGCAAATGGGAATTATAATCATACCCATTCCAATAACAACATCAGTAATAATAGCTGTAACAATAGCAATAGCAATAATGTTTATAGCAACAATAAACCATAGTAATCACAGCAATAATAGCAACAATACCACATTCTACAATGAGCACTCAGAACAACTCCCACGCTTGCCAACTGGTCTATGGGGCGGACATAGACACTGCCCTGTGTCCTTGGCCCTCGACAGCTTTAGATAGATGACGTGATAGTTTTCAAAATAAGTCGCTAAGTAAGAGTTACTACGAAGCCGTCTAACAACCATACCCAGCCTCAAACTTGTCTGGCAGTTTATATTTCGGAAATCACTAAGCAGTGACACCTCTCATCCTGGATTAAGTCCGTCATGTTTATTCACTTGCATATCAGACTGTTCTTAGTTGATATATCGTGATTTTCTTAAAACACACGTTAACTTTAATAAAGAAAAGTGTCCCAGAAAGGCAACCAGCACTCCTTCCTCCACAGCACGGCTCCAGTTCATACTAATTAACAACACATATCCTCTTGGCTTAAATTAACCCACACTGACTCACACACATAATAACATTGTCTAAATTAATATGACTTTTTGTATATACTACTTACCCTTAATGAAGAAAAAATTTCCCGGAGAAGCCATCTACAACCTTCCTCACAACAGCAAAGACTACACAGACCGAACACATCAAATGTGACGTCGTCAAAAAAACGCCTTGCTTCTCGGATGCCTCTAATTTTAGAAAATTATAACATAACGCCTAACCGAAAACTCAATCTGGCGATGAAAGAAAGCGGGGGATTAAGAGAGAATGTGAAGTTAAGATGGAACGGAAGCTTCAGAGAACGTAAGAGAATGTGAGCCTTAGAAAGGACGTAAGCAAACATGAGAGGATAAGCTAAGTAGAAGGCAAATTTGTAAGAGAACATAAGCCTATGAAAGAACATGACTTTAAATACAGAGAGATAATTGAGCAGGTAAAGGAGGGTTGTGGTGTTGATGTGGATGCGGATATCCGTGGAGAGACAGAAAGACAAATGAAGTAAAGAAGCGTTGTGGTGTTGTTGTGGATGTGGAGTTACGTGGAGAAGCAGCCAGACAAATGAGGAAGTAAAGGAGGGTTGTGGTGTTCATGTAGAAGTGGAGTTACATGGAGACACAGGCAGACAAATAATGATATAAAGGAACCTGGTGGTGTTGATTAGAATGTGGTCGAAAGTGGTAAGAGAATTACTTTGAGATGATTTGGCCCTGTGGAGAGGATGGAGAATGAGAAATTGACTAGGAGAGTGTATGTGAGTGAAGTGTAGATAGGACAGGGGGAGGGGAAGGGAGCATACCTACTGTATGCCAGCATGTATGAGTGTATGCATGGATGTATGTATGCATGTACGAGTTTCGTCATTGACTAACATCATTTTCGTGTATGACTCGTTAATAAAAATCACACACACACACGTACACACACACACACACACACACACACACACACACACACACACACACACACACACACAAACTATCTAACACCAGGTAACTCGATGGCACTGAAACAGGTGGCTGGGCAGTGATATATTAAGGCTGGAGAGAGGATAGCCTGACACAAGACCCACAAGCCTAAATTTAAGGTGTTAACGCAGGGGTTAATAAATGGATTAATTAATGAAGGGATAATGAAGAGGTTAATGAAAGGGTTAATGATGAGTTAATAAGGAGTTAATGAAGTGGTTAATGAAGGGATGAATTAAGGGATAATGAATGGATTAATGATGGATCAAGGAAAGGGTTAATGAAGGGCTTAGTGAAGGGGTTAATGAAGGGATTTATGAAGGATTAAGAAGTGGGTTAATAAAAGTGTTAATGGAAGGGTTAGTGAAGGCGTCAGTGAAGGGTTAGTGATGGGGTAAATGAAGGGGTTAATGAAGGGGTCAGTGAAAGGGTTAATGAAGGAGTTAATGAAAGGTTTAACGAAAGGCTAATGAAGGGTTAATGAATGGGCGAAGGAGTTCATGAACGGGTTAGTGAAAGAGTTAATGAATGGGTTAATGTAAGGGTTAATGAAGGGTTAATGAAGGATTTAATCAGGGGGTTAACGATTGGTTTATTGAATGGGTTAATGAGGGTGTTAATGAATGGGCTAATGAGGGTGTTAATAAATGGGTTAATGAATGGTTAATGAAGGGTTAATGAATGGGTTAATGAATGAACTAATGAAGGTGTTAATGAAGATATTGGTGAAGGGTTAATAAAAGGGTTAATGAGGCGGTTACTGAATGGGTTAATGAGGGTGTTAATGGATAGGTTAATGAAGAGGTTAATGAAGGGTTAATGAAAGGGTGAATGAGAGGTTTAATGAATGGGTTAATGAGGGGATTAATGAGAGTGTTAATGAAGGGTTACAGAGGGGTTTGTGAAGGGGTTACTGAGGGGGTTAATGAAGGGATTAATGACGGATTAATGAAGGGCTAACGAGGGAGGCAATAAAGTGTTTAATGAGGGACTTAATGAAGAGTATAATGAAAGGATTAATGAAGGGTTTAATAGAGGGGTTAATGAAGTGGTTAATGAACGGTTAAATGATGGGGTTAATGAAGAGGTTAATGAAGGATTTATTAAAGGTGTTAGTGTGGTGTAATAAAGGGTTAATGAAGGGGCTACTGAAGGGGTTAATGACGGGCTTAATGAAAGGGTTATTAAAGGTGTTAGTGTGGTGTTAATACAGGGTTAATGAAAGTGTTAATGAAGGGGTTAATGAAAGGGTTAATGATGGGGTTAATGAAGGGGTTAAATGATGAGTTAATGATGGATTTAATGAAGGGTTAATGAAGGGGTTAATAAAGGAGTTAATGAAGGCTGTATCTAACCCCTCCAATGCAATGTTTCCGCCAGGTTCATCAAAATCATCTGGAGACAGCAAAAAAATACACGATACATGACCAAAGCAAGCAGGCAAAGAGCAGGCAGATAGGCAGGCTGGCAGTGAAGCAGGTGGAGAGCAGGTAAACAGTCAGGTAGCCAGAAAGCAGGCAGAGAAGCAAATGGACAGGCAGGAGGGCAATCAGATAAGGTGGCAGAAAGAGTGGTAGAGGGACAATAATCAGGCAAAAAGGGTGGTAAGCAGGGTACCAAGCAGGCAGACAGGGTAGGGAAGGTACCAAGCAGACAGCGAGTTTGGTAGCAGGGCACCAAGCAGACAGCGAGTTTGGTAGCAGGGCACCAAGCAGGCAGACAGGGTGGTAGCAGGGCAGCAAGCAGCTAAGAAGGGTGTTAGGCAGGGAACCATGCTGGCAGGAAAAGTTGTAGCAGGATACCCAGCAGGTAGGAAGGGTGGTTGGCAGGGTACCAAGCAGGCAGGAAAGGTGGTAAGCAGGGTATCAAGCAGGTAGGAAGGGTGGAAGGTAGGGAACCAAGCAGGAAGGAAAAGTGGTGGCAGGATACCAGTAGGCAGGAAGGGTGGTAGGCAGGGTACCAAGCAGAGAGGATATTTGGTAGGCAGGGTTCCAAGCAGGTAGGAATGGTCGAGGACATGCAGGGTGGCAGTGAGAACGGCAGACAAACAGGCAGGCAAACTGGAAGGCAGATTGGCAGGCAGGGATTCCAGAAAGTAGGAAGGCAGGCTGGCCAGCAGGCAGCCAACATATCTTGCACGGGAGGCATGTAGGGAAGAACAAGGTCTTGGAGAAGAAGGCAGGCAGACAGGCAGGCTGGGTAGCGAGTCAGGTAGGCTGGCAGGGGAGTCTGATGACGTCAGACAAAACATGGCCAATCAGAAGCCAGCAAGTTTTTCACAATTTTCCTCGCCATCGCCACACAAACGCCATCTGTAGGAACAGTTTGTGCTTCCCAGGCCTCTCACCAGCCGCCCTCATGACGTCAGACAAAACCTGACCAGTCACAAGCCAACAAGTTTTTTGCCATTTTTATTCTCAATCGCCACACATACGCCATCTGTAGGAAGAGTTTGTGGCTCTCTGCCTGCCCCTCACCCCCCTCATGACGTCAGACAAAACCTGACCAATCACAAGCCAACAAGTTTTCTGGCATTTTTCTTCACTTTAGCCACACATACGCCATCTGTAGGAAAAGTTTGTGCTTCCCTGCCTGGCCGCTTCTCTGCCTGGCTGCTGCCAGGCTGCCTACTGCCCACCAGATTGCCAACCTGCCTGACTGCTAGCCTGCATGCCTGCCTGTATGCCAGCCTATATGACTGCCCACCCGTCAGTCTGCCTGTCTTTAGCTTGCCAGCTCTCCTGACAGCCTGCTGGCATGCTTGACTACCTGCCTAACTAACTGAGCCCTGACTACAAGCCAGTTTACCTGCCAGCCTCTCTGTCTGCCTATCAATCTGTTTGCGTTTATGTCTCTGTTCTTGCCTGTCTGCCTGGTTGCATGCATGCAAGTTTGCCAACTTCCACCTTGCCTGCCGGCCTACTAAGTTCCACCCACTGGCGTAGCTGCGGAGGCCTTAGTAGGTGGCACTTTGAGGGGCCTGGGTGAGGGGCTCTGGCTTTGTTGTGGGAGGGGTGGGGGGAGGACAATATGCAAAACCATAGTTTCTTATAAAATATGTTCGTTTTCTATAAAGCGTTCATCCCTCCGTTTTCTTTTACAAAAGTGGGTAACTATACTATTTTCATTCCTACTTGGTCCAGATTTTCATCCTTCTGCAAGGGGGCAGGAAAGAAGGGTGAAATTTAGCAGGCTGCAGGGTAGGCTGACAGGATGCAGCAGGCAGGCGGATGGGTTGACAGTATACTGACATGCTGGTAGGCATACAGTAAGTGGTCAGGCAGGCAGAAAGCACAGGCAGGCAGGCAGCAGCCAGGCAGAGAAGCGGGCAGGCAGGGAAGCACAAACTTTTCCTACAGATGGCGTATGTGCGGCTAAAGTGATGAAAATGGAAGAAAACTTGTTGGCTTGTGATTGGTCAGGTTTTGTCTGACGTCATGAGGTCGGCTGGTGAGGAGCCAGGGAAGCACAAACTGTTCCTACAGATGGCGTTTGTGTGGCGATGACGAGGAAAATTGTGAAAAAACTTGCTGGCTTCTGATTGGTCAGGTTTTGTCTGACGTCATAAGACTCCCCTGCCAACCTGTCTGCCTCACTGCTTAGCCTTCATGTTAGTCTGCCTGCCTGTCAGTTGCCAGCTTGGCTGCCTACCACCCTCGTTGTTTGCCTGACGGCCTGTTTGTCTTTCTGCCTGCCTGCCGGCTAGCTATGTGGTTGCCTGTCTGCCACTCTTCTCTCTTTTCAGCATCTGTCTTCCTGCCGACCTTCCTGCCTGCTACCTGCTTGTTTGCCAGACTGTTCTCTTCCTGCCTATCTGCCTGCCCGCCTACCTGTCTGGTTGCTTGTCTGCCTGTCTGCTTGCTTGCTTGTCTGTCTGCTTGGCTGCTTGCGTGCTTGTCTGTCTGCTTGGCTGCTTGCTTGCCTGCCTGTCTGCCTTTCTGCCTGCCTGCCAATATGACTTCCACCTTGCCTGGCTGCCACTCCTCATGCTGGCCAGCCTTTCTGCCTTCCGTACTTACAGCCTTCTTGTCTTTGCCTGCCGTGCATACAGCCTGCTTGTCTTTGCCTTCCGTGCATACTGATCGTCAACCTTTCTGCCGTGCATACTGCTGCCTGTCTGCAGTGCACACTGTCTGCCGGCCTACCGTACATACTGCTTGCCTGCCTGCCGTGCATACTGTCTGCCTAAGGTGCATATTGTCTACCTGCCTGTCGTGTAAACTGCTGTCTGTCTGCAGTGCATCTGCTTGCCTGCTTACCGATCACACTGCCTGCCTGTCTGCCTAAGGTGGATACTGTCTACCTGCCTGCCGTGCATACTGCCAGCCTGCCTGACGGGCATACTGACTGCATCCTGCCTGTTGTGCATACCGCCAGCCTGCCTCCCGTACATACTGTCTGCCAGCCTACCGTGCATACTGCTTGCCTGCGTGCCGTGCATACTGCCTGCCTGTCTGCCATTCATACTATATGCCTTCCTAACACACAAACTGCCTGCCTGCCTGACATGCATAGTGTCTGCCTGCTTACCGTAGAGACTGCCTGCCTGCCTGCCTAACCTGGATAGTGCTGCCTATCTGCCGGGCATACATCCTGTCCTCCTTCCAGTCTTGCATACTGCATGCCTACCTGCCGTGCATACTTTCTGCCTGCCTGCATTTCGCTGCCGTGCATATTGCTGCCTGCTAACGTACAAACTGTCTGCCTGCCTACCTGCCGTGCATACTGCCTGTCTACCTGCCGTGTATACTGCCTGCCTGCCTGTTGGTCATACTGCCTGTCTGCCATTCATGCTGCCTGTCTGCCTGTCTGACGTACATACTGCCTTCCTGCTTGCCGTGCATACTGCCGCCTGCCAGCCTGTCATGTATAATGCCTGCCTGTCTGCCTGCCTGTCGTGCATACTGTCTGACTGCCTGCCTACTTACATTTTTGTTTGTCTTCCTACCTGCTTGCCTGCCTGCCTACCTGCTTTCCTGCTACCTATCTGCTTGCCTGCATACCCACCTGCTGCCTGCTTGCTTGCCGTTCATGTTGCCTACTTTCCACCTCCTAGCCTGCCAGTCAAACATGCAGGAAGGGTAGAAGTTTGGTAGGCAAGGAGGCAGGAAAGCAAGTAGGCAAAACGAGTGGCATTAGGCAGGGAAGGTAGACAGGCAGCATGCTGATATGAAGGCAGGAAAGCAGGAAATAAGGTGGGTATTAGTAACACTGCTATGAATGAGCAGGCTGGCAGCAGTAGACTAGCAGGCTGGCAGGCAGACAGGCAGGCTGGTAGGCTGGTGAGCAGACAGGCAGGCATACTGACTTGAAGGCAGAAGGGCAGGCAGGGGTGTAAGAGTGCAAGAAGGAAGCGTGAAAAATTGGCAGGCAGGGGAGTAGGCAGGCAGGATGCAGGTTGCAGGCAGGCAGGGGAGTAGGCAGGCAGGATGCAGGTTGCAGGCAGGCAGGCGAGTGGGCTGGCATGCTGGCAGGCATACAGGCAGCTAGTAAGGCTGGCAGGAAGAAGCCAGGCAGAGAAGAAGGCAGACAGGGAAGCACAAACTCTTCCTACAGATGGCGTATGTGCGGCTAAAGTGAAGAAAAATGCCAGAAAACTTACTGGCTGGTGATTGGTCAGGTTTTGTCTGACGTCATGAGGGCAGCTGGTGAGGGGCCAGGGAAGCACAAACTGTTCCTACAGATGGCGTTTGTGTGGCGATGGCGAGGAAAATTGTGAAAAAACTTGCTGGCTTCTGATTGGCCAGGTTTTGTCTGACGTCATCAGCCTCCCCTGCCAACCTGTCTGCCTCACTGCCCAGCCTTCATGTTGGTCTACTTGCCTGTCTGTTTGCCTTTCTGCCACCCTTCCAGTTCATCGGCCTGTCTGCCTATTTGTTAATTAGACAAGGAGGTTGGAAATTAATGCATGTAGGTAGCCAAACAAACTGGTAGGAAGGTTGGTTGCAGGCAGACGTGTAGACAGATTGTTATAAATAGAGACGGATGCATGTAGGAAGGCAGGGAGGCCGGATGTCAGGAGTTAGGTGTGGCAGGCAAAGAGGCAGGCAACTTTGCAGATCGGGCGGTAGTCTGGAATCTTGCACAACAGGCAGGCAGCGAGAATATAAGGATCAAACTCCACCATGGAAATGAAGGCGTTTAGAGACTTGCCATTCATCCGTGTGTGTGTGTGTGTGTGTGTGTGTGTGTGTTTGTTTGGAATGCTTTAAAACTTCACCTATAATAACAAATGTCACTGAAATCCACTCAGTTGTTGAGAAATCTGGGGTTATTTCAATCTTCTTCACGCAGAGATAACAAGTCTGTTAAATTTGCTTCTCTCTTAGTCTGGGCTACTTTTCCTTCAGTTATCAAAAGAAATTATGTTTTCTTTGATGCAGGGAAAACTATATAACACTTGTGCTATCCAGATATAGCAATTTTTTCTATTAAAAACATATACCTCCTCAAATGGTACCGATATATGCGTGGAGGTTAATGTCATCCACAACAGGGCATCCATTTCTTCCCATCCACTACACTGCATCCATTCTTTCCCACCCACAACACGGCATCCATTCCTTCCCATCCACTGCACTGCATCCACTCCGTCCCATTTTATATGCAGCATCCAATCCTTCCCCATCCATTACTATGCATGCTATATTTCTCATCCAACAAGCATCACCTGCAAAACAGTTCACCCCATTTTACTTCACCCCTTTCACTATGATGCTGGAAGTTCCATATTTTATTTTTACTGAAGGCAAACAATCGTATATAGTAGAAACAAACAAACAAACAAAAACAAACACAAAAACAAACAAGACAAACACACACACACGCGCACACACACACACACACACACAAACACACAAACACACACACACACACACACACAAACACACACAAACACACACACACACACACACACAAACACACACAAACACACACACACACACACACACACACACACACACACACACACACACACACACTTACTTCAATGGAACACGCTTCCACAAGACCATACCATCTCAATTCACTTTCATGTATTCCACGTGCAGCTGCAACGTTCAAGCCTCTGTTTCTTATCAATGTCGTCATAGCACCAGCTACTTTCCTTCCTTGTGTCACTCTACTTTCCACTTCTTTTGCACACGTTCCTCTCTATTCTATCACTGTATCCACATATTCTAACTCTCTCACCAATTCCATTCTCTCTCCATTCACTGTAACATCACACTGGGAGTCACCTTCTCTCTCGATTACCATCACTTTACTCTTTTCTACATTTTCTCTCAAGTCACGACGCACGCAGACATCGGCAAAACTCTGCAATAGTCTAGCAAGTTCTTGTCCAGAGTTTGCAAGTAGCACTGCATCATCAGCATACAACAAATTTGAGATATCCCATCCATCACCATCCATTACAGACGCCATCCCTCCCTCCATACTCGTGTTTTTTATTCTTTCATCACCCCATCCATGTAATAATAACAGTAATGAAAATAATAATAATAATAATAATGATACTGATAATAGTAATAACAATAATAATAAAAATAACAACAAAAATAGCAATAACAGTAGCAGCGGTGGTGGTAGTAGTAGTAGTAGTAGTAGTAGTAGTAGTAGTAGTAGTAGCAATTAACAAATAAACAACAGCTTCTTAAACCACGTACAATTCAATACACCCATCAATTATCACTCAAGGATAGAAATAAACAATTTTTACAAAAGGCGTGAATTTATTTTTACCATTTATTCTGGATGCAGCTACATTGGTTGGGATTGTGGAGGACGGGGGTTATATAAAAAAAAAAAAAAAACTTCGTGGTTGATATGAGTGGGGTAAAAAAACAAAAAAAAAAAAAAAGACTTCGTGGTTCATAGCCTACAGTATGTAGCGCGTCTCAGGTCTACTGTGTACTGTACATGAGACGGCTCAGTCAGGTTGAAGAGTACTTACCTTGGATCACTTTCTTCCTCACATAATCAACAGTCTTGTTTTGCAATTCTTCTTCTTCTTCTTCTTCTCCTTCATCTTACTGGCTCCCATCAACCACTGTCTCTTCGCCTCCCTGTCGCATCTTTATCACTTTTCTATTGTTGTTTCAATGGTCACTGTTCTTCCTGTCTGCTTGCATTCCTTCACCACTATGGCGGGTGCGTAGCACCCGTCTAACAACAAAGCTCATCCCTTTTCTGTTCAACCTCTAATGCAAGAGTTGACTATCAGTCCTCAATGGATGCCACAGGTCAGCTCTGGAACTGTCTCCCTCTGTCTGCATTTCCTACTGCCTATGAACTCCAGTCTTCCAAACACAGTGTGTCCGTGTGTCCAGGCATCTCGAAATGAACAGATCCTGAATTTGGTTCTCTGTTACATTCAATTTAATTATTATTATTATTATTTTTTGAAAGAATCTTGCGAGCTCCTGGCCTTTGGTTCCCTCTTTCTTGCGTTAAAAAAAAAAAAATCATCATCATCATGAAATTCCTCCCCCCCCCTCTCTCTCTCATTTCACGAAACAAACATTTATACGCCCCACACCAGCAGACTGAGCCGTCCCTGCAGCACACAAGCCTGGAGAGGGTATGGATGCTATGAGAGGGTTATGGGTGCTGTGAAAAGGGTATGGATGCTGTGAGAGGGGTATGGATGCTGTGAGAGGGGTATGGATGCTGTGAGAGGGGTATGGATGCTGTGAGACGGGTATGGATGCTGTGAGAGGGGTATGGATGCTGTGAGAGGGATGTGGATGCTGTGAGAGGGATGTGGATGCTGTGAGAGGGATGTGGATGCTGTGAGAGGGATGTGGATGCTGTGAGAGGGATGTGGATGCTGTGAGAGGGATGTGGATGCTGTGAGAGGGATGTGGATGCTGTGAGAGGGATGTGGATGCTGTGAGAGGGATGTGGATGCTGTGAGAGGGATGTGGATGCTGTGAGAGGGATGTGGATGCTGTGAGAGGGATGTGGATGCTGTGAGAGGGATGTGGATGCTGTGAGAGGGATGTGGATGCTGTGAGAGGGATGTGGATGCTGTGAGAGGGGTATGGGTGCTGTGAGAGGGATGTGGATGCTGTGAGAGGAATATAGATACCGTGGAAGGAGTATTGATACCGTGCAAAGGGTAAGGATGCTGTGACAGGGACATAATTGCTCTGGGAGAGGAAAGTGATTCTGGGTGAGGGGAAGGGATGCTGGGAGTGGGGTACTGATGCACGGAGACGGTCGAGGATGCTGGGTGACGTGAAGGGATGGTGAGAGATAGGTGCGGATGTTGGGTGAGGGGTGGGGATGCTGTGAGAGGGGAAAGAATGCTGTGAGTTGGGTGAGTTAGGTATGGATGGTGTGAAAGGGACGTGGATGTTGTGAGAGAGGGATGTAGATGCCGTGTGTTGGGTTATGGATGCTGTGAGAGGGATGTGGATGCTGTAGAGGGGTATGGATGCTGTAAAACGGATGTGCATGCTGTGAGAGGGGTATGGATGCTGTAAAACTGATGTGCATGCTGTGAGAGGGGTATGGATGCTGTGAGAAGGGCATGGATACTGTGAGAGGCGTAAGGATGCTGTGAGAAGCGTAAGGATGCTGTGAGAAGCGTAAGGATGCTGTGAGAGGCGTAAGGATGCTGTGAGAGGGACATGGATGCTGAGAGGGGGGGGTAAGGTATTCTGGGAGAAGGGAAGGAATGCTGGGAGTGGGTTACGGGTGCTCAGAGACGGGTGGAGATGCTGGGTGACGGGACGGAATGCTAGGAGAGATAAGGATGCAGATAGCAGGGAATGGATGCTGGCAGAGAGAGAATGATGCAGACAGTAGGGCAAGGATACTGGGGCAATGGTGATACTGAGAGTGGAGTAGGGATGCCGAGAGACGGGAATGGATTCTGGGAGAGGGGTACAGATGCTGAGAGTGGGGTAGGGATGCCGAGTGAGAAGTGGGGGATGCCGGGTGAAGGGTAGTGATACTGATGGGTGGGAATTCTTTTAAGAGGGTGGAATGCTGAGACAGGGGTTGGAATAGTGATGTTAACGGGAAAATATGTTGGTATGCTGGAAGACTGTTATTCAACGTCATAATTGCTTCTCGTATTAAAGTGGTCAATGAAAGATTAATTAGGGTAATCAATAGGAAATTATGAAGGGCTGGACTGTCCATCGTTTAATGTATGCCCTTCGTCTGATCCTACCCTAATCCCCCGGCTGTGCCCAATAACCTTTCCAAATTTTGGACGTGTTCTATATATTCTGACTGATAAACAGTCTTACCCTAACCCCAACCCTATTATTATTTCTATGTATTTTATACATTAAAGATTAATAAATACACTTAATGCAGCTTTCCATTAAGTTAACAAAGCGGTTTTCGTTGGAAAAGGCAGAGAAAACGAGATATTTTACGATTTTTACGGTATCTCTCCGACCAATGGAGCGTTTTGCTGCGTAATAAGTGCTTCCGTGCGGTTTGTTCTCAGCAGGACAACATAAGATCGTTCCCCTCAGTTGTGCTGCTCGCGGATTGGTCGAGAGTAACGTCACATCCCTCATCGCTGATTGTTCACGCCGATTGTTCAGTGTTGGTGGTATTTGCTATACGAGTCGATAGTCCTAGTTTTCCAGTGATAATGACCATAATAGTAGTAACGTGGCTACTATATTATCATGATGTTCTTGCTATGATTTATCGTCGAACCGCTGGTCATATATTCATGATTATTAATGCATACGTAATTTTTCTGCCTTTACTAAACCCAAGACTTTTCTTATTTTATAGTCACCCCTAACAATTTTCTTTGGTTTAGGAATCACAAAGCATGGTGGTGAAGGTCTTGGAGAACGTTTTTTTTTTTTTTTTACTATTCTTTACCTTCGCTAATCCACTCCTGTATTTTCTTTAATTATGAAATTTATGTTAGTTTGCAGCTGCAGCGTTTTCAGATTTAGAGAATGAGCATGTGTGATGCATACAAGCCGTACTGTGACGCTTGATGGGTGCTATGTGGGCTTGTTCAATAGTGTGAAGTTGATTAATCCCTTTCAAAAGAATTTTGATACTAGTTTTCGAATTCACTCGAATATCTTGTCTGGTTTCTGTCATTTACTATATAGCAGAATACTCTTTAAAACGGGCAAATATGCTATGGCACAAAATTCGAATGCAGATGGCGAGCGGATGGCAAGCAGAGGCATGGAGGAAGCAGAGACAAAATAGAATTGTGTGTAGAGGAGAAGAGGTGAAAAGATTAGTAAGAGAGAGTAAGAAGTGAGTGGATGAGGGGTTTGGAAGGACACTGTAAAGTGGAGTGAATGAAAGAAAATGTTCTGGAAGGAGGCAAAGAGTTAGACAGGGTGATAAAGAAGGTTGTAAGGGTGTGAAAGATAAAAATTGGCAGATTGTTAGTGGAGAAGGGAGAAAAAAGAAAGGAATTGTTAAAGATAGAGAACTAGAGTAAAGTATGTGTAAGTGGCTGAGAAATGGCTGGGAGGAGGCAGATGAGACGGGAGGAAGAGATCAGTAAGGTGAAAGCAGAGAAAGCAATGAAGAAAGTCAAAATTTGTAAAGCCCCAGGAATTGATGGAGTGTGGCGAAATGCTGAATCACGGGGGAGAGAGAGAGAGAGAGAGAGAGAGAGAGAGAGAGAGAGAGTAGTAGAATTGATGTGGAAGATGTGCCGATTGTGCAGGTAAGAAGAGTCTCTGAGGATTGTATATCTGGTATAATTATTCCCTTATACAAAGGAAAAAGGAAGGAGTGTGTGGTATTCATAGGGGTATTTGTCGTCTTAGTGTAACAGGATAAGTATATGGTAAGAGACATCGACAGAGCTAAGGAAATACATAGGAATTAATGGGCGAAGAACAGGAAGGTTACAGGAAGGTTACAGGATGGGAAGAGATTGTATAGACCAGATTTTCATCCAAAGGAGTTTAGAGGAAAAGTTTCTAGAGATGGTCAAGAAGTTGTATGCAGCCTTCAAGAGTGTAGAAAAAAAAAGAAAAAAAGATGACAGTAGACAGACAAGGAATGTGGAAAATGTTAATATTTGGAGTAAATGGGATATTGCCGAATGCTGTGAAAGCTGTGAAAATTATGTATGAGGGCGCTAGGACTGCACTGGAATGTGAACTTGGTAAATTTTCCTGTCTGAATGTTGGATTGAAACATGTGTTATTTCTCCATTGCTGTTCAATCTGGTTATGGGTGGAGTTATAAAAAATGTACAAGGCACAGCAGTGGATGTTTGAGTTGCCCTAATGAGATTGGAGTGTGTTTTGCAACTTCCTGTTCTGTTGTTTGCAGATTAAGTGAAGAAGGGGAACTGCAAGGTTTTGTGAACGAGTTTCGAAATGACTACGAAACGGAATCTAAAGGTAAATGTAGGCGAGGGCAAAATTATGGTTTTCGAGAGAAATCAAGTCACAATGCACAATTATGGTGGATGGTGAGGAAATGGAAAATGTGAACGCATTTAAGTATTTGGGTAGAGTGATAAGTAAGGATGGGAGTTTAGTGGATCAAGTGCTTGAAAGGGTACAACAGGGAAGAAAGTCTGCTAGTTCTTTGAAAGCATTGATAAGAAATAGGGAAGCGAGGATGGAAGTAAAGGAACCTGCTGCTGCACGATAATATTGAGATTTCAATTAACGCATGGAAGCGAAGCTTGGGCCTTGTTGGATGAACTCAAGCCAAGAGTGAGAACAGTGGAAAAAAAAAAAAAAAAGCGTTATTTGAGAAAAGCATGTGGAGCTGTATGGAGAAAACGACTGATAAATACTGTCTTGGAAAATCGTAGGGTTTGTCATTGGCTGTACCCAGACACCCACGGAGTTACTTTATAATCTGAAAAAGTTATATCAACATCGTAACAATTCTCATGGCCAGCGAGAATAATATGCTGTTCCAAACCGGATACTTCTATTTTAACCCAACTTAGTTGGTTTACCGAGCCCTTATGACAATGTATGATTTCAGGACAATAACCGAAACTTCCAGTTTTGGGGGTAAGGTCAGAGTTGGTCGTGTGATTTGAAATCCAAGAATGTTTTGAAACACTAGGTTTGGCATGGGAAAGTCCACAGTGCCACCATATTTCGCTAAAATCATACTAAAATCTACATTACGGCCGGAACTATTCTAAGGCCCACATGAGAACAGCTCCGGCCCCATTGGAGTAGTTCTTTCGGTGCCTAAACAAACTTTCTTCGATTTTAGCCAAACTTGAGGGCAGAGTCGCCAGAACCCACGTAACAATATCAGTTAATTCAGCACACTAACAATCGTCCAGTTCATAGGGTAAGTTCAGAGTTGATCATGTATATAGAGAAGTAAAGAAACTGGATATTAAAACTTACGTCGAATTTAAATCTATTTTCGTATTTTGGTCAGCATTGTAAATAACACTAATTCAATTTTACTCATATATTTGAGTGGTGGAATGTATAAAGATAGTATAGGGGTGGCTGATATGATTTATATTTTTCACTAACTTTGTCCAGATTTTCATCCTTTTCACTTCATTATATCAGTGGTAGTGAAATTCAATACTGCGGCTCTACAGTCTCACAGCACTCAGTTACTATAATTCTTTTCGTGTTAATCTATAGCCGATCTCATTCAAGAGGGAGATGACAATTTCAAATCTATTGTGAATACAGAATATTTTCAGCACAATTTACATTTGATTCTTAACTATACCAAAAGAGTGAATAAGGCTGGATATCTTAAAAGTTGCCCTTAGTAACATGCAATATTATCCATCTCTTCAATCACAATTCTCAGTAAACCAGAATAGACTGAAAATCTTTAACGAAAAATATTGTGCACAGTCTTCCCTAGAACCTTGAGAGCCCATTGTCATCTTTAGTAAAGTTAGGTTAGTTTGGGTTAGGAGAAATAGATTAATTATTAGTTTAAGGTTAGGATGAGAGTTTCTAGTTAATTATCAGTTTAAGGTTAAGAGATTTTCTAGTTACTCTACTGGGCAATCAAGATCAAAGAAGATAGTGCCATATAACGTAATTACTTTCTGACAAGTCTAACATGAATTCATAAACAGATCGCACGTTAACAATGGGCAACTGTTTACAGAGGGATACAGTATGTTTAACTCCTGGAGCAAAAGTAGACCTGATAAAGTTCGCCAGGTAGCAACAACAACAAATTTTGAGTTTCCGGGTTGAAAGTGATGAAGGATAATTAGATTTGAGATTTAGCACTGCCTTAACACTAAAGTTTCCATGAATATTATATTATACTAATGATGCAAATTTATAATAATAATACAGAACGAGATAATTATCATCCAAATCTCAGTGAACTGACAGGAAGACATGTCATCACTACGAATCTGTTCATAGGAAAGGGACGTTCAGTTGGAACAAATGCTAGATTTTGTCAAGCCAGAGTATAAGATACGGCTTCAGACTTAGTTTTCTAGTGAACCCCTTGATTAGAATAAGATTTTCTATTTTTCATATTAAATCTAAAGCTATTATACTGAAGATTTCTCACTGTCGTAACCTACAGTATTTGGGTCGTAATAGATTCACATGCAGTACAGTATTGTCTTCCATGCACAGCACAGGCACCTGGGTCTTCTGGTGCACAAGAAACAGTCCAGTTGAAGGCATATACAAGCAGCTGTCTTCTGATGCACAAGAAGCAGTCGAGCAGAAGACATACAGGCAGCTGGGGCCTTGTGCACAAGCAACAGTAGAGCAGAAGGCATAAACAGGCAGGTGTGCACAAGAAACCGTAGAGTAGAAGGCATATACAGTCAGGTGGAACTTCCCTGCCAACAGCTGGGAAGAAGGTAGATAGGTAGCCAAATCTCAGTCAACAGCCCATTCTGCGTTTTCGATCTTTTAGATGTGTTTCCTGTAATAGGTATGACTGTCGGCAATCTTGCACTAATCCTTCCTCACTTCAGTAATGACTACATATGTAAAAAATGAAGTGACGGCACTGAAAGGGTTAAGGCTAAACTTACCTAAGCCTGCCATTAACCTCGTCAGTTCAATTCTGCATTTACTCTTCCTTGAGATTATGTGTAAGCGCTTTGGAGAATTAAATGACCGGGTAAAAAAATCCAGTTATCCTCATCACAGCCCGAAGCGCCACCATGATGTGGCAAGAATGAACATCTTAATATGCATAATACTTAAACATGTGAACTTTCATTAAAAAAAAAAAATAAAAAAGGCCAGTGTAGCGGGAGATTGAGACAAATTAATCATTAACATGTAGACCAGCTCTTTGGCATAAATATCAACCTTAGAAGAAATAAAACGAAAGTTATGCTTTTACCAGGTTAAGAGTTTGCGTAGGCTAAAAAGACTAAAGCATTCAGTGTTTGGATTAAATTAGTTTAATTTTTTTTTTTTAACTTACGTTTTTAGAGTCAGCAGTGTTAGGTCAGCAGTAAAATAGAGTGTTTTCTTGTACGCCTATCACAGCATAGTGTTTCCTTGTAGCCAGACGCCTTAATCCTGACAGTATGGCCACGAACAAAATTCACCTTCCTTCACCAGCAGTAGGCTCCTCACAACTTTCATCACCTTCGTTCATACTTCGCTCCACATCTTTCCTCCACCTCCAAGTTTACCTACATGGATAAAAGTTTATTATGCAAATTTTTATCCACATGAACTGCACAATTGACAATGTGGAAGCACTTAGGTCTTGCATTCTAACTAGCTAGAGCATTGTGACAATATTATATCTCGCTAATAGGAGAAGAATCTTACCTCTGAAGTCAAGACAATACACCTCTTACTCAAATCATACCTCACTAATAGGCAAAAATCTTCAGTTCTCTCTCCAGAGGTCCACTGACCAGACTTAAAATCAATACAAAGATTTCAGGGCAGTTAAATTGGCCAGATTCACCAGCCTAGTCTTTGTATTTTCCATTTAGTCTTGCCATGAACATTCCAGATAATGTTGGAAAAACTGCTAGAGTTACCGACCGAACTATTGCTGGATAACTACGAAGGTATTACGAGTTACCTGTCAACCTTTGCTGACCTTTGTATTGCCATTTTCGAACACCACTGATTTCATTACTTAACTAACTGTACTGCATTTCCCCTAACCTATACTTCCCATATCTTAGTATTCATAACTTAAAATAGTTTTTCCTTAACTTACCAACAACATTGCACTGAATTTCGTGCAGTCACGATATTGTCTGACTCCCTGATTTAATCTTATAAATTTACCTGACCTCTACCAACACCTTGACTGCATGAGAGCTGATTAAGTTCACCTGTCTTACCTGTATACTTACCCCTCATACCAAGTCAGGGGATGATAAATTTCAAACCTTGTATCGAAGTCTACTAAAACTGGTAAACTGCAGACTGCATACCCAAGGCTTCCACGACCACATCACCACACCTGCAATGGAGTAAACCGCCGTATTCTAGGCAACGCGGGAGGTTTCGTAGCACTACCATAGCTATTCATTTTGCATACTACACCTTAACACCCAATTCTGCCATAATATACAGAGGATATTGAAGTGTAGTGCAGAAGAAATCTCTAAGGAAAAGGATTTAGAAAAATCCCAAAGCCACCTAGAAAACGACGCAGAAGTGATAATCATTTATAGTAAAAAAAAAAAAAACCTGCTTGTCTTTAGTCCTATCAAGAAAGGAAAATTTTACAAGCCAGGCAGTAATGATGAGTAAAAGCTAATTAACCTATACCAGTAACCAGGCACAGACTCGAGCTGAAACACTAACGATATTTGACTTCGGAGTGGCTAGATTATACTTACACTTCCCGTACATAATTATCTAATATCTACACTGTTCCTTAACCATTATAATAATCTGTATTCAGACTTACCCACCTACTTTACCCCCGACAGCGTTAGATTCAGACTTCCTACCAGCCTGGTCCATTTACCCCTGACAGCTATTACCTAAATCAATATTTAGATCAGTTTTTGGTCAAGCTTGGAGTTAGTACAATATTTATTAGCTTCTTTTACCTGTTGCTTGGTAAACAAGCTACTAAATTATTTAGATTACTTTACTCAAATTCAGTAACCTCCATCCCTAAGACTTTCTAGTGTTCAAGGTTTTCTGGTTCTACCCGCCACGGCTGAGAACATCTACCCTCTACCCTACACCATATCCTTTAAACCAACCACCTTTCGATTCTAAGACTTTAAAGTACAAATGGTTAGTTTTTATTTATATCACTCAGTATGAGCGAGCACACTCGCAATGCAGTCATCAATGCACAGGACCAAAGTCTGTGCAGTTTCATTGCGGGGCTCCAGCCTGAGTCATCACTGTAGTTGGATTAGTTTTCTACAATCTACTACTAAGAATCAACCATCTACAGCTAATATTCTACCCTCCATTTCTCTACCATCTACTGCTACCTGTCTACCCTCCACCACTTAAGATTCCCATTAACCAAAAAAAAAAAAAAAAAAAAAAAAAAAAAACTTCCAGGCACACAGTAAAAGTTCTCACGCACCTAAAGTATTTTCCTACACATCTGAAACTTACCTGGTGTCAGTACCTATCTACTTATGCCGATTTTTCAGCCTATTTTACCTAATCTACCCAACTTCCCTACGAAAATATAGTTACCTGTAAAAAAAAAAAAAAAAGCTAGAGCCGGTTGCCTACAGCCAAAGCTTTCCCTACAGCCAAAGCTCGTTCTCTACAGCCAAATCTAAAGCTCCCTATCTATGGTATACTCCCTGACTAAATCTAACCTAACTCGACCTCCCTAACAAATTAAACCCATCTCGTAGTTTTCTTATCTAATTAGCCTATGTCGCAGCATCCCTATATAACAAACTAACCTAATTCGTTGCTTCCCCAACTAAATTAAATCCTGGCTGGTAGCGTCCCTCACTCTAACTAAGCCTGGCTGGTAGCGTCCCTCACTCTAACTAAGCCTGGCTGGTAGCGTCCCTCACTCTAACTAAGCCTGGCTGGTAGCGTCCCTCACTCTAACTAAGCCTGGCTGGTAGCGACTCTAACTAAGCCTGGCTGGTAGCGTCCCTCACTCTAACTAAGCCTGGCTGGTAGCGTTCACTCTAACTAAGCCTGGCTGGTAGCGTCCCTCACTCTAACTAAGCCTGGCTGGTAGCGTCCCTCACTCTAACTAAGCCTGGCTGGTAGCGTCCCTCACTCTAACTAAGCCTGGCTGGTAGCGTCCCTCACTCTAACTAAGCCTGGCTGGTAGCGTCCCTCACTCTAACTAAGCCTGGCTGGTAGCGTCCCTCACTCTAACTAAGCCTGGCTGGTAGCGTCCCTCACTCTAACTAAGCCTGGCTGGTAGCGTCCCCTCACTCTAACTAAGCCTGGCTGGTAGCGTCCCTCACTCTAACTAAGCCTGGCTGGTAGCGTCCCTCACTCTAACTAAGCCTGGCTGGTAGCGTCCCTCACTCTAACTAAGCCTGGCTGGTAGCGTCCCTCACTCTAACTAAGCCTGGCTGGTAGCGTCCCTCACTCTAACTAAGCCTGGCTGGTAGCGTCCCTCACTCTAACTAAGCCTGGCTGGTAGCGTCCCTCACTCTAACTAAGCCTGGCTGGTAGCGTCCCTCACTCTAACTAAGCCTGGCTGGTAGCGTCCCTCACTCTAACTAAGCCTGGCTGGTAGCGTCCCTCACTCTAACTAAGCCTGGCTGGTAGCGTCCCTCACTCTAACTAAGCCTGGCTGGTAGCGTCCCTCACTCTAACTAAGCCTGGCTGGTAGCGTCCCTCACTCTAACTAAGCCTGGCTGGTAGCGTCCCTCACTCTAACTAAGCCTGGCTGGTAGCGTCCCTCACTCTAACTAAGCCTGGCTGGTAGCGTCCCTCACTCTAACTAAGCCTGGCTGGTAGCGTCCCTCACTCTAACTAAGCCTGGCTGGTAGCGTCCCTCACTCTAACTAAGCCTGGCTGGTAGCGTCCCTCACTCTAACTAAGCCTGGCTGGTAGCGTCCCTCACTCTAACTAAGCCTGGCTGGTAGCGTCCCTCACTCTAACTAAGCCTGGCTGGTAGCGTCCCTCACTCTAACTAAGCCTGGCTGGTAGCGTCCCTCACTCTAACTAAGCCTGGCTGGTAGCGTCCCTCACTCTAACTAAGCCTGGCTGGTAGCGTCCCTCACTCTAACTAAGCCTGGCTGGTAGCGTCCCTCACTCTAACTAAGCCTGGCTGGTAGCGTCCCTCACTCTAACTAAGCCTGGCTGGTAGCGTCCCTCACTCTAACTAAGCCTGGCTGGTAGCGTCCCTCACTCTAACTAAGCCTGGCTGGTAGCGTCCCTCACTCTAACTAAGCCTGGCTGGTAGCGTCCCTCACTCTAACTAAGCCTGGCTGGTAGCGTCCCTCACTCTAACTAAGCCTGGCTGGTAGCGTCCCTCACTCTAACTAAGCCTGGCTGGTAGCGTCCCTCACTCTAACTAAGCCTGGCTGGTAGCGTCCCTCACTCTAACTAAGCCTGGCTGGTAGCGTCCCTCACTCTAACTAAGCCTGGCTGGTAGCGTCCCTCACTCTAACTAAGCCTGGCTGGTAGCGTCCCTCACTCTAACTAAGCCTGGCTGGTAGCGTCCCTCACTCTAACTAAGCCTGGCTGGTAGCGTCCCTCACTCTAACTAAGCCTGGCTGGTAGCGTCCCTCACTCTAACTAAGCCTGGCAGGTAGGGACAACCACTCTAACTAAGCCTGGCTGGTAGCGTCCCTCACTCTAACTAAGCCTGGCTGGTAGCGTCCCTCACTCTAACTAAGCCTGGCTGGTAGCGTCCCTCACTCTAACTAAGCTTTCCTCCTAGCCCAGCCCTCAGCTTTCCTCCTAGCCCAGCCCTCAGCTTTCCTCCTAGCCCAGCCCTCAGCTTTCCTCCTAGCCCAGCCCTCAGCTTTCCTCCTAGCCCAGCCCTCAGCTTTCCTCCTAGCCCAGCCCTCAGCTTTCCTCCTAGCCCAGCCCTCAGCTTTCCTCCTAGCCCAGCCCTCAGCTTTCCTCCTAGCCCAGCCCTCAGCTTTCCTCCTAGCCCAGCCCTCAGCTTTCCTCCTAGCCCAGCCCTCAGCTTTCCTCCTAGCCCAGCCCTCAGCTTTCCTCCTAGCCCAGCCCTCAGCTTTCCTCCTAGCCCAGCCCTCAGCTTTCCTCCTAGCCCAGCCCTCAGCTTTCCTCCTAGCCCAGCCCTCAGCTTTCCTCCTAGCCCAGCCCTCAGCTTTCCTCCTAGCCCAGCCCTCAGCTTTCCTCCTAGCCCAGCCCTCAGCTTTCCTCCACGCCCCGCCCCCCGCTTTCCTCCTAGCCCAGCCCTCAGCTTTCCTCCTAGCCCAGCCCTCAGCTTTCCTCCTAGCCCAGCCCTCAGCTTTCCTCCTAGCCCAGCCCTCAGCTTTCCTCCTAGCCCAGCCCTCAGCTTTCCTCCTAGCCCAGCCCTCAGCTTTCCTCCTAGCCCAGCCCTCAGCTTTCCTCCTAGCCCAGCCCTCAGCTTTCCTCCTAGCCCAGCCCTCAGCTTTCCTCCTAGCCCAGCCCTCAGCTTTCCTCCTAGCCCAGCCCTCAGCTTTCCTCCTAGCCCAGCCCTCAGCTTTCCTCCTAGCCCAGCCCTCAGCTTTCCTCCTAGCCCAGCCCTCAGCTTTCCTCCTAGCCCAGCCCTCAGCTTTCCTCCTAGCCCAGCCCTCAGCTTTCCTCCTAGCCCAGCCCTCAGCTTTCCTCCTAGCCCAGCCCTCAGCTTTCCTCCTAGCCCAGCCCTCAGCTTTCCTCCTAGCCCAGCCCTCAGCTTTCCTCCTAGCCCAGCCCTCAGCTTTCCTCCTAGCCCAGCCCTAAGCTTTCCTCCTAGCCCAGCCCTAAGCTTTCCTCCTAGCCCAGCCCTAAGCTTTCCTCCTAGCCCAGCCCTAAGCTTTCCTCCTAGCCCAGCCCTCAGCTTTCCTCCTAGCCCAGCCCTCAGCTTTCCTCCTAGCCCAGCCCTCAGCTTTCCTCCTAGCCCAGCCCTCAGCTTTCCTCCTAGCCCAGCCCTAAGCTTTCCTCCTAGCCCAGCCCTAAGCTTTCCTCCTAGCCCAGCCCTAAGCTTTCCTCCTAGCCCAGCCCTAAGCTTTCCTCCTAGCCCAGCCCTAAGCTTTCCTCCTAGCCCAGCCCTAAGCTTTCCTCCTAGCCCAGCCTTGTTCTGGTTCTAGGCATCACTCCCTGAATGAATTATGTTCTCACATTACTAGGCATGTTTTACGTGGATGTGTTTATTCATATTTAATGGGTATGTATGATAATGAGATGAATAACCAAATGCTTCCTCACCACTGAGTGTAGTGTGGGGGAGAGAGGCTACCCAGACATTGCTGAGGCCAGCACGTTTAGACAAACAGGGAGGGTTAAAGGAGGGGTGAGGGAAGAGCATAAATTCTGTATATATCTCAGTCTTGGGCAAATATATTTGTTAATATTACATACACTATTAATACTGCCTTACTGAGATGTATGAAGCGCACTGTATATTAACTCACAGCTACTCGTGTACATATCTGCACGTGTCAGAGGCAATGGCATCTCAATTTGCTGACCTATGCCGGTTCCCAGGCTAGGCAACGAGGGGCAGCTAGGTAACTTCTAGCTTCCGCCAGAGGTAGACGCTCAACTCTTATCTCTTGTCACAGCTGTATCTTTCTGTGGCATAATAAAGAGGGAGAATACATCTGCACCTGTTTTTCTGATTCACCTGACACTACCTGCTCCTGATCACGGGCACATCGGCAGTCTCGGCTGCTAACTGTGGAATTCAGCAGAGTCTACGTCTAAACATTTAAACTCTTAAGAGGTGTGGGTTCGAATCCCACCGCTGCCACCAGTTTAAATGTATCGGCATAGACCCTGCTGAATTCCACAGTTAGCTGCCGAGACTGATTATGTGCCCGTGATCAGAAGCAGCTAGCATGTCAGGTGAATCAGAAAATAGGTGCAGGTGTGTTCTCCCTCTTTATTATGCCACAGAGAGATACAGCTGTGACAAGAGAGAACCGAGTCGAGTGTCTACCTCTGGCAGGAGCTAGAAGTGATCTGACCGCCCCTCGCTACCTAGCCTGGGAACTGGCATAGGTCAGCAAATTAAGAGATGCCATTATCTCTCAGACATATGGAGATATCTACACAAGAAGGTATGAGTTACAACTTTACAGTGCACTTCATCTCAATAAGGCAGTATTAATAGAATATGTAATATTAACAAATATTTCCCAAAGACATACATACAGAATTTATACCTTTCCCTTACTCCTCCTTTACCTTCCAGTTTATGTCTAAAGCCACTGGCCTCGGCAATGTCTCGGCAGGCTCTCTCTTCCACACTACACTCAATAGTGAGGAGGCATTTGGTTATTCATCTCAACATTACCATACATACCCAATAAGTATGAATAAACACACCCATGTATAACATGTTTAGTAATTTGAGAACATAACCCTTTGTGGGAGTAATGCCTAGAACTAGAACACCCTAACCGAATCTCCTATCTCCAAGCACACCTCCAAGCACACCTCCAAGCACACCTCCAAGCACACCTCCAAGCACACCTCCAAGCACACCTCCAAGCACACCTCCAAGCACACCTCCAAGCACACCTCCAAGCACACCTCCAAGCACACCTCCAAGCACACCTCCAAGCACACCTCCAAGCACACCTCCAAGCACACCTCCAAGCACACCTCCAAGCACACCTCCAAGCACACCTCCAAGCACACCTCCAAGCACACCTCCAAGCACACCTCCAAGCACACCTCCAAGCACACCTCCAAGCACACCTCCAAGCACACCTCCAAGCACACCTCCAAGCACACCTCCAAGCACACCTCCAAGCACACCTCCAAGCACACCTCCAAGCACACCTCCAAGCACACCTCCAAGCACACCTCCAAGCACACCTCCAAGCACACCTCCAAGCACACCTCCAAGCACACCTCCAAGCACACCTCCAAGCACACCTCCAAGCACACCTCCAAGCACACCTTAATACCCTTTCCCGGCCAATAATTTATCCTATCCTACTTACTACAATACTTAACCTACATCAAACACCGCCACAAAGTATAATAAACCTATACTTTTTTATTCCCTATCCCTTACCTTGCTCCTACTGACCCCTGATAACTTCCTTCCCTGTTTTACATCCTACACCCACACTATAAACTACGGCACATCGAAGACTAGCTCACCGTTTATCCTACTCTTGCAAAGTCCTAAACATCTTGCAAGGTTAAAAGCTAAAGCAAAAACAAAAAAATAGCCTAAAATTGAATTATACTTATCAGCAGGTATGGGTGCAGTTTGTGTAGATAGCAGGGCCGAAGACAGCACGGACGCAAGATGTAGACAGCAGACTGGACACAGCGGCCGAATAGACACCACCTTTCACGACCCCGACATCGTAACACCTGCGCAATATGAAATGTTAAAGGCGTTGTGGAAAATTTGTGTCGCGTATATTCAGCTTCCCGTAAAAAAAAAAAAAAATGAAAGCCAGGCAATGATACGTAATTGAACATGCAGTGCTAGAAATTCTATAACGTCCTACCGATCACCGCTGTGATTACATTGCAGGCTTTTCTAGTTCTACCCTTCACTACTAAGACTGTCTACCACCCTCCACCACTTCCAAGAATGTAATTAGCAGTGGTTAGTGTTACTATCACTCAGCATGGGCGAACCCACCCGCAATACAGTCATCAATGCACAGGACCGAAGTCTGCCGTTTCATTGCGGGGCTCCAGCCTGACTCATCATCGTGGTTGTGTTAGCTTTCTACCATCTACTGCTATTATTCTGCCCTCCACTTTCCTACCGTCTACTGCTGCTTGTTTACTCTCTACTTTTCTACCATTTACTGCTGCTTGTATACCCCCCACTTTTATACAATCTACTGCTACCCGTTTACCCTTCACTACCATCTACTGCTACTTGTTCACCCTCCACTTTTCTAATATCTAACGCTTCTAAGTTTACCCTCCACTTTTCTACCATCTACTGCTCTTCCTAGTTGCTTTTCCATCGCTAAATAGTTTCCTTCCTATTGCTTTCTCCCTGCGCCCTCCTTCCTAAAACCTGCAGCGGCTTCCTACCTTTAACTATAGCTTCTAATTGAAAGTTCCAGTCTAAATTTACCTATCTACTTTTCTCGCTGAAACTCCTACAAGTTGCTTTGTTCCCTATGACAGCCAAAGTATCTAGCCTACCACATACTGGGTGAGAGGAGAGAGAGGTTACAATTTAATTTTCTGTAGAAGTTTCGGGCTACAAAGAACCCATCTCTAGAGAGTGAACATGTGATACTGCAAAGAAATTTACGCCCCTGGAAATTCCCATTCCCTTTCTCCTGTCGCTGCCTGGTTACCTGCCTCTAGGAAAACTCCGTCGTCCTACCCAACCTTCAACTTTGCCAGTGTGATATGCTTACTATAAACTTACATTAGGCTGAAAAATCCTTATGTTTTCTACACAAAGTCGAGCTGCATCCAACATTTGTTTATTCAGAGCTTAATGGCCGCTGCTGCTTCCCACTTGGGCAATGACCGCCGATGTATTTGCAAAAACAGGGATTAAGACACTGACGCCGTACACCTGCACTGCGTTCTGCTATTCTTGTATCCATTCCTATTCCTGCCTCCCCTATGGACACTGGAGGAAAGTTCCGCGTTTTCACTCCACGTCGAAAGAGTAAACAGGAGATGTGGTAGCGAAGCAGTAGCCAGCATTCATCTTTTCTGGTAACTCTGAGGAGGACAGGGTTGGAGGCGGAAGGGGCAGGAACCATCAGCTCCCCCAACCTTCCTTCTCCCCCACCCTTCCTCCTCCCATAACCTCTCCCATCTCCCACAGTGTTACCAGACACTTTAGTCTGGTCTGGCTACTGCCTCACTAGCGCCTGCCTCATGCTTAATAGTTCGAAGTGGCAGGGATGTATATAAGACGGAACTTAACTCGAGTATATTCTAGAGCATTCACTGCACGACATCAGGTACACTAAATTTTTACTTTCCTTCACTTTTTCCTTGTATTTTAAGTCCTGAGCATGCTGCAGTTCTAAGGCCTGCTTTCTCCAAGTACGTATTGATAACGGAAGCTTTGAGCTGTGGACAAATATCGAACAGTGATAGTTTGATTGAACACTTAACTGGATTCCTTTAAACCTTTAACATGCCTCCCGGATAGAATAGCTTAAAGTTTTCTATTATGTGTTTAATCTCATCCTCTATGAACTCATTACTTAATATACGCCCTACGGAATAATCCTGTAACTCCAGACTTTGACCTTTCGTTGTGTGCTAGATATAGTGGACAGTAATCTTGAATGATTTATGGTTTACCGTTTAGCTCCCTCGTCTTGTCAATATTACAGTAAGAATGAGTTTCTTTCAATACAGTTACGGCATCATTCACGTTAACGATCTGTTTATTCCAAATATTTGTGTCCTTTGACAATTACAAAGACATCGTCCACCTATCTGTACCGAGTTGCACCCCTGCCTATGGCTCTCCTGTAGTAGCCAGCCTATAATGTTCCCATGTATAGTCGAGCCATGACAAGAGTGAGGAGAGCCCATGGCTAGACCGTAATGTTAGCTACATCACTTTGATGAAAGTAAATATTCCGGATTTAAATAATTTGTTCGATGTAATCAGATCTTCGTAATGGCAGCTTATCTTTGGAGTCCACTGTTCTTCCTTGCCGGCAGTAGGACGAACAATGGACGCAATCGAAGATGAGAAGCTGCCAGTACCATGGTCTGACTACATCGAGCTAATACCAAATTCGGAACATTTACTTTCAGGGGAGAGGAATACAGACAACAGAAGGGTGTAGCCAAGAGCTCTCATTTATGCCCGTGAGGGCTTGCCTATACATGGAAATAGAGGCTGACTACTACAGAACAATCAGAGGTGCAAACTTTGTATAGATGTGGACGTTGTCTTAGTAACTGTTCCTAAGGACACCAATGTTCTAAATGTGAATGATGAGTTCTTAACAGAAAAAAGAAATCAATTTTTACCTACTATAATGTGGACAGTAGACGAGGGAGCTAAATACTGTAGCAATCAACCGACAAAGATTACTATCCACTGTCTTAGCACAATGAAAGGACCAAGTCTGGAGTTACAAGACTGTTCCTAATTGCGTACAGAAACTGCTGTTACGAGTTCACAGAGGAAGCCATTAAATACATAAAAGCCTTTAAGAAGTTCTGCTACCCTGAAAACATGTTAAAACTAAAGGCAGTATATATGTATATAAAAATGCTAATGTTCAGTCAGACTAATAAGATCTATCACCAACTCAAAGCTTCGACTGCTAACAAGTCCTTACATTGGCAGATCTTAGCAACACTGCATTTTAGGACGTAATACAGGTAATAATCAAAAGTGAAAGAAGTAAGAATGAAATGTAATATACAGCATTCCGTGGAGTGGATGCCCGAAAACTTATATTGGGGGACACATGAGAAATGTATACAAGGACAACAGGATACAAAGAAAGTGTACAACTTCAGGGTAATTCCTTAATGTTGCACCTATCAGCACAAACACTTGCTCAAGTAGGAAGAAGCTACAGCCGTTGAGAAAACTGAATATACACGAGATGAAGCACCTCCTATGTGTAAAAAATTTGAGCATACCGAGGGATGTTTCAGACAATGAAGGCGTACAGCAAGGATATCTAGTGGCACAAATCAGGGGTGTGATAGATCAACGGAATATTAGCAGTAGTCAATTCGGATGAAACTAGAAAGGGGAGGGGAATTTCCAGGGGTATAAATGACTGCTGTATCCCTTGTTCAGACTGAAGATGGATTCTGTGTAGTTTGAATCTTGAGAAAAAAATTCAAGCTCGAACCTGTGTGTCTCCCACCCAACATTTCCACAGCAGAAGTAGTTATCTTCAAATTCCTACACCCTATTCTCCTGCCCCTTAACATTCCCTAGTATTTAATGTTAACTATACCCAACCCTACACCCACATCCCGACCAAGACTACTACATAACTGCAACCAACCAAACCATGAACATGCACTCATATCGGCCTGACCATTGAAAGCTAAGCAAAATTAAAAATGCAAATGAAAATGGAAATCGAAAATTGGAGTATACTTATCATAAAGTAGGGACGCAGTAAGCAGAAGACATGAGACGACCTTCACCGCCCTTACATAGCCGCACCCGTGAAATATCAATTATGTGAATTCCGATTCTCTCTTCGCTCTTTATTCCAGCTTCCTGTCTGAAAAAAATTAGCTCGGCATTGGCAAGTAGCTTTACATCTGGTGGAATTGTAAACATTAACACACCTCTGCCGATACATGATCTGGGAAATTAAAGCTTACACTAATTCAAATTTTTTGCCCACCCTCCTCTCGTACTCCCCCCCCCCCAAAAGTGAAAAGCAATAAACAAGTAATGAACCACCTGTAACGCTGGTAACGGCTTCATTTACGTTCTGATTAATCAGCAGCCTCTAAATCTGACTGCCTTTTATACCCTTCCTTGTATCCAGTATCCTCGCAGCCGTAACGTCATTGCATTACGTCTGCATACAAGTTTTCCATTGCCAGTGTTCATGAAAATGAGCAACTACCACTCGGCAGCTGATAATTAGCCCTAACTCGTGCACTGTTGTAGGCATCATTATTAATAAGGCTAATGATCTTGTGTTCATTGGCCAGTCTAATCACATCTAAGGCAATAGAGCTTGCCATGCCCATTGGTCGTTCGTCTTTAAGTACTGGCTTAAAGAAATAAAGTACTGTATCACTATAAAACCGGCCACTTCAACCTATAACTTCATTCTCAAACAAAACCTTCCTCAGCTTCAGTGCCAAGTATTCCAGCCCAGAATACTTCTCTAACCAGTACCTTGCTTCTCATTAAGATAGTTTCCTCTTCTCTGGCCTCATTCAGCATTCAACAGGCAAGTAAGGAATAATCCAGCTAACTCATTAAAAAATAAATTAAAGTTCCCAATCAGTATTAAGGATTACCACAAATAAGACCCAGGCACACAGAAATTAATAGAAAAAATAAAAATCGACTTACCAAAAGGTGAAAGTACTCTCCCTGCGACGTCCAGCGTTTTTCTGCTTGCTGGTTTACGTGGACCTGCCTTGTAGACTCTCCACCGCAGCCTACCGAATCACAAAACAGTGAGCTTCAACTATCTCGAGCAATAGAAAAAAATATATATTATGAGAAAGATCAGTACTTACTCCTACCACCAGATGGTGTGGTTTTCTTTCCCATTTCTAACAGACTATAGAAAAAAAAAAAAATCCCTTGTAGTGCAGGTGAGTGAACAATATACCTAACCTTTACAGCTTCGAACCTGAGTTTCTGAATGTTGGCAGAAAGCTATACGGCATATAAGAGGGAAAAACTACAGTAATTACAAATGAAACAATAGAATCAACGTAAAACGTTTGTGTGAGTCCTCCCCAGCAAACGACTGTGTTCCTTTAGTAAAGCGTCAGCTCAACAGATGGCGCTAGGGTCGATATCAAATGCGCAATTCTAGTTTTAGCTAAAATGACTTTATCCCTTTCGAAATCACAAGTTATTAAGGCTGATCACAACTATAATCCTTTATAATTTCAGGAGGGGGATTTTCTGACCTTCTCCTGCCTTAGCTGTAACATATATTTTTAACCCTATAGTTTTTGATGCGTTGGGAAAAAGGTTTCGCTAGTGGTGCTTTGGATTTGTATTCAAAGTTGGCTGTTCAGAGCCGGACACATTACTATCTGGTTACATCTCCCACTCAATTTTGTTTATACAGAGTTGTGAGCGTTATCCAACCACTACAGTGTAATGAAAAAAAAACAAAAAAAAAAACAGGGTAATTAGTACGGACTCTGATACGCACCCTTGCCCCGTGAACTCGCCAAACTATTGCTCGAGATAGTTAAAGCTCACTGTTTCGTGATTCGGTAGGCTGGGGTGGGGATTTTACTGTACAAGGCAGGTCCACGTAAGCCAGCAAGCAGAAAAACGCTGGCCGTCGCAGGGAGAGTACTCTCATCCTCTGGTAAGTCTATTTGTTTATTTAAGTTTTTTGTGTTTGGGGCTTATTTGTGGTGATCCTCGATACTGACTGAGAACTTTATATTTTTTTTTAATGGGTTTGCGGGATTATGCCTTTTTTTTTTTTTTTTTTTCTGTTGAATGCTGATTGAGGCCAGAGAAGGGGAAACTACGTAAATGAGAAGCAAGTTAGTGGTTAGCGCAGTATTCTAGGCTGGAATACTTATGCACTGAAGCTGAGGAAGGCTTTGACTGAGAATGAAGTTATAGGTTGAAGTGGGTAATTATATATTGATACAGTATTTTATTTCCTTGTGTTAAGCCAGTACTTAAAAACGAACGACTGATGAGCATGACAAGCTCTACTGCCGTAGATGTGATTAGACTGGCCAGTGAACACAAGATCATTAGCCATATTAATAATAATGCCTATAGCAGTGCACGGGTTAGGGCTAATTATCAGCTGCCGAGTGGTAGTTGCTCATTTTCATGAACATTGGCAATGGAAAACTTGTATGCAGACGTAATGCAATAACGTTACGGCTGCGAGGATATTGGATACAAGGAAGAGTATACAAGGCACAGTCAGATTTAGAGGCTGCTGATTAATCAGAACTTAAATGAAGCCGTTACCAGCTTTACAAGGGGTTCTTTACTTGTTTCTTGCTTTTCACTTATATTTTAAAATGGGGGGAAGGGAGGAGGGAGGGCAAAAAATTTGAGTTAGTGTAGGAATTAATTTCCCCAGGTTATGCATCTGCAGTGGTGTGTTAATGTTTACTTCTCTCCACCAACGGTAACGCGACTTGCCAATGCCAAGCATGTACTTTTTCCCGACAGGAAGCTGGAATAAAAAGCGAAGTAAGATTCAGTATTCAATTAACAATTGGTATTTCACAGGTGCGGCGATGTAGGGCCAGGGAAACTGGTTTCACGTCTTCTGCTGACTGCGTCCCTACCCTATGATGAGTATACTCCAATTTTCTATTTTAATTTTCTTTTGCAATTTGCTTTGCTTAGCTTTCAGTGGTTAGGACAATGAGTGCTTGTAGTTAAGTAGTAGTCTTGGTTGGGGTGTAGGTGTAGGGTTGGGTATAGTTAACATTAAATTCTAGGGATTGTTAAGGGGCAGGAGGAATAAGACATAAGACAGGCTTAGAAAATAGGGTGTAGGATTTTGAAGATAGCTACTTATGTTGTGGAAATGTTGGGTGGGAGACACACAGGTTGGAGCTTGAATTTTTTCTCACTTTTCAAACTACATAGAATCCATCTTCAGTTTGAACAAGGGATACAGCAGTCATTTATAACCCTGGAAATTCCCCTCCCCTTTCTAAGGTCGCATCCGAATTGACTACTGCTAATATTCCGTTGATCTATCACACCCCTGATTTGCGCCACTAGATATCCTTGCTGTACGCCTTCATTGGCTGAAACATCCCTCAGTAAGGTCAAATTTTTTACACATATGGGGTGCTTCATCTCTTGTATATTCAGATATTCAGTGCTTTCTCAACGGCAGTAGCTTCTTCCTACTGGGGCAAATGATTGTGGTGATATGTGCAACATTAGGGAATTACCCTGAAGCCGTACACTTGCTCTGCATCCTGCTATCCTTGTATACATTTCTCATGTCTCCCCCAATGTACGTTTTCGGGCATCCACTCCACGGAATGCTGTATATTACACTTCATTCTTACTTCCTTTCATTTTTGACTATTACCTGTATTACGTCCTAAAATGCCGTGTTGCTAAGATCTGCCAATGTAAGTACTTGTTAGCAGTTGAAGCTTTAAGTTGGTGACAGATTTTATTAGTTTGATTGAACATTAGCATCTTTATATATATACTGCCTTTAGTTTTAACATGCATACAGAATAGCATAACTTCTTATTGAACTTTATGTATTTCATGTCTTCCTCTGTGAACTCGTAACTGCAGATTCTGTATGCTTTTAGGAAAAATCCTGTAACTCCAGACTTGGTCCTTTCATTGTGCTAAGACAGTGGATAGTAATCTTTTTTGGTTGGCACAGTATTTTGCTCTGTCTGCTGTCCATATTATAGTAGGTAAAAATGGGAGTTTTTTTCTTCTTTTTCTGTTCAGAACTCATCATTCACGTTGCTTTAGAACATTGGTGTCCTTAGGAAGAGTTACTGAGACAACGTCCACATCTATAAAACGTTTGCACCTCTGTCTGATCGTTCTGTAGTAGTCAGCCTCTGTTTCCATGTATAGGCAAGCCATCACGGGCATAAAGGAGAGCTCATGGCTAGACCTGTTTTCTCTTTTCCTCTTCCCTGAAAGTAAATGTTCTTAATTAGGTATTAGCTCGATGTAGTCTGAACATGGTAATGGCAGCTTCTCATCTTCGATTGCGTCCACTGTTCGTCCTACTGCCGGCAAGGAAGAACAGTGGACTCCGAAGATGAGGAGCTGCCATTACGTCGATCTGACTACATCGAACAAATTACTTAAATTCATAATATTTACTTTCAGCGGATAGTAATGTAGCCAACATTACGGTCTAGCTATGGGCTCGCCTCATTCTTGTCATGGCTCGACTATACATGGGAACATTACAGGGTGACTACTATAGGAGAATCATAGGCAGGGGTGCACCTCTGTACAGATAGGTGGACGATGTCTTTGTAATTGTCAAAGGGCACAAATATTCTGAATAAACAGAACGTTAACGTTAATGATGACTTAACAGCATTGAAAGAAGAAACTCCCATTCTTATTGTAATATTGACAAGACGAGGGAGCTAAACAGTAAACCATAGACCATTCAAGATGACTATCCACTATATCTTGCACACAACGAAAGGTCAAGGTCTGGAGTTACAGGATTTTCCCGAAGGGCGTATGTTACTAGCATCTAGTTCATAGAGGATGAGCGTAAATACATAATAGAAGCCTATAAACTATGCCATCCGGGAGGCATGTTAAAGGTTTAAAGGAAGGCAGTTGATATATATATATATACATATACAAAAAAAATGCCAGTGTTCAATCAAACGATGACAGTTCGATATTTGTCCGCAGTTCAAAGCTTCGGTTATCAATACGTACTTCAAGAAAGCAGGCCTTAGGATTGCAGCGTAGTCAGGACGTAATATAGAAGGAAAAATTGAAAGAAAGTTAAAAATGTGTGTAACACACATGTCGTGCAGTGGATGCTCTAGAATATACTCAAGTTCCGCTTTATATACATCCCTGCCACTTCGAACTATTAAGCATGAGGCAGCCGCTAGTGAGGCAGTAGCCAGACACACTAAAGTGTCTGGTAACACTGTGGGAGATGGGAGATGTTATGGGAGGAGGAAGGATAGGGGAGAAGGAAGGTTGGGGGAGCTGATGGTTCCTGCCCCTTCCGCCTCCAACCCTGTCCTCCTCAGAGTTACCAGAAAAGATGAATGCTGGCTACTGCTTCGCTAACACATCTATTTAATATTTCGACGTGGAGTGAAAACGCGGAACTTTCCTCCAGTGTCCATAGGGAAGGCAGGAATAGGAATGGATACATGAATAGCAGAACGCAGTGCAGGTGTACGGCGTCAGTGTCTTAATCCCTGTTCCAAATACATCAGCGGTCATTTGCCCAAGTGGGAAGAAGCAGCGGCCATTAAGATCCGAATAAACAAGCGAGATGTTAAAGCAGCTCGCATTTTGCGTAGAAAATATAAATAACCATGAGGGATTTTTCAGCCTAATGTAAGTTTATAGCATGAATATCACATTGGCCCAGCTGTGGGCTGGGTAGAACGATTGAATTTTCCTAGAGGCAGGTAACCAGGCAGCGACAGGAGAAAGGAGAAGGGAATTTCCAGGGGTATAAATTTCTTTGCAGTATCACGTGTTCACTCTGGAGATGGGTTCTGTGTAGCCCGAAACGTATGTAGAAAATTAAATTGTAACCAGTCTCTCCTCCCACCCAGCATGTGGTAGGCTAGATACTTAGGCTGTCATAGGGAACAAAGCAAATTATAGGAGTTTCAGCGAGGAAACTGAATAGGTAAATTTAGACTGGAACTTGCAATTGGAAGCTGTAGTTAAAGCTAGAAGGCAGCTTCAGGTATTAGGAAGGATTATGTAGGTAGAAAGCCTTAGGAGGCAATTAGGAAGAGCAGTAGATGGTAGAAATGTGGAGGGTAAACTTAGAAGCTCTAGATTTTAGAAAAGTGGAGGGTGAACAAGCAGCAGTAGATGGTAAAGTGGAGGGTAAACAGGTGGTAGTAGACGGTAGAAAAGTGGAGAGTAAACAAGTAACAGTAGATGGTAAGAAAGTGGAGGGAAGAATATTAGCAGTAGATGGTAGAAAGCTAACCGAACCACCATGATGAGTCAGGCTGGAGCCCCGCAGTGAAACGGCACAGACTTCGGTCCTGTGCATTGATAACTGCATTGCGGGTGGGTTCGCCCATACTGAGTGATAGTAACACTAACCACTGCTACTTAGATTCTTAGTGGTGGAGGGTAGGTAGACAGTCTTAGCAGTGAAGGGTTGAATTAGAAAAGCTTGAACGGTAATCTATATAGAGATGATAGGTAGAATGTTACTGAATTTCTTTTAGCACTGCATGTTCACTGTTACGTATCATTGCCTAGCTTGCAGTTTTTTTGTGTGGGAGGGGGGAATGAATATACGCGAGGCTCACCTTTTCCACAACGCCATTAACACTTCCTATTTCGCAGGTGTTATGATGTCGGGGTCGTGAACGGTGGTGTCTCTTCGGCCGAGGTGTCCTGTCTGCTGTCTACACCTTGCGTCCCTGCTGTCTTCGGCCCTGCTATCTACACACACTGCGCCCATACCTGCTGATAAGTATAATTCAATTTTAGGATTAAACTTTGTTTATGCTTTAACTTATAACCTTGAAAGATGTTTAGGACTTTGCAAGAGTAGGATTAAGGGTGAGCTGGTTAGTCTTCGTTGTACAGTAGTTTGTTTGGATGTAGGCTGTAAATTGGGAAAGAAGATATCAGGGGTCAGTACGAACAAGGTAAGGGACATGGGATTGAAAAGTAGAGGTGGGTTGCTTTATTTTATTTATTTAATTGCTTAATTTTGTGACTGTGTTTGTTGTGGGTTAAGTATCGTAGTATGTAGAATAGGATAAATTATTGGCCGGGAAAAGGTATTAGGGTGTGCTTGGAGGTATGCTTAGCGTGTGCTAGGAGGTATGCTTAGGGTGTGCTAGGAGGTATGCTTAGGGTGTGCTAGGAGGTATGCTTAGGGTGTGCTAGGAGATATGCTTAGGGCTGGGCTAGGAGATATGCTTAGAGCTGGGCTAGGAGATATGCTTAGGGCTGGGCTAGGAGATATGCTTAGGGCTGGGCTAGGAGATATGCTTAGGGCTGGGCTAGGAGATATGCTTAGGGCTGGGCTAGGAGATATGCTTAGGGCTGGGCTAGGAGATATGCTTAGGGCTGGGCTAGGAGATATGCTTAGGGCTGGGCTAGGAGATATGCTTAGGGCTGGGCTAGGAGATATGCTTAGGGCTGGGCTAGGAGATATGCTTAGGTTGCGATAGGAAAGGATTAGGTAGGAAGGAAGTTTAGAGAGGTTACTAGATGGGTAGGATTAGTGTTAGGCAGGCTACGAGCTAGGCTTAGTGTTAGTTAGGCAGGCTACGAGCTAGGCTTAGTGTTAGTTAGGCAGGCTACGAGCTAGGCTTAGTGTTAGTTAGGCAGGCTACGAGCTAGGCTTAGTGTTAGTTAGGCAGGCTACGAGCTAGGCTTAGTGTTAGTTAGGCAGGCTACGAGCTAGGCTTAGTGTTAGTTAGGCAGGCTACGAGCTAGGCTTAGTGTTTGTTAGGCAGGCTACGAGCTAGGCTTAGTGTTTGTTAGGCAGGCTACGAGCTAGGCTTAGTGTTTGTTAGGCAGGCTACGAGCTAGGCTTAGTGTTAGTTAGGCAGGCTACGAGCTAGGCTTAGTGTTAGTTAGGCAGGCTACGAGCTAGGCTTAGTGTTAGTTAGGCAGGCTACGAGCTAGGCTTAGTGTTAGTTAGGCAGGCTACGAGCTAGGCTTAGTGTTAGTTAGGCAGGCTACGAGCTAGGCTTAGTGTTAGTTAGGCAGGCTACGAGCTAGGCTTAGTGTTAGTTAGGCAGGCTACGAGCTAGGCTTAGTGTTAGTTAGGCAGGCTACGAGCTAGGCTTAGTGTTAGTTAGGCAGGCTACGAGCTAGGCTTAGTGTTAGTTTAGGCAGGCTACGAGCTAGGCTTAGTGTTAGTTAGGCAGGCTACGAGCTAGGCTTAGTGTTAGTTAGGCAGGCTACGAGCTAGGCTTAGTGTTAGTTGAGCTAGGCTTAGTGTTAGTTTAGGCTAGGCTTAGTGTTAGTTAGGCAGGCTACGAGCTAGGCTTAGTGTTAGTTAGGCTAGGCTAGGCTTAGTGTTAGTGCTAGGCTGAGCTAGGCTTGTTAGTTAGGCAGGCTACGAGCTAGGCTTAGTGTTAGTTAGGCAGGCTACGAGCTAGGCTTAGTGTTAGTTAGGCAGGCTACGAGCTAGGCTTAGTGTTAGTTAGGCAGGCTACGAGCTAGGCTTAGTGTTAGTTAGGCAGGCTACGAGCTAGGCTTAGTGTTAGTTAGGCAGGCTACGAGCTAGGCTTAGTGTTAGTTAGGCAGGCTGCGAGCTAGGCTTAGTGTTAGTTAGGCAGGCTGCGAGCTAGGCTTAGTGTTAGTTAGGCAGGCTGCGAGCTAGGCTTAGTGTTAGTTAGGCAGGCTGCGAGCTAGGCTTAGTGTTAGTTAGGCAGGCTGCGAGCTAGGGTAAGTTTTAGTCAGGGACGCTTCGATTTAGGGTAAGTTATAGTTAGAAAGGGTACGAGCTAGGCTAGTTTGTCAGTTAGGGAAGCAACGAGTTACGCTAGATTGTTAGATATGCAAGCTGCGACTTAGGCTAATTAGATAGGGAAGCTACAGGTTGTTTATTTTGTTAGTTAGGGAGGTTAAGTTAGATTATTAGTCAGGGAGGCTACTTTAGATAGGAAGCTGTAGCTGTAGGGAACGAGCTTCAGCTGTAGGCAGTCTGCTATTGCTGTAGCTTTTTTTTTTTTTTTTTTTTTGCAGGTAACTATATTAGTTTCGTAGGAATCTTGGTTAGATTAGGTAAAATAGGCTGAGAAATCGACGTAAGTAAATAGGTAGTGAAAGCAGGTAAGTTTCAGATATGTAGGAATATAGTTTAGGTGCGTGAGAAATTTACTGTGTGCCTGGATGGATTTTTTTTGTGCACGGGAATCTTAAGTGGTGGAGGGTAGACACGTAGCAGTAGATGGTAGAGAAGTGGAGGGTAGAATCTTAGCTGTAGATGGTTGACTCTTTGTAGTAGATGGTAGAAAACTAACCCAACTACAATGATGAGTCAGGCTGGAGCCCCGCAATGAAACGGCACAGACTTCGGTCCTGTGCATTGATGACTGCATTGCGGGTGGGTTCGCCCATACTGAATGATATAAATAAAAACTAACCATTTGTACTTTAAAGTCTTATAATTGAAAGGTGGATGGTTTAAATGATACGGTGGAGGGTAGAGGGTAGATGTGCTCAGCCGTGGCGGGTAGAACCAGCAAACCTTGAACACTAGAAAGTCTTAGGGATGGAGGTTACTGAATTTGAGTAAAGTAATTTAAATAATTTAGTAGCTTGTTTACCAAGCAACAGGTAAAAGAAGCTAATAAATATTGTAATAACTCCAAGCTTGACCAAAAACTGGTCTAAATATTGATTTAGGTAATAGCTGTCAGGGGTAAATGGACCAGGCTGGTAGGAAGTCGGAATCTAACGCTGTCGGGGGTAAAGTAGGTGGGTAAGTCTGAATACAGATTATTATAATGGTTAAAGAACAGTGTAGATATCAGATAATTATGTACGGGAAGTGTAAGTATAATTTAGCCACTCCGAAGTCGAATATCGTTAGTGTTTCAGCTTGAGTCTGTGCCTGGTTACTGGTATAGGTTAATTAGCTTTTTCTCATCATTACTGCCTGGCTTGTAAAATTTTCCTTTCTTGATAGGACTAAAGACAAGCAGGTGTATTTATATTTTTACTATGAATGATTATCACTTCTGCGTCGTTTTCTAGGAGGCTCTGGGATTTTTCTATACCTTTTCCTTAGCGATTTCTTCTGCACTACACTTAAATATCCTTTGTATATTATGGCAGAATTGGGTGTTAAGGTGTAGTATGCAAAATGAATAGCTATGGTAGTGCTACGAAACCTCCCGCGTTGCCTAGAATACGGCGGTTTACTCCATTGCAGGTGTGGTGATGTGGTCGTGGAAGCCTTGGGTATGCAGTCTGCAGTTTACCAGTTTTAGTATACTTCGATACAAGGTTTGAAATTTATCATCCCTGACTTGGTATGAGGTGTAAGTATACAGGTAAGATAGGTGAACTTAATCAGCTCTCATGCAGTCAAGGTGTTGGTAGAGGTCAGGTAAATTTATAAGATTAAATCAGGGAGTCAGACAATATCGTGAATGGACGAAATTCAGTGAAATGTTGTTGGTAAGTTAAGGGAAAACTTGAATTCTAAGTTATGAATACTAAGATCTTTGAAGAATAAGTTAGGGGAAATGCAGTACATTTAATTAAGTAATGAAATCAGTGGTGTTCGAAAATGGCAATACAAACTTCAGCAGAGGTTGACAGGTAACTCTTAATACTATCGTAGGTAACTAGCAAAACTTCGGTTGGTAACTCTAGCAGCATTTCAAACATTATCTGGAATGTTCATGGCAAGACTAAACGGAAAATACAAAGACTAGGCGGGTGAATCTGGCCAATTTAACTGCCCTGAAATCTCTGTATTGATTTTAAGTCTGGTCAGTGGACATCTGGAGACAAACAGCTGAAGATTTTTGCCTACTAGTGAGGTATTAATATTTGACTGAGGTGTATTAAGTTTTGCTTTGAGAGGTAAGATTCTTCCCTTATTAGCGAGATATAATATTTTCACTTACAATGCCCTAGCTAGTTAGAATGCAAGACCTTAGTGCCTCCACATTGTCAATTGTGCAGTTCATGTGGATAAACATTTGCTTAATGAACTTTTATCCATGTAGGTAAATTTGGAGGTGGAGGAAAGATGTGGAGCGAAGTATGAACGAAGGTGATGAAAGTTGTGCGGAGCCTACTGCTGGTGGAGGAAGGTGACTTTTGTTCATGGCCATTCTTTCGGGATTAAGGCGTCTGGCTACAAGGAAACACTATGCTGTGATAGGCGTACAAGAAAACACTCTATTTTACTGCTGACCTAACACTGCTGACTCTAAAAACGGGTAAGTTTAAAAAAAAATCTTTAAACTAATTTAATCCAAACACTGAATGCTTTAGTCTTTTTAGCCTATGCAAACTCAAGCTGGTACAAACATAACTTGCGGTTTATTTCTTCTAAGGTTGATATTTATGCCAAAGATAGAGCTGGTCTACATGTTAATGATTAATTTTTCTCAACCTCTCACTACACTGGCCATTATTTATTTAATTTTTAAAAGAAAGCTAGCATGTTTAAGGTGTATGCATACTAAGATGTTTTTTTTTGCTACATCTTGGTGACGCTTCGGGGTGATGGGGTTAACGGATTTCTTTACCCGGTCATTTAATTCTCCAAAGAACTTACAGATAATCTCTAGGACGAGAAAGTGCAGAATAGAATTGACGAAGTTAATTGTAGGCTTAGATAAGTTTAGCTTTAACCCTTTCAGCGACGTGACTTCATTTTATTCTTATGTAACCATTACTGAAGTGAGGAAGGATTAGTGCAAGATTGCCTACAGTCTTACCTATTACAGGATGACACAGCTACAAGATCGAGAACGTAGAATGGGCTGTTGACTGAGATTTAGCTACCTGTCTACCCTTTTTCCCAGGTGTTTGCAGAGAAGTCCCACCTGACTGTAAATGCCTTCTACTCTACGGTTTCTTGTGCACACCTGCTTGTTTATGCATTCTACTCTACTGTTGCCTGTGCACAAGATCCCAGCTGCCTGTATGTCTTCTGCTCGAGCTTCTTGTGCATCAGAAGACAGAGCTGCTTGTACATGCCTTCAACTGGACTGATTCTTGTGCATCGAAAGACCCAGGTGCCTGTGTCGTGCATGGAAGACCCTCCTGTAGTGCACGTGAATCTACTACGACCCAAATGCTGTAGGTTACGACAATAAGAAATCTTCAGTATATTAGCTTTAGGTTAAGTGTGAAAAATAGAAACTCTTATTCTAATCAAGAGGTTCAACGGAAAAAGAAGTCCTATGACTGGCTTGACATAATCTAGCATTTGTCCTTTCCCAACGTCCCTTTCCCATGGACAGATTCGTAGTGATGACATTTATTCCTGTCAGTTCATTGAGATTTGGATTATTATATACTGTCTTATTGTTTAATTTTAATATCTATAAATTTTGGATCATTAGTATAAAAGAATGTTCATGAAAACTTTAGTGTTAAGATAGTGTTAAATCTCAAATCTAAATATCCATCACTTACAACCAGGAAACTTAATATTTGTTCTTGTTGCTACATGACTAATTTTATCAGGTCTACTTTTGCTGCAGGAGTTAAGTATACTGCATCCCTCGGTAAATAGTTGCCCATTATTAACGTGCGATCTATGTTTATGAATTCATGGTACCGTAGTTTTGTCAGAAAGTAATTACGTTATATGGCACTATCTTCTTTGATCTTGATAGCCCAGTAGAGTAACTAGAAAATCTCCTAACCTTAAACTGATAATTAACTAGAAACTCTCATCCTAACCTTAAACTAATAATTAACCAAATTCTCCTAACCCAAATTAACCTAACGTTACTAAGCTTGACAATGGGCTCTCAAGGTTCTAGGGAAGACTGTGCACAATATTTTTCGTTAAAGATTTTCAGTCTATTCTGGTTTACTGAGAATTGATTGAAGAGATGGATAATATTGCATGTTACTAAGGGCAACTTTTAAGATATCCAGCCTTATTCACTCTCTTCTTTTGGTATAGTCAAGAATAAAATGTAAATTGTGCTGAAAATATTCTGTATTCACCATAGATTTGAAATTGTGATCTGCCTCTTGAATGAGATGAGCTATAGATTAACACGAAAAGAATTATAGTAACTGAGTGCTGTGGGACTACTGAATTTTATTACCACTGATATAATGAAGTAAGTGAAAAGGATGAAAATCTGGACAAAGTTAATGTGAAAAATATAAATCGCCCTATCACTCACCCGTGTACCATCCTTGTACATTCTAACCACCACTCAAATATATGTGCAAAATTGAATTAGTGTTATTTGAAATGTTGGCCAAAACACAGAAATATAGGTTCAGTTTTGACATGTTTTGTTTTAATATCCAGTTTCTTTACCTCTTTATATACATGATCAACTCTGACCTTACCCTATAAATTGGGCGATTGTTAGTGTGCATAATTAACGGATAGTGTTACGTGGGTTCTGGCAATTCTTCCCTCAAGTTTGGCTAAAATCGAAGGAACTTTATTTAGGAATCGAGGGAACTACTTTGATGGGGCCGGAACTATTCTCATCAGGGCCTTAGAATAATTCCGGCCGTGACATTGATTTTAGTAATATTTTAGCCAACTATTGTGGTAATATGGGCTTTCCCATGACAAAACCTAGTGTTTCAAAACTTTCTTAAAGATCTTCACAACACACGACCAGCTCTGACCTTGCCCCCAAAACTGGACGTTTCGGCTATTGTGCTGAAATCACACACTTTGTTTTGAGGGCGCGGTAAACCATCTAAGTTTGATTAAAAGCTAAGTATTCGGTTTGGAACGGCCTGAACTATTCTCACTTGTCGTGAGAATAGTTACGGCGTTGATAAAACTTTTTCAGATTATAACCCAGTTTCGTGGGTGTCTGGGTACAGCCTATGACAGAGCCTATGATTTTCCAAACCAGTATTTTAATTATCATCGTCAGAACGAATTATCAGCTTTAATGTTACCCCCAAATCTGACTGATTCAGGTACAGCATGTGTCGTCCTGGTACCGTATATTGCAGTTTTACCGCGCATCCCCTTTCTGGACATGGAACTTGGTTAGGTGTATCAGCCTTCCCTCCCGTCAGCGTTTGATCAAAGGGAAAGACAACAAACCAACAAATAAAAAAAATGGTATATTTTTAACTACAGCAACATCTTGTTACAAAAGGGTATAGAGCCAACAGTGCAAAAGAGATAAAAATATGGTTCACTGGTACTTACTTTGGCTCCGCCCTTCCATCCAGTGGGTTGCGTTCGATTATTTTTCGTTAGTGAAGTCTACAAAATGAAAATGAGTTATGCTTAAACTGTATAGACACTTAAGGTTTGCAGTAACAATTAGGAAACATTAGAAGCATTGACAATACCGCTTAGAATCATAAACGATTTTACGGTTCGTATGAAACCGTGAAAAAAAAAAAAAAAAAAAAAACCGTCCCATAATGAGGAAGGTCGGGACGGGGGACAGAAGCAGGGTTGCAGTAGGGACGATCGGTGCAGGATTGACCCTACAAAGGAATGGATGTTATGTTCAGCGCTACATGCATTTTTATCGTTATTCTAGGTTGAAAAAACTGGAAGAAATGTGTAACTCGTTATAGTAAGAATGTAATGTATCGATGAGTTTATTATGTTGCAATTTTTTTTTTTTCCTACAAGCCCTTCACTAAGCACATCACTAAATGCCTGAAGCCATGACATTATGGTGAAGGAGGCATACATAGTTAGGACAAGTGGGGTAGTTGGAGAGGTAACCAGAGTGGCCATGGACATCCTGTAAATATGCCTGGCCACCCAAACAGTAGCATGGCAAAGGGGGGAGGGACGCAAATAGCTGACGCCCCATCCCCCCCCCCCACCTCCCCAGACCTCCGTCACTACTCGCGACCTTGGGATCTCCGTGTACAGGGAACTGAACATGCAAGAATCAGTAATATCAATATGGTTGAGTTTGTAAAGTTTTTGTTCACACAGAAATAGGCCATTCCAAGGTGTACTCAGGGATAGGACATGTATACTTCCTTGACTATTTAAATATACTACTATTGGAGATCAGATTTAAAGTTAGGAAATCCATCATATGATTGCTGAAAAGCAGGATTGCAGCGTATTAGCACCCCTGGAATGATTTTTGCTTCAATGGTCGGGAGCCATCTGGGTGTGCCATGCGCATTACGGAGGTTATTCTCTCGGGCATGGAAGCATACATTATTTTCTCATATCCTTTGACTAATGCAGAAAACCCTTGGTTTAATCAAGCTTGTTCCTATGCTGTCCAGAACGTCAGAAGGCCTACAAAAGGTACCGGAGTCAACCCACCCCTAGATCTATTCCTTTCTTTGTTTCTGCCCGGAATAACGTGCTAAGTCTGTTCTTCGCTCTGCTAAAAATAATTTCATCAGTACTACTTGCTCTGAACTCTCCAGCTCGAATTCTTCCCTCTCTTTCTGGTGCCTTGCCAAAAACCTTTCAAACAACTTGACCTCATCATCCTTCCCTTCTCTTTTCTACTCTGATGGCTGTGTAGCTATTTCTTCTACTGATAAAGCAGAAGTCTTTGCTCAAACATTCTCCTCCAATTCCACCTTAGACGATTCCGGTGCTGTCCCTCCATCTCTTCCTCCTTCTGACTTCCTTATGGCTGACATTAAAATATCTTCAATTAATGTATTTTCTGCCATCACTGGCCTCAATACTATCAAGGCATGTGGGCCTGATGGAGGCCCTCCTGTTGTCCTCAAGAACGGTGCATCTGTGCTTACACCCTGCCTAGGTAAACTCTTTCGTCGTTGTCCATCAATTTGCACCTTTCCTTCTTGCAGGAAGTTTGCTTTCATTCAGCCTGTCTCAAAGAAGGGTGACCATTCCCAGCCCTCTAACTATCTCCCAACTGCTTTAATATCCTGTATTTCAAAAGTTTGTTAGTCTATTCTTAAGAAAAAAATTAAAGTATCTCTCCTATAACAACCTTCTTTCTGATCGTCAGTATGGGTTCCGCCAGGGACGCTCCACTGGTGATCTACTAACCTACTTCTCAGACTCCTCGTCATCCTCCTTTCAGGTCTTTGGCGAAAGCTTAGCCATTGCACTTCACATCTCAAATGCTTTCGATCGAGTCCGGCATAAATCTTTAATTTCCAGATTAACCTCTTACAGTTTATATCCCTCTATCTGTGCCTTCATCTCTAGCTCCCTTTCTGGTCGTTCAATAGCTGCTGTTGTAGACGGCCACTGTTCTTCTCCTAAAGCTATCAATAGTGGTGTTCCTCAGGGCTCTGTCCTATCACCAACTCTCTTCCTTCTATTCATCAATGACCTAAGTTGTACATCTAACCCTGTCCACTCATACGCTGATGATTCCACCTTTCACCCTTCCATTCACTTTCCGCGGCTCCCTTCTCAGCAGTTAGTTCAGTAAACAATGGATGAGGCTATATGGCACACCTAATGTCTGACTTGGCCCATATCTCTGATTGGGGTAAAAGTAATCTGTCTTTTTTAATGCATCAAAAACTCAGTTTTTACACCTATCAACCCGACAAAACCTTCCACACGAGTACGCTCTAATTTTTAACAACATCCGGCTAAATCCTGCATCATGTTTAAACATTCTTGGGGCTTCATTCTTTCGGGATTTATCTTGGAAAGAACATATTATTACCTCCCTTGTAAAATTTACTTTCAAGAGATTGGGTGTGCTAAACCGACTCCGTACTTTCTTTACCGCTGCACAGTTGTTGACTTTATACACTGGTTTTATTCGCCCCTGTGTAGAGTACAACTTTCATTTGTGGGGAGGCTCCCCTCACACAGCTCTTCTCAACAGGGTGGAGGCACAGGTTTTTCGTCCCATTAACTCTCCTCCTCTTGGCTCCCTTCATCCTCAGTCTCATCGCCGCACTGCTGCATGTTTAGCTCTTTTTTTTATCACTACTTCAATGGTCGCTGCTCCTCTGAACTGTGTGCTTGCATTCCTCCACCACTGTGGCTGGCACGTTGCACCAGTCTAACAACAAACTCTCACCCCTTTTGTGTTCAACTCTCTAACGCAAGAGTTAACCGCTACTCCCAGTCTATTTAAGCAACAGGTCAACTCTGGAACTGTGTTCCTCTGTCTTTTTTTCCTGCTGCCTACAATCTCCGGTCCATCAAACGCATTGTTTCCAGGCGTCTCGAAATGAATGGATCTTGAATTTTGCTGTCAGTTATCTTGTTTTTGTATTTTTCTTGGACGGAGCAATTTGCAGGCCCTTGTCCATTGGCTCCTTTTTCCTTGCGTTAAAAGGTATAATTCTTTTCTGAACATTTTGTTGACAGGACAGAAAATCGGGGGAGCTGTGTAGTTAAGCAACAAATATTACTTTTATTTATTTATTTATTTAGAGTTTTGATTTACCATTCAGTACAAGCCCCAACACTCTGGGGAACATTGTCCCTGAAGGCCAAGCAGGGAGGGGGTGCGTGAGGAAAACAGAATCGGTATCTTAGGGCATAGAAGGTATAGAAGTAATGATCATTACAAGCACAATAATGAACAAAATCATACAGTGATACAAACATGGTACAAAGTTGTTACATTAATTATCATGTTTTGAGATGAGTAAAGTGGTACATAGAACAGACATATATACAGTATATATATATATATATATATATATATATATATATATATATATATATATATATATATATATGTGTGTGTGTGTGTGTGTGTGTGTGTGTGTGTGTGTGTACCAAAATGTCCCATCATTGTCCTAGTGCCAATGCATTACAATAATAGGAAGTCGGGGTGAAGGGTGAGAATGTCCTCGAGTACATCAAGATGTGTCATGAAGTAGGTACACAAAGCAGAAAACATGAGTCCAGGGAGTCTGAAGGGGGCAATAACTGGGCAGTTAACGATATGATGGGATAATGCTTCATCAATGGCACTGTGAGAGAGTTTAGATGGCCTATTGGCGGTCGGTCGTCAGGTGATTTCCCCTGGGGAGCGAAACCCCAGGCGAATGCGTTCGACGGTCACATCACAGCGGCGGGTGTGGGTGGGGTGCTTGCCATAGGTGTGTCTCACGCCACGGTAGGTGTCGTAGTGCTGGACGGTGACACTAATGGGACGTACAGCATCGGTGCGCAGGGCTAGGTCCTCCCTGGACTCCTTGAGAAGGATTCTCCGGACAATTGTTGTGGACACAGGGAGGCGGATGGCAGCTAGGGGGAGGTTACAGACAGCTCGGGCCAAGCGATCTGCCTGGTCGTGACGGATATGACCAACATAGGCTGGGATCCAAAGAAAAGAAACCCTGAGACCAAGAGCATGAGCCTGATGGAGGCGAGAGTAGAGGCAGGCGAAGAAAGGGGAGGGGCGTCGGGGGGGGGGTTGTGAAGTAAGGCAAGGGCAGCTTGGGAATAGTTGATGATGAGACCTGGTAGGTGATGAGCGATAAGGAAGTCAAGGGCAGAGTGTATAGCAGATAGTTCACACTGGGTACTGCTTGTCCAGTTGGGAAGGCGGTAAGAGGTGGAGAAGACGGGGGAAGCAGAGTTAGTAAAGGCAATTCAAGCAGCTCCCACCCGGCCGTTAGCGAGGACAGAACCGTCAGTGTAGACGTGAATAGGCTGGGAAGGGTAGGTGCGGGCTGCGGAGTTAAGGGTATCAGTGATGGAGAGCTGTGAAGGGACTAATAAACGGTCGGAAGCAGTGGCAGAAGGTGTGTAGTGTACAGCAGGAGTCATACGTGTCCAGGTAGGGGGCAGAGGGTCAGTGGGGATGGGAGTGACAAGATCAGCACGGATACTGGCGGGATCACGGCCAGAAAGCTGGAGAGGACAGTTGAGTCCTGAACGAATTCGTTTTAGCCAGGATGCCAGGCCTGGCACGTGAGTATTCCGGATCCAATCTAGATGAGTGGAATCTGAGAGAATGACAACCAGTCGGGAGGAAAAGGATGAAGCAGGAGGCAGAAATGTGGTCAGACACTGTGTGGCAAAGCAGACTCCAAGCATATGAATGCAATCGGTGATGGGACACAGATTGAGTTCATGGAGCATGTTGACTACTAGCAGACCTGGGGCAGCGAAGAATGAGACGCATCGCCCGATTTTGTACCATTTCAAGTGGTCGGAGCTGTGTTGGGGGAACAAGGGAGAGAGGGATAGCATGATAATCAAGAAGGGAGTGAATATATAACAGGTAAAATGATCGAACAACGGGGATGCTAACCCATGCGAGTCACAAGTGAGCGTGCTAAGGAGTTTAAGTCTGTGGTGAAGACACGTGCAGATAGTGGAGACATACTGGGAGGGGTTAATGAGGGAAGAGAGGGGAATTCCGAGATATGTATAAGCGTGCACTATCTCAAGATGAGAGCCAAGGAAGGTTATGGTTGTGCAAGCAAGCCTATGAGTAAGGGATCGTGTAAACAGTTTGGTTTTGGCAGTGTTGATAATCAACCCACAAGCAGATGCAGCCTGGCAGAACTTAACTAGGGGACGTTGAAGAGTGACGGGAGAAGGGGACTGGATGCAGATATCATCAGCATAGGTTAGGATCAGAGAGGAGTCAGGGATAGGACCTAAAAGACGGACAAGTCTATTCATGAGAAGATTGAGAAAGGGGCTAAGTATCCCACAAGAATGAAAACAATATAGTTACCCTTATGTTGTAAAAGAAAACGGAAGAATGAATCCTTTAGAGAAAAAGAACATTTTATACTTGTTTTCCCCCCCTCCCCCTTACCAAACCAAGGCCCCTCCCCAGGCCTCTGAAAGTGCCATCCCCAGAGCCCCATAACTAGGTCAGTGACGTGGAACTTAGTAGGTAGGCAGGCAGAGTGGAAATAGATACACATGCATGCATGCAGCCAGGCAGACAGTCAGGAAGAAAGAGATACAGTACATAAACACAGACAGCTTGGGAGGCAGAAAGAGAGATTGGTAGGCAAACTGGCTGGTAGGCACGGCCAGTCAGTTAGGCAGGTAGTCAAGCATGCCAGGAGGCTGTCAGACGAGCTGGTAGGCTAAAGACAGCAAGACTGACGGGTAGGTAGTCATACAGGCAGGCAGGAAGGAAGGCAGTCAGGCATACAGGCAGGCTAGGAGTCACGCAGGATGGCAGTCAGGTGGTTGGGTAGGTAGGCAGGCAGTCAGGCAGGCATGCAGCAGACAAAGAGGCGGCAGCCAGGCAGGGAAGCGGGCAGGCAGGGAACCACAAACTCTTCCTACAGATGGCGTTTGTGCGGCTAAAGTGAAGAAAAATGCCAGAAAACTTGTTTGGCTTGTGATTGGTCATGTTTTTTCTGACGTCATGAGTGGGGTGAGGGGCAGGCAGAGAGCCACAAACTGTTCCTACAGATGGAGTTTGTGTGGCGATTGAGAAAAAAAAATGGCAAAAAATTTGCTGGCTGGTGATTGGTCAGGTTTTGTCTGACGTCATGAGGGCGGCTGGTGAGGGGCCAGGGAAGCACAAACTGTTCCTACAGATGGCGTTTGTGTGGCGATGGCGAGGAAAATTGTGAAAAAAACTTGTTGACTTATGACTGGCCATGTTTTGTCTGACGTCATCAGACTCCCCGGCCAGCCTGCCTGCCTAGTTGCCCAGTCTGCTTGTCTGCCTGGCTGCTTCCATGCATGCCTGCCGTGCAAGATATGTTGGCTGCCTGTCTGGCTAGCCTGCCTTCCTACTTTCTTGAATCCCTGCCTGCCGATCTGCCTTCCAGTTTGCCTGTCTGTTTGTGTGCCGTTTTCCCTGCCACCCTGCATATCCTCGACACTTCTTGCCTGCTTGGATCCGTGCCTATCACCCTTCCTGCATGTTTGGTGCCCTGCTACCATCCTGAGGTTAAGAAAGGAAGCAGAGAACTTTTAATCTGAAAATTCTCTAGTTCCTCTCTCCATTTTTTTTTTTTTTTTAAGCTAAATAAGTGGTTGAGGTAGGGCCGAGAACATCTGAATAATACCTGGCCTTGAAATATATAACACCTGAAATATACCTTGCCACACCTGAACCATAACTAGCCACACCTGAAATATACCTGGCCATCCCTGATATAGAATTAGCCAAACTTGAAAATATGCCTGGCCACGCCTGAAATATACCTGGGAAAAACTGAAATATACGTAGTCACACCTGAAATACATCTGGTCACCCCTGAAACTCTTCTGGCCATCCCTGAAGTATACCTGGAAACACCTGAAATGTCCCTGGCCACATTATGAATAATTAACTCGCCTCCTCTGATATATAACTGGCCACCCGTGAAATATAACTGGCCCTAAAATGTACCTGACCACCCCTGATATATCCCTGGCCCTGAAATATATCTGGTCACCCTAAAATATGTATGGTCATACCCGGAATATACCTGGCCAAACCTAAAATATACCTGGCCACAGCTGAAATATACCTGGCCACAACTGAAATATACTTCGTCTTAAGATATACCTGGCCAGCCCTGAAATATTCCTGGCCACATCTGAAATATACCTGGCCACTCTAGAATTGTACCTGGTCCATCCTTGAAATATACTTAACCATACCTGATACAAAACTTGCCAAACCTGAAATATACCTGGCCATCCCTGAAATATACCTGGTGTGAAATATTTCCCACCACACCTGCAGTATACTTGTCCCTGAAATATCCCTGACCACACCTGAAATATATTCTGCCACCAGTGAAATATACCCAGTTTGAAATATACTTGGGCATACCTGAAATATACCTGGCACTGAAATATACCTGGTCACACCTGAAATATACCTGGCCACACATGGAATATACATGGCCACACCTGAAATATACCTGGGCGCCCCTGAAATATACCTGAGGAAACCTGAAATGCATTTTATCTACACCTGCAATATACCTGGTCACCCCTGAAGTATTCCTGACGAAACCTTAAACATCTGGTCAGACTTGAAATATACCTGGCCACTAGGAGTATACATCGCCAACCTGAAAGATACCTGGCCACACCTGAAATATACCTTGTCGCCCCTGAACTGAGTGACGTGTTCCAATTTGTCAACGAAATGTGAATCACGACGCGTAGAGATGTTGGGAGAGAGGTAAGGATGCAGACAGCAGGATAGGGATGCTGGATTATGGGTAAGGATGCTGGTGGAGAGGTAAGGATCCAGACTGCAGGGTATTGATGCTGGCAGAGAGGTAAGATGTGTTAGCATGATAGTGATGTTCGGTGACAGGTAAGGGTGCTGGGAGAGGGGTGAGGATGCAGACAGAGGGGTTAAGGATGAAGACATTAAAGTATGGATGCTGGCACAGAGGTAAGGATGCAGACAGTAGGGTAGGGATGTTGGGTTATGGGTAGCGATACTGGTGGAAAACTACGGATGCAGACAGAGCGGTAGGGATGTTGGGGGAATGGTAATGATGCTGAGAGAAGGTTAGGGATGCTTAGAGAGGGGCAGGGATGCTGAAAGACGGGATGGAAACTGAGAAAAGGGTGGGTATGTTGGATGAGGGGAAAGAAAAGCTGTGAGAGGTGTATGAATGGTTTGAGAAGATGTGAATGATGTGAGAGGCATGTGGATGCAGTGAGAGGGGATGTGGATGCTGTGAGAGGAGTATGGATGCTGTGAGAGGAGTATAGATGCGATGGAATTTGTATTGATACCTTGAGAGGGGTAAGGATGCTGTGATTGGGACATTGTTGCTGCGAGAGTGGAAAGGGATTCTAGGTGAGGGGAAGGGATGTTGGGAGTGGGGTACAGATGCTCAGAAACGGATGAGGATGCTGGGTGACGAGAAAGAATGCTCAGAGAGGGGTGGGGATGCTGGGTGAGGGGTGGGTATGCTGTGAGAGGGGAGAGAATGATGTGAGTTGGGCTTGGATAGTGTGAAAGGATGTGAATGGTGTGAGAGAGATGTGGATGCCGTGTGAGGGGGTATGAATGATGCGAGAGGGATGTGGATGCTGTGAGAGGGGTATGGATGCTGTAAAACGGATGTGCATGCTGTGAGAGGGATATGGATTCTGTGAGAGGGATATGGATGCTGTGAGAGGGGCATAAATACCGTGAGAAGGATAAGGATGCTATGAGAGGGACATGGATGCTGAGAGGGGGGTAAGGGATTCTGGGAGAGGGGAAGGAATGCTGATGGAGTGGGTTACAGATGCTCAGAGACGGATGGAAGTTGCTGGATGGCGGGAGGGATGCTTGGAAAGATAAGGATGCAGATAGCAGGGAATGGATGCTGGCAGAGAGGCACTGATGCAGACAGAAACGGTAATGATGCTGAGAGTGGAGTAAGGAAGCCGAGAGACGGAAATGGATTTTGGGAGAGGGGTACAGATGCTGTGAGTGGGGTAAGGATGCTGAGCGAGAAGTGGGGGATGCCGGGCGAAGGGTAGTGATGCTGACGGGCTGGGATTCTTGTAGCAGGGTGGAATGCTGAGAGAGGGGTTGGGAGAGTTATATTTTTACTTGAAAATATGTTGGGATGCTGGATGACTGTGTTATTCAACGTCATAAAGGCTTCTCGTATTAAAGAGGTCAATGAAAGATTAATCAGGTTATCAATAGGAAACTATGAAGGACTGGACTGTCCTTCTTTTAATTTATGCTCTTCGTCTGATCCTACCCTAATCCCCCGGCTGTGACCGAATAATCTTTTCATATTTTGGACGTGTTCTATATATTCTGAATGAGCAAAACAGACGTTAATGCTGATAAACAATCTTACCCTAACCCAAGCCCCATTATTAGTTCTATGTATTTTGTACATTACAGATTAATAAATGTTAATGAAGCTTTCCATAACGTCTATATGACGGTTTTCGCTGAAGAAGGCAGAGTAAACGAGACATTTTACAATTTTTTGCGATATCTCCGACCCGGGAATGGAGCGTTTAGCGGCATAATAAGGGCATCCTTGCGGTTTGTTCTCAGCAGGACAACATGAGATACCTTCCCTCAGCTATGCTGCTCGCGGATTGGTCGAGAGTAACATCACATCGCTAGTCGCTGATTGGTCTGTGTTGGTGGTACTTGATATACGAGTTGATAGTCTTAGTTCTCCAGTGATAATGACCATAATATTAGTAACGTGGCTAACTATATTGTTATCAGGATGTTCTTGCTATGGTTTATAGTCGGAAAATTGGTCATATATTCATGATTATTAATGCATACGTAATTTTTCTGCCTCTATTAAGCCCAAGACTGTTCTCTTATCTTATAGTCGCCCCTAACCATTTTCTTTGGTTTAGGAATCACAAAGCATGGTGGTGAAGGGCTTGGAGAACGTTTTTTTTACGATTTTTACCTTCGGTAATCCACCCACATATTGTCTTTTGTGAAGGAATTACTGTTAATTTGCAATTGCAGCCTCTTTAGATTTAGAAAATGGGCATGTGTGATGCATATAAGTTGTAATGTGGCGCTGGATGAGTGCTATTAGGGCTTGTTTAGTTGTGTGTGAGTGTGAAGTTTTGATGCCTCCCTTTCGAAGGATTTGGATACCAGTTTTCGAATTCACTCGATTACTTAGTCTGGTTTCAGTCATTTCCTATATACCAGAGTGCTCTTTAAAATGGGCAAATAACGGTTCCACTACGATGTCATAAAAACAAGTGAAGACTAGTAGCTGCAAAATTAAAACGCCATTCATTTCCGCTGTGGTGTGACGTGGGGACGCGGGGTATGGGATGCCAGTATGACATCATCGTCGACCAATCAGCGAGCAACACAATGACATCATCATCGACCAATCAGCAAGCAGCTCAACTAAGGGAAGGGATCTTATGTTCTCCTATTGAAAAGAAACCGTACGGAAGCTCTACTATGCTGCAAAACGGAGCTAGTTCACGGCTAGACTACAGTACCCCCTGACCAGTGTGTCAGGCACATTGATATGCTGCCTAAATAATCCTGGTGCGCCATAGCACCTTCCCCTCCCTCTGTATAAAACAATGATTATAACTACAAGGAAATTAAAGTGAAATATATAAAGAAGAATAAAAAATACTCTTTAGTATGAAATGACTGCTAAGTCTATAAGAGGTTAAAACAATCGACGGCAAGTCAAAGGTTCTTTACATCCCTCGGCCCCTTCAGTGATATAAAAATGTAATAATACACAACTCTGCACTGTAAACGTTATACATTGCCCTGGTTTAATGTGTTTAGATGTAACTATTCCGACTTCCTTTTATGTATTTTATTCAGAAATCCAATGTGTCATTTTAGACTGAGGTATACTATATTATATTTTCCCCCCTCTGAACATTATCTTGGAGGGCGCCGGTCCCCATTAGGCCTGGGCCCAGGGGATTATCCCCAACTGCCCCCTCCCCCTCTCTCATCGGCCATGTGTCGACGTGATAGAAAACACTAAATGAAATATATTGAGTTGGTTTGGCTATCTGGAGAGGATGGAGAGCTAGATTCGAATGAGGAGAATGTATGTGAATGAGATGGAGGGATGGAGTGGAGAGGTATACTCGTATGAGAGAGGTGAGTGTGAGCTGGGGGGAGGGCAGCGAAATTGCAGGGGGCATGTCGACATGGAGGCAATTTGTCTGTGGCCACCCCTTAAGGGATTAAGGCGTCTGGTTGTACGAACAGATAGAATATATATATATATATATATATATATATATATATATATATATATATATATATATATATATATATATATATATATATATATATATACTCGTATATAGAACATCGTTACTAAAATTGGCTTGTTTGACACAATATTTGAACAGCGAGTTTAAATAAAACTAATGACACGGTGCATGCACACAGTTGGATAGTAATGTTGATGGTGATGATGATGGTGATGATAATGATGATGATGATGATATTGCAACTATGTTTGAATATTCTGTGGTAATCTGATACTGTCTACAAATAAATAGTTAACTCGTTTCGCTATCCGCTGTAATACTGATAGGCATGAGAATTACATATAAATGACAATAATACCCAGTAAGGCGTCAGCCTATATTGTTTTTATTTTAATTTGGCCCCAGTTTTCTTCCTTTTGCAGCTTATTTCACGCTGCTCCGTAGCAGAAAGAGACAATGCTTCAGGTCTACATCCTTTCGATGTCACTTCTTCGTGACTAGCATCATATTCTAGTGTTAATCTCTTCATACAAATCACCACTGAAAATACAGAGATGGCAATTTTAGGCCAAGTAAGAGTAAAAAGGGTACAGTAAATGTGATAACTTATATTCTCTCACCACAGACACCGTGAGATAAAAATTGGTGGATTTAGTAAGCGCTTCACTTCCATTATATTTTTTATTTGTATTTTATTCTTGCCTACTTCAGTGGATTTTGTCAGCTCAGTAGAGGTGTTTTGAAATGAACGTATTAAATAATTCTTCATTAACCCTTCATGTAAGAGAGATTAATCCTAACTCGAAAATAATCGCCTGATTCTAGCAATTCTGATATTGAAAAACACATCAGTGAACTGAAGACTGAAAACAAAAGTCTGCAGATTTTGGTGCGAAATCCATAAATAAAAGTAGATTGTGGTTCGTAGGCCGTCACTTACGGATATCTTGAACACTAAAATCTGCAACGATATTTTTGAGAAGAAAATACATTGATGCAGTTACGTCTTCAACTCCGATGGCTTTTTTCTTATTTAGTTTTATTTATCGATTTTTTTTTTTCATCTTGAAACAGATTTTGCATTTTTTTCTGACATTTTTTTTTCTTGATATAGTTTTTGAAACTGGAGAGTCTGGATACATTTATCATTAACCTTTTCGCTACTAGGGTAGGGGGGTTGTGGTAAGCTGAATAAAATCGTCCTGAAGCAACAAGAATAACGGAAATATATGACATCGAAGTAAGGAAGTTGGAATTTAATAATCAAGTTGGGATGCAAATGAGGAACTAGAAATCTAGCCAAAACTGAAATTTACTATCCAGGAGGTAAAGCATGGTGAATGTGAGGTTAGCGTAATCCTATCTTTTTTACCTTAACTTGGTCAAAATTTTAATCTTTTTTTTTAAATTTAATTCGCGTAGATCAATGACATAGATAGATCGATCGATAGATAGATAAATAGATTTAAAAAATGAAGGCTCTATAGCCATTCAATAGCATTTCTTCGTAACTACCATCATTTCTAGTCCACTGTTACAGCTTGGCATTTAAGAGGGAGATAAGTCAGTTTTAGGTCAAGTAAAGATGAAAAAAGTAGAGTTGGAATGATATTGAGGATAAATATTGTTCATTTTGATAAAAACGAGTCTTTGATCTCAAACTGGAGCTCGTTGAACCACAGAAGCTTCGAATCAAGTCAGTCACCCACTAACTGTGGTAGAGGTAGGATGCTGGATCTGTGCATATTCTTTTCAGTGTTAATAGTGCTGAAACAGCTTCTCCATCTTGCCGAAATAAACAAATGTAAGCGAGGGTATTGTTTATCTGTTCTTTGATAGGAGCTGTGAACAATGGTGTGGCAATAAGTAATCTGAAAGGAGCGTGGAGCTACGTGGAGAGTCAAGCAAATCAGAAAGTAAAGGAGCGTTGTGGTGTTTGTGAATACGGAGTTAGGTGGAGGGACAGACTGACAAATTAGGAAGTAAGGGAAAGGCTGTGGTATTTATATGGATGTGGAGTTACGTGGAGAGCCAGACAGACAAATGAGGAAGTGAAGGAGCGTTGTAATATTGATGTGGATATGGAGTAGTGTGGAGAGACAGACAGACAAATGAGGAAATAAAGAAGCGTTGTGGTCCTGATGTGGATGTGATTACATGGAGAGCCAGACAGATAAATGGGGAAATGAAAGAGCGTTGTGGTCTTGATGTAGATGTGGGGCATATGGAGTTAGGTAGAGAGGCAGACAGACAAATGAGTAAGTGAAGGAGCGTTCTGGTGTTGAAGCGGAGAGAGAGAGAGAGAGAGAGAGAGAGAGAGAGAGAGAGAGAGAGAGAGAGAGAGAGAGAGAGAGAGAGAGAGAGAGAGAGAAATGAAGAAATGAAAGTGCGTGAAGGTGTTGATGTAGATGTGGAGTTACGTGGAGATAGAGATAGACATATGAGAAAGTGAAGGAGCTTTGTGGTGTTGATGTGACTGTGGAGTGAGCGAGCACTGGGGTGTTGATGTGAATGTGCTGGAAAGTGTTGGGAGATGTACCCTGAGCTGATTTGGCCATGTGGTGATAAATTAGAATAAGAGACTGAATAGGAGAGCGTATGTCAGTGAGGTGGAGCGTGAGATAGACTTAGCCCAAGGAAGAGGTGGATGGGTGTGGTGGAGGTTTATGGCTGAGGATAATGCGAGCTGGAGGAAGGACAGACTGATGCTGGAGGTCAAGGTGACATTGATACAGTTTATCTGTTGCCATCCTTCCCGAAGTTAAGGCGTCTGGCTATGCGTAGATTAACAAATATTACGTCCATAGCAGATTAAGGTTAAATGAGAGATCTTATTTCGATTTACTGTTATGGATTCTTTTGTTGTGAACCTTACCTTCTAATCAGAGAGGGAGAGATAGCGATAATTAATCCATCATAGCACTTCTTCGTGATAAGCATCATATTCCAGCATTAATCTACTGTTATATGTTAGCACTGATGATGCAGAGAGGATAAACAAAATAATAGTAGTAATAATAATAATAATTTTAATAATAATAATAACCAACAATAACAACAACAACAATAATAATAATGATGATGATGATGATGATGATGATGATAATAATAATAATAATAATAATAATATTCATCATCATCATAATAATATGATGATGATGTGGTGATGATGTGATGATGTTGATGATAAGGTTGATTATTTTTGTCGACAGATAGATGTACGGAACTGCAGGAAATCCTCAGCAATCCAGGAAGTAAGCCATCTAGGAAGAAAGCCTGGAGGAAAGTCAAAAGAAAGTCAGGAAGAAAGCCAGCAAGAAAAACACGAAGAAAAACAGGAAGAAAGCCAGTCAGGGAAAAAAATAGGAAGAAAGCCAGGAAGAATGTCAAAATGAAAGTCAGGAGGAAAGCCAGGAAGAAAAACGGGAAGAAAAACAAGAAGAAAGCCAGCCAGGGAGAAAAATAGGAAGAAAGCCAGGAAGAAAGCCAGGATGAAGACCAGGAAGAAAGCCAGGCAAGAAGAAAGAAAGAACGCGAGGAAGAAAGAAAGACAGCTTGTAAGAAAGCCGGGAAAAAGGCAGGAAAAAGCCAGGAAGAAAGCCAGGAAGAGAGCAAGTTAGAAAGCCAGTCAGTGTGCGAGACAGCCATCACTTCTCTCCATTAAAAGGTAAGTCATATTTCTCCTACTAAGATATCGCTATCATTCGCCTGTTGGATTAGATTTAGATTAGATAGATAGACAGACAGACAGATAGATAGATAGATAGATAGGCATATAGATAGTTAGATAGACAGATAGATAGATGGATGGATGGATGGATGGATGGATGGATGAACTGATGAATAGGTACCATAGATAAATACCAGTAGGGAAATTCACACATCCACATTGTGCACTGCCAAACATAACTACGTTTCAAACTGACGCACACACACACACACACACACACACACACACACACACACACACACACACACACACACACACACACACACACACACACACACACACACACACACACACACACACACACACACACGATTTTTCTAATACTTTTCATGGAATGAAGCCCTTCAGTATAGTTTTATCCCTCTTAGAAGAGATCTCTGGAAGCTGATGGAGTTAATGTAGACTGTTCATAACTCGTTTAACTACTGAGTTCACTCCTAAGGCAATTATGATGATCAGACTGTGCCAAGAAACATAATGAAAAGGCGTCATTGTCCTGAAGAAATAAGGAATTTTCAGGACAATACAAAATCATCCAAGATAATAATGCACCTGTTCTGATGTCATTTATAGTTTGTACCTGTATGATATTTTAATTAGGAACTCAAAACGGGGAATCCTGGCTTACATATCTAATGCACACAAGTCTTCCATAAGGGACCGTCAAAACTGGGGTCTTTCATAGTCCTTTGGCCTCTTAGTTTTAATAATGTGAACAAACATAATATGAAACATTGAATATAATCTGTATTGCTTCTATGAATATTTTTTTTTCATGTGAGGAGGAAAGAACCAAAGGCCATTTTTCTGGGTACCCCAGGACAGACCTCCCTCATTTATTTATTCATTTTTTTTACTTTTATTTTTATATTCGTTTTCTTCCCCTACCCCATTTTTCCGCCTCTTCCAGTCTGCCTCGTTCCTAATAGAAAGTACGAATAATACAATATGCTGATACCATTTTTTTTTTCAGGGGGAAGGAACCAAAGGCTGACCACATACGAAAGTTTGCAGTGAAGGTAAAGTCCATCAGAAGCAAGGCAAAATCAAGACTATGCTTGGATACACTGTTAAAGCAATGCAGGTGGAAGGCAGGAGGAGGGGCAGACCGAGGAAGAATGCTCATGAGGTGAAGTTTTGGCAATGCAGGTGAGTAACTACAAGACACACAGCATTTTTAGATGATTTCTTCAAACCCCTCTTTCTGGTGAAACGTTTCTCATTACTCTCTCTCTCTCTCTCTCTCTCTGTTCGTCCGTATGTCTGTCTGTCTGTCTGTCTGTCTGTCTCACACACACACACACACACACACACACACACACACACACACACACATCAAGCGAGTTCTCTGAGCTTATGGAAGATTTCTCACCGTCATGAACTATCCCCAGGTGGTTAATAAACAAATACAGGTGTCACGGTAAGGATAATTAGGCTCCATAGCACCTGTACCCATCGGCCTGACGGGGTTAATTTGTTTGTACCATCATCATGAGAGAATTTTCTTTAGCTGCATGAAACCACCTGAAGCCTAGCAAAGAGAAAGATTAAAAGATGTTGGAAACAGATTGATAGCGCTGTGTCATGGGCGCCGCGGTTCGATTTCCGGAGGTGGCCAAATGTTTTTATATCATATAAAGGTTTATATTTTATTACTGCTACCTTCAGACGATTTTATTGAATTGCGGGAGGGGCTCAGTGAAATTGTATCCAACCCTTCCAGTTAGAAAAATAAACTACCCTATCCGAAGTCACCATAAACTGCCATGCCAAGACCAATCTTCCTTTACTGGCTACTGCATCCCACCCTTCCCTTTCCTGCCTAACCTGCATTATCAGATGTTGCCCTACCCAGCTTACCCATCTGATTCTACCCTACCAGACCTAATTTACCTTGCCATACAACTTTATCCTAGCATATCCCACACTATTCTACCTTAACCTAACCTATTGTCCCCTTCGCTACCCTACCCTACCCGAACCTGCTCGACTCTACAGTACGTTGCACTACTTTACCCTACCCAACCTTCCTATCCTACCATATCCTATGCTAATCTTATCTGCCCGCACCTAACCTAACCTAACCTAACCTAACCTATTCTACCAAACGTCTAAAATCTACCCAGTACTGCTTCTTCAGGCACTCCATGACCCATGCAAGGGACATCATTTTTGAATCACCCAGTATTGAGATTTTTCCATAAGATATATTGACGATAGGTAGGATCGAGATTTTTTTCCATGAGATATATTGAAGATGGGTAGGATCGAGATTTTTTTCCATGAAATATATTGAAGATGGGTAGGATCGAGATTTTTTTTTTCCATGAGATATATTGAAGATGGGTAGGATCGAGATATTTTTTTCCATGAGATATATTGAAGATGGGTAGGATCGAGATTGGGTGGGGTGCAGTGGGGTAAGATCGGGGTTGGGTCGGGTTCAGTGGGGTAGGATCGGGGTTGGGTGGGGTGTAGTGGGGTATGATCGGGGTTGGGTGGGATACAGTGAGGTAGGATCGGGTTTGTGTGGGATGCAGTGTAGTAGGAGTGGGATTGGGTAGGGTGCAGTGGGGTAAGATCGAGACTGGGTGGTGCGCAGTGGAGTAAGAGCAGGGTTGGGTGGGGTGCAGTGGGGTAGAATTGGGGTTGGGTTGGATGAAGTGCGATATGAAAGGGATTCACTGGGGTGCAGTTGTGTTGGGTGGGGTGCAATGGAATAATGGCTAACTTGGGTTTTGTGCGGTAAGATAAAAGTGGGGTTTGGCAGGGTGGATGGGGCTGGGTCGGCACTGGGTGAAGGACAGAGGTTGACTAGCGTGCAATGGGGAAGGATTGCGGTTGGGTGAGTTGCAGAGGAGTAGGATCGGAATTGGGTGAGGTGTAGTGGGGTTGGATCGGGGATGGGTGGGGTGCACTGGTGCAGGATCTAGTTTGGGTGTGGTCCAGCATAATATTGGAATGCTTGGGTGGGGTGCAGTAGAGGAAAAGTGGGGTTTTGCGGGGAGGGTTGGGATTGGATCTGGATGAGATAGGGTGCAGTAGGGTAGGAAGGGGGTTGGTTTGGGTGCAGTAGGGCACCGTATGGTAGGAGCGTTGTTTGGTGGGCCGCATTGCGGGAGAACCGAGGTTGGGTGGGGTGCAGTTGGGTAGGAGTAGGGTTTGGAGGAGTACAATGGGGTGCAATGGAGTAATGGCGGTATGGGTGCAGTGGGTAGGAGTGGGATGACTTGGGTACAGTAGGGTAGCAGAGGGATTTGGTGGGGTGACGTGGAGTATGGAAGGTATTTGATGGTGTTCGGGGGAGTAGGAGCTAAGTTGATTATGGTTCAGTTGAGTAACTTTGGTGTTTGGTGGGGTGCAGTGGGTAGGAGTATATTGACTGAGGGATTTGGTGGGGTGATGCGAAGCAGGAGGGGGATGTTGTGGTGTGCAGGTGGGTTGCAGCTAGGTTGGTTATGGTTCAATTGATTATAGGAGGTGTTTGGTGAGGTGCAGTGCGGTAATGGCAGTGCTTAGTGGAGTGCAGTGCGAAAATTGCGGTGCTTAGTGGAGTGCAATGGAGTAATAGCTATGCTTGGTGGGGTGCAGTGGGGTAGTAGCGAGGGTATGTTTGGTGCGAAGGGGGGGGAGACCTATGGTGTTTGGTGGGGTGCAGTGGGGCAGAATTTCGGTTTGGTGGGGTGCGATATGATAGAATCGGAGTTGTGTGGGGTGCAATTGGGTAGGATCGGAGTTGGGTTGAGTGGAAAGGGGTAGGATCGGTTATGGGTTGGGTGCAGTTGTGTAATGTCGTTGTCTGGTGAGTATCAGTGAGGTGATGGTGATGTTTGGTGGGCTTCATTGAGGAAATGGATATGTGTGGTGGGGTGCTGTGGGGGTAATGGTCGTATTTGGTGGGGTGCAGTGAGGTAGGATCGGGGTTTGGTGGGGTACAGTGGGACAGGATCGGGGTTTTGTGGGGGACAGTGGAGTAACTGCGTAATTTTGAGGGGTTCAGTAGGGAAGCAGCGGTGCTGGGTAGGATGCAGTGAAGTTGGATCAGTATTCTATGGGGTGCACTTCCGTAGGAACGAGGTTGGTAGGGGTGCAGGGAAGATTGAGTGGTGTTGACTGGGATGTAATGGGTCTGATTGATTGATCATTTAATCAATCCAACTGTAAACCAGTAAATACCACTGCTACTTCATCTGCACCCCTACAAGCGACAGGATCAATGTTGGATTGGGTGTAGTGGGGTAATGGCAGTGCTGGGTGGGGTGCAGTTGGGTAGGAGAGGGATTGGGTTGGGTTCACTGGGATAACGGCGGTTCTGAATGGGGTGCAGTTCAGTAGGAGCGAGATTGGATGGCGTTTACTGATGTAGGAGCGGGATTGGGTGGGGTGCAGTGGGGTAGGAGCGAGTGTGGGATGGGGTGTAGTGAGTAGGATCGGGGTTGGGAGGAGGTGCCGTGGGGTAGAATAGGGATTGAGTAGGGTGATGTGGAGTAGGATCGGGGTTGGGTGGGGGTGCAGTGCGGTAAGGTAGGGGTTGGGTGGGGGGCAGTGGGATCGGAATTTTGTAGGATGCAGTGAGGTAGGATTGGAGTTGGGTGAGGTGCAACTGGGGAGATCGGGGTTGGGTGGGACGATATGGGGTAGGACAGGTGTTAGGTGAGGTCTTGTGGGGAAGAAGAGGGGATGAGTGGTGTGCAGTGGGGTAGGAGCAGGGTTGGGTGAGGTGCAGTAAGGTTTTAGTGGGAAGCAGTGGGGTACGAACGGGGAGGGGTGGGCTGCAGTGGGACAGATCGGTGATGGGTGGGGTGCAGTGGGGCAGAAACGGCGTTGAGTGGGATCCAGTGGGGCAGGAACGGGGTTGGATTTGGTGGGGTAGGATAGGGGCTGGGTGAGGTGCAGTGGGGTAAGAGGGGGGGTTGGGTGGGGTCCAGTGGGGTAGGATCGGGATTGGGTGGGGTGTAGTGGGGTAGGATCGGGGTTGGGTGGGGTGTAGGGGGGTAGGATCCGGGTTGCGTGCAGTGCACTAGGGTAAGATCAAGAATGTGTAGGGTACAATGGGGTAGGATGGGAGTTGGGTCGAGTGCGCTGGGGTAGGGTTTGGGTTGGGTGAGGTGCAGTTTGATAGGTGTGGCGCTGGATGGGATGCAGTGGGGTTGGGTCAGGGTTGGTTGGGGTGCACTGAGTTAGGATTTGTGTTGGGTAGAGTGCAGTGGGATAGAAGAGGGGTCGGCTGTCGTGCAGTGGGGTTCAGGGGGAGCAGTGGGGTAGGATCGGGGTTGAATGGAGTGCATTAGGGTAGCATCGGGGTAAGGTGGGGTGCATTGAGGTAGGATCGGGGTTGAGTGGGGTTCATTGGGGTAGCACCGGGTTAAGTTGGGGTGCATTGTGGAATTAGTGAGGTTGGGTGGGGTGCAGTGGGAAAATAGTTGGGTTGGGTGGGGTGCAGTGGGGAACTAGTGGGGTTCGATGGGGTGCAGTTGGGAACTAGTGGGGCTGGGTGGGGTGCAGTGGGGAACTAATGGGGTTGGATGGGATGCAGTGAGGTAGGATCTGGGTTGAGTGGGATGCATTGGGGTAGCATCGGGGTGAGGTGGTGCACAGTGTGTTTGGATCGGGGTTTGGTGGGGGGTAGTAGAGCAGGATCAGCGTTGGGTGGGGTGCAGTAGAGTTGGATTGGGGTTGGGTTGGGTTCAGTGGGTTAGCAGCAGTGCCGAGTGGGGTGCAGTGGGGTAGGAACGGGGTTGAGTGGGGTGTAGGGAGTAGGAGTGGAGTTGAGTGGGGTGCAGTGGGGAAGGATTGGGATTGGATGGAGTGCAGTAGGTTGGAGTGGGTTGGGTTGGGTGTGATATTAGTTTGGACAAAGAAAATAATTCGTCCTCGGTATGGGAGTTAATCCAGCCTGTTTCTGTCCCATCATTCTGAGAGAGTGTTCGTAAGCTGCAGGAAATCGTCTGAAGCCTAACAAAGAGTGAGAGTGAAAAATGACGTCAGCATATGGAATGCGCTGTTCTAGACGCCACGAATCGAGTCCCGGAGGTTGGACAGATGTTTTTTCATCATGTAGGCCTTTTATATTGCATTTTTGATATCTCCAGACGATGCTAGTTAGCTTTGGGTTGCCTTGTCTTATGGAAGAGCTCAGTGAAATTTATATCTAGCCCCTCCATTTTGAAAAGACAGATATGCGTCCTCGTGCTGAATGGACCTGGAATTTACACATTCCACGCATAAGATGGAGCCACCGCTGCATTGCTGCGAAGGCAGGAGGTCAAGCAGACGACATTGCTCTTTTTAATCTAACTTGGCCTAAAATTGCCCTCTCTTCATCTTGAATGCTGAGTCGTAAGTATAGATTAACTGGGCAGAATTTTTTGTCCTATTTTAGCTTATTTGCAGTAGTTCAGTGGCAGTGAGACAATACTACTGCCCTGCATCCTTTCCATAGCATTTCTTCGTTGATTAGCGTCGTATTCTAGTGTTATTTTATTGCTACAGATGAGAAATCAAGATGAAGAGAGGGCAAATGGTTTTCACGCTACGTTAAAGTGAATGAAGTGTAATATCTCGCTCAGGCTGCTATGACTCACTCTGAACCGAATAACATGGTTCCCCCGTCAGCTGGACATAGAGTACACCCGATCATTAGAGGTTTAACTTAGGCATTTATTAACCCCTAGAACATCGGGAAAATTTTATTGATATTTCAGTTAAAGTAGACGATTTTACCGAGCTGAAAGTGAGTCAGAGGAGCCTTTGAGAGTTAATCCACTCTCAGCTCTAAACCTGCACGACTGGAATAACTCAGGACAAATTCTTTACAGCTGACAGCAGGCGATTTGATCCAGCTGTCATGGGAGCCTGAGAGAGACGGTAAATAATGATAACAGTAGAAGGTAAGGAAAGTATTGTAAATATTTCAAAATAAAAAGGTAAAATAAAAAAAATATACAAAGTTCCCGTTTTTATTATTTCCTTATGTGGTACGTAAGTAGATACACGGTGATCTTTACTTCGTGATTAGCATTAAAAACAGTCTTATGTATTGTAAGTGGTTCGAGACCGTAACAGTTATTACGTAGGAACTTACTCTAGATGTCACACTTTAGTACTCCTTTGTTTTTTGCATATTACAAGTAATGAAAATACAGTAGAAGTACAATGTCCTTCTTGTAGTCGTGACGACAGAGTTTATATAGATTTGGCTTGCTACAGTGGAAAACCCGGGTTCAATTCCCACTGGTTTCCTGTGATTTTTTGCAGATTGCAAGTTATGAAAATACAGTAGAAGTTCCACACTTCAAACTTTTGTAATCATGACGGCCGAGTCTCTATGGGCCTGACTTGATACCTGAGGGGATACGGGTTCAATTCCCGGTGGTTCTCCTTATTTTGTGCAGATTGCAAGTAATGAAAATACAGTAGAAGTTCCAGACTCTACGCCCATGTGGTCGTGATGGCTGAGTCTGTATAGGCTTGGTTTGCTACACGAGCAGACCCGGGTTCGATTCCCGGTGAATAGAGGAATATTTAGTGAAAATTGTGGCAGTGTCCATAGTGACCTGCTGCACACACATACACAAAGAGATGCACATACTGAGACACACACAAAGCCCATGCATTGCGTCAGGGTGCGAGAGGAGGGGGTTTTATTTTAAAGTCCAAAAAATCCAATATGGCTTTTTTGGACTCGGAAATAAAACCCCCCTCCATTCTACGCCCTACCCTTATGCTTTTGTCCTGTGTGTCTGTCTGTGTGTGTGCACGTGTCTTAGTGTATGTGGGAAGGTCTTTGCGTGTCTTGTGTGGGTGTGCATGTGTCTGTGTGTATACTTTTACTTTCCCTCTCCGGCAGGCCCACTACGTGACTGCCCACACCCAACCATACCCCCTACAGGCAAACCACTAAGTGACTGCCAAACTGCCACGATTAACCGCTATGTCAACCGAGAGTCGAACTCGGGTCCAAATGACGGGTCACTACAGACACTGCCATGTTATTAAATAAACCTCTATCCTTCTGGGAATTGAACCCAGGTTTTCTGGGTGGCAGGCCACCTCTCTACTCACTCTGCCACCACGGCCCCACTACGATAGCAGCCGGAACTGGTACTCTATTTTAGTTATTTGGTGTCAGTAATAAGCAAGGGGATACTGAATTGTAATATATATATATTAAGCCGCTAAGGAGGAGTTGTTACGATATCTCCAGAGCCACTGAGAATATTTCAAACTCTGCAGGTCACGGAGAAGTGAAGAGTATAATATACTGGTATATATATATATATATATATATATATATATATATATATATATATGGAGAAAATAAGAATTGGATCTTTGTATTTTTTCTTTCCTTTTCCTTTATGGAAAACTGAGCCCCATTACCAGTCCTTAACTAAATCAATCCAGTCTTCAGATTTATTAGTATCTGGGCCACATTCAGAGCTGGTGATAAGCTTTAACAAGGAGATAGTATCAATCTGCTTCGCAGACCCTGATGAATTGTACCAGGAATGACTATGAAATATTTGTATGCTTGGACCTTTGAAATCTTAACTTTCTAGAATGACTTTAATAACAGTGCAAAAGGAATAGGGATATGGATCATTTTTTTTTTTTTTTAATAAAGGAAGAACTCAAAGGAATAACCATTGACTACACTGAAAATGGCCTGGACAATGGATCTGTCTATACAGTGTCTCTATAACCAGACTCCTCAATCTCGTAATGGGTGGCCAAAAACAAACCGCCTCTGTGCCGCCTTCCCTCCAGCTTATACCCACCCTCTCATATACTTCACTTCTTCATTCTTCCATCGGTCTCCCCCCCCTGTCCCCCCTTCCACCTCACTCACATACAATCCTTTGAATAGTTAGTCTCTTACTCTGCGCCTTCTCCTCATGGCCAAACCAACTAACTGCACTTCTCCCAATGCTTTCTATCACAAAGCTGCCAAATCCATTTCATAGACAGCTATGGAACTTTTAACTATTTTTGCTTGACTGTAGACCAAAGTTATGAGGACATGCTGTTCGTACACTGGTAACTAAAAAGCCTGTAATAAAAGCTTTGGGGAAATTATATATATATATATGTATATATATATATATATATATATATATATATATATATATATATATATATATATATATATATATATATATATATATATATATATATATATATATATATATATATATATATATATATATATATATATATATATTGTTACGAAACAGAGAAAGATAATGTACACTTTAAGTGAGAATACGAAGAGTCACTACTGTCCCGTAAAGTTCCAGGTTCAAAACAAAAGAGTTAGGTAAAATTACAAGTTAAAGTTTAATGCACAAACTAACAACAAAACATTCAGGACTCATAAGGATAATGTAATGGCAAATAAACAGGTTAAATATATGGTTAACTGCAATAGCCTCTATTAACACGAAGTTAGCAAGAGTAAATTTATCTAAGTCAGCCCTGATAAAATGAGATACCAGATAATACTCAGTGAATGCCAGATAAATTATTACAGATACAAACTATTATCAAAAATGACTGACACAAAACCCAACACCAATCACAAAGACCTCACTAGGCCTAAGAACCAACCCTATGCTACACAGCACAAGAAAAAAATACAATAACACTTATACTCAAATCACACACAGCTGCTAGATGTTTGGAGATTTCTTGAGCACTCACAATAATAATATCTGTACAGGGGAGGACAGAGATGTGAACAAAATGAGGAGCAGATCTAAGTGGCAATGATGCAGAGACTGAGCTCATTATATAGGGGCCAGCAGAGCATGATACAACTTGTAAGAAGGACGCGCAAATGAAGCCATGGGGACAAAGAGCTGAAAATCCCGCTCTGGATAACAGAGAGAACGACTTACTCTACTATACGGTAGAAGGGGGGAACTGAGGCAGAACACGCTCGTGATCAAACATGCAGCAACTGTGCGTTAAAATTACACAAAGGATGATGAAATCATAGGCTATGTAACACCTCCCCACAAAGAAAAAAGAAATTTACAAAGGAAATTTCTTATTACTCTAAAACAATCTGTATATGGCATTACAGACCATGCAAAGGTCTTTCCTAATGTTACAAAACATGAGATCTCCCTAGCACGTTCAGTCATAGGTACTTGCCAGTATCCCTTTAACAAATCAAACTTACTTATGTACCTAGCCTTTCCGATTTTGTCTATGCAATCTTCCACACGAGGGAGAGGGTAAGTGTCTGTTTTGGTTATCTGATTAACACGTCTGTAGTCGATGCAAAGCCGCTGTGACCCACCTGGCTTAGGGACCAGAGTGACAGGAGAACTCCACTCGCTCTGACAGGGCTCAATCATCTTGTGGTCCAACAGGTAGCCAAGCTCCTTCTGGATGAGAGGAACTTTCACTGGGTTCACACGGTAAGGAGGCAGTTTAATTGGCTTTGCGTCTCCAACCTCGACATCATGCATCAACACAGTAGTTCTTCCTGGAGTGGCACGGAACACTTGCGGGTACTCCTGCAGTAATGCCGAAAACTCCTGCCTTTCCTTGGGAGGTAGATGAGAAAGCTTAGTCTGGAGATCATTCATGATATCAGGATTCTTCCCCAAACTATCACTCAGGCTCATGCTGCATGGGAGAACTTCACTTGTAGACTCGGGTGGAACAGCTACAGTGCAGACTGGATTATTTTCGTCCCGCCTGTGATATAACTTTAGCATGTTGATGTGACATAGTTGCTTGCTCTTTCTACGATCTGGTGTGGCGATGACATAGTTGACATCACTGAGTTTCTTCTCCACGAAATAAGGACCACTAAACTTGGCTTGAAGAGGTTGCCCATGAACTGGTAGCAGAATCAAAACCTGATCTCCTGGCTGAAAGTGGCGTAACCTGGACTTCTTATCATACCAAGTCTTCATCTTCTCCTGAGCAGCTCCTAAATTCTCTCTCGCCAGCTGTAAAGCAGTGGACAGCCGTTCTTTGAACTTCATCACATACTCCAGCAGGTTGACGTCATCTTCCTCCGACAGCCAGCATTCCTTGAGTAACTTAAGGGGTCCTCTTACTTCATGGCCAAACAGTAGTTCAAAAGGTGAGAAGCCCAGTGATTCATTTGGAGATTCTCTTGCAGCAAACACAACGAATGGAAGACCTTTATCCCAGTCTTTCTGATGTTCCAAACAGTATTTCTTGAGCATCGATTTGAGTGTTTGATGATATCTCTCCAACGCTCCTTGGGTCTGGGGATGGTAAGCTGAAGACGTGATCTGGGTGATGCCCAACTCTTTCAGAGACTGCTTGAAAACGTTTGACATGAAATTACTTCCCCGGTCTGACTGTACCTCCTTAGGCAGACCAAACTTTGTGAAGAACCCCAGCATTTCCTTAACCACGTTCTTTGCTGAGATGTTTCTAAGTGGAATGGCTTCAGGATAACGAGTAGCCATATCAATCATGGTCAACACATAAGAAAATCCTGAAGAAGTCTTAGGAAGAGGGCCCACAATATCCACCAACACACGGGTGAAAGGCGCCTCAAAAGGAGGAATGGGAACTAGAGGTGCAACCTTTTCGGTCTGATTACACTTCCCCACAACTTGACAGGTGTGACAAGACTTACAATACCAGGAAACATCCCTGAAGATACCTGGCCAGTAGAATTGTTTCAAAATGCGTGCCACAGTCTTCCTCACTCCAAGGTGTCCTGCCAAACTGGAATCATGAGCCACTCTAATGATATCCTGCCTACAAACACGAGGGATGACAACTTGATGTACAACCTCCCATTCACAGTCGGCTGATGCTGTTGGGGGTCTCCACTTCCTCATAAGTACTCCTGACTTTACATAATAACAAGTAGAAGCACCAGCTGACTCTTCCTCACTGCAAGCAGAGTTAGCTAGACCTTTCAACTCAGGGTCAGCAACCTGCAACTCAACCAACTCTTGACGAGACAAATTATCAACACTACGGGGTACTGCCTCATCTGGTGAGTGGTCCAAATTAGCAAGAAAAGTGTCAGCTAGGATAACATCATCATCATCATTATCCTCTAAATCACCAGTAACTTTAGACTTAGCCCTAGTGACAGCACATGCAGGAACACATCAGGGACATCACAATCCTGGGCCGCAGCCACTGGCTCACTAGACAACTGAGGAGCTGGACACACTTGACTTCCACCAATATCATTTCCAAGTAAGAAAGTTACACCTGACATTGGGAGTGTCTCAACCAACCCAACCATAACAGAACCATTAACAAAACCAGACTCTAAATTCACTCTGCACAGAGGGACAGAGAAGTAATTATTTCCTACACCTTGTAAGATTACAGTTTCATCAGAGGAATTAAAATTAGAGCCTAGAACACTGGTCAGCATAAGGATTGGCAAGCACCTGTATCACGATATATTTTAACTGATTTCCTGTCATTACTGTCCAGAGGACTGACAAAACCATCAGACAGGAAATTAGCACATGAACTCTTGAGAGTGTCACCCACGTTACTGCTCAAAAGAGGAGCTCCATCATGAGAATTTAAGTTACCCCTCAAAGCAGGTTCAGTTAACTCGGTTAAAGAATTCTGGGAACTCTCAAGAGTGGACACTAGACCAATTGACTGAATATTTAAAGACTCCTTTTTGTTCACATCACGCTGTCTCCTGAAACATCTCTCCGTAGTATGACCAAGCTTACTACAATAAGTACATTTACTTTTCTGAAATCTAGAGGTGAAGCTGGTATTTACTTCCTGAGAAACGTCATCCTTATTCTCTTTCCTGTTACCTGTACTCTGAGTAGAGGCAACGTACTTACTCTCAGCTTTCCCTTTTTCTCTAGAATATCTCTTGTGAGTGAGAACATACTCATCAGCTAAAACTGCAGCATCAGACAAATTATCTATTCTTTTCTCATCAAGATATAGGCTTACATCTTTATAAATACACCTTTTGAAGTCCTCCAGCAAAATCATCTGCTTAAATTTACCAAAATCAGAATCCACATTCTTAGAATTTAACCACTGCTCTAACAGATCTTCTTTGATTTTTGCATACTCAACATGGGATTGCTTATCTTGCTTGTAAGTTGTCCTAAATTTTACTCTATAGGCTTCAGGAACAAGCTCATAGGCCTTAAGAATCAAGCTCTTAACTACATCATAATTATCAGACTGATCCTGAGGCAAAGATGCATAAGTTACTTGAGCTTTACCGGTGAGAACAGTTTGAAGGAGTACTGGCCAATACTTTTTTGGCCAATTAAAACCTGTAGCTACCCTCTCAAACAACTGAAAATACTTTGTTAAATCAGATTCATTAAAAGGAGGGACAAGTTTAACATTTTTAGCCACATCAAAATCATCAGAGCTAGATGATCCAGTTCCACCTTGTTTCATGCGATACTCATGGTCTGCCTGAATCCTGGCAAGCTCAATTTGTGCCTGAGCCTGTACCTCTGCCTCCTGAATCCGAACCTGAGATTCCGCCTCCTTAGCCTGAGACTCAGCCTCCTTAGCACGTGCTTGAAATTCAGCCTCCTTAACACGAGACTCCGCCTCCTTAGCACGAGCCTCCTGCAGGGCTAGCTGTAACTTAGCTATTTCAATCTGCGTTTGCTCATTTGGAGGAGTTACATTAAACAAGCTCTTATTAATCATGCCAACAATTTGATCTTTAGAATGATGAGAGTGAACTGCAATTCCCAATTGTTGAGCAACAAGCTTAAGTTCATTCTTTGTTCTGTTTTCTACATCACACACTGTTTGCACATTTGACAAAAAGTCCTTGGCTTCATCAAGTGTAGTAATAGTAGACATAATGAATAAGTAACAGTCACAAAATATCAAGCAATATCCTTATGATAATATCCTGAATATCCTGATATGAGGTCGCCAAATTTATGTTACGAAACAGAGAAAGATAATGTACACTTTAAGTGAGAATACGAAGAGTCACTACTGTCCCGTAAAGTTCCAGGTTCAAAACAAAAGAGTTAGGTAAAATTACAAGTTAAAGTTTAATGCACAAACTAACAACAAAACATTCAGGACTCATAAGGATAATGTAATGGCAAATAAACAGGTTAAATATATGGTTAACTGCAATAGCCTCTATTAACACGAAGTTAGCAAGAGTAAATTTATCTAAGTCAGCCCTGATAAAATGAGATACCAGATAATACTCAGTGAATGCCAGATAAATTATTACAGATACAAACTATTATCAAAAATGACTGACACAAAACCCAACACCAATCACAAAGACCTCACTAGGCCTAAGAACCAACCCTATGCTACACAGCACAAGAAAAAATACAATAACACTTATACTCAAATCACACACAGCTGCTAGATGTTTGGAGATTTCTTGAGCACTCACAATAATAATATCTGTACAGGAGGACAGAGATGTGAACAAAATGAGGAGCAGATCTAAGTGGCAATGATGCAGAGACTGAGCTCATTATATAGGGGCCAGCAGAGCATGATACAACTTGTAAGAAGGACGCGCAAATGAAGCCATGGGGACAAAGAGCTGAAAATCCCGCTCTGGATAACAGAGAGAACGACTTACTCTACTATACGGTAGAAGGGGGAACTGAGGCAGAACACGCTCGTGATCAAACATGCAGCAACTGTGCGTTAAAATTACACAAAAAGGATGATGAAATCATAGGCTATGTAACAATATATATATACATTATATATATATATATATATATATATATATATATATATATATATATATATATATATATGTATATATATATTATATATACATATATATATATATATGTATATATATATATATATATATATATATATATATATATATATATATATATATATATATATATATATATATATATATATATCTGAAACTGATATAGTGCATATAAGTAGTCAATACAGGTATAAGGCACTGTATAAATAAGGCTGGTATGAAGTTCCACGGTTTATAAGAGAGGTGTACATTGAAGGAGGGCTGTAAATGACAGGGGACAGGACGACATGGAAGTGATATGTTTGTGGCCACCCCTTAAGAGTTTTAGGCGTCTGGCTATAGACATGCAGAAAAAGTAGTCATATAGAGCCTGAGCCTGAGCACTTAAGACGTACAAGTAACTAAAAGTAATATATCCGAGATAAAAACTAAGAGACAAAAGATGACCTGGAGGACTAGCCTACAGGAGCATCACCTGGTATCTCCCCTGAGCTGTATGAAATTGTCTGGCAGTAGCAAGCAACACTGCAGGTACTACGTGAAAATGGCGCTGTGATGGATTATAGTCAAGCCAAGATGAGGCTATTAATGTTTGTGGCTTAACACGGCAGCAAATAAAACCTAATACTCAAGCTATCATACTTTACCAATTACTATAGTTATCCATTAAGTAGAAAATCGCTGTAGTTATCCATTAATAAAGCGTAAATGATAGAAGTCCTAGTTTTGTTGTCCTTACCTGCGAATTCTTAATATTCTTAAGTTGAAAAAAAGGATTTACACTCGTAGAATTCCTACCGTACTACTGGGTCTCGAAAAATTCCAATGTTGAAAGTGTTTTTACATTCGCCGACTTTCTAAAAAACCCAGTTACATATGGTCCAAAGAATGCAAACCATATCATATAAGGTCCAATAAACTTGATCTACTCTTTATTCTTTATTTTCTTAAAATTTCTCTGTGTTCACATTTTCATTCCCTAATTACAAAGTACATTAGTACCTATGACGGCAGCATGTTAAGTAACTCTGGGAGGAGGTAGTGTTGTTATCTATAAGTATATAAAAAGTATTACGCAAAAACGTTACAAGTATATCACAAAGTATTTCTGGTATTATCAAAGTATTTAAGCGAATTTAGTGCAATAAGCTGTCTCCATCTCCAGGTCGCTTGCTCTTTGACTCCTCTCTCCCCTGCTCGCTCTAGAACAAGACAATTAGATCACACCGTAAACGAAAAATATAAAGAAAAATGGACTCTAACCTCTTCTGTCTTTTACTCCCATCTCTCTGGTGTGTCTAAGCCTGCTCCGATTCTCTCTCTCCCCAGCACCAGTCTTTCTATCGCCTGGGGAAATGCGGGAACAGGAGACTAAGGAGTGGATTGCTTACTACAGTGACGTTGTGCAGTTACCGCCATAACCCCCTCTATCATCATCTCTTCGTCACCTATAAATACACACTACAGGGTCGTGTTCTATTTAGTTTTGGAGGCTTCATAACAAATCTTCCTTAGCGATTTAGTATACACATTCCACTTAAATTTTGTTATTGATATGAAGTATGATTAAAACTATAAAGAGCGCGCGAGACAAAGCCTGGCTGTAAAGGAAAAGAAATTGCTAAGGTGTTGTGCTACGAAGCCTCCTACGCCACTTTTGACCCAGACGACGATGACTTCTTTGGGTTGCCATTCTTGCTCTCAGTTTTGGTCATCTTGTTCTCTTGTTTTCTGTTCTCGCCGTCCATGGTTGCTGTTTGTCATCCCAGGTTTCCATCTCGTCTTCTGCTGTTGGTGTCTCGTAACCATACAGTGCCGTCGTTATTTGGAGTCGTTTTGTTTTCATATGAATATACTGTCATCATTGTATCCTGGGTTCACTTGTGTTCATGCCATCGTGTTGTCTTTAGTTGCCGTTCATCTAGGACTGCAGGGTTTATACCCCGCAGGTGTCATCGGTTTCTGTGGAGGAAAAAGGTGTTAGGCAAACACTTTTCTCAGTCTTATGTATGTACTACAGTACAAGCACTCGACATGTCTCATTCTGTACTCTACTGTGTCACAGGGGTTGACACCAGCAAGAGAATGCAGACAAAAACTTTGCCCCCGCTACCTAGTGATGGACTTTAGGAGAGGTGAGGGTTCTGTCAGTGGTTTTGAGGCCAGGTTGGGACGGGGCTCAGATCTGTGCCAAAGTGTACGAGGCATTGTGGTTCCCAGGCTGTGGATCTTACCCAACAGAGAGGGGTTCAAACTTAGGAGGAGTGTCTCAGGATACTGCACTATCATTGGGTGTATAATGGCAGGGCAGTTAAAGTGCCAAGCCACACTTGGAGGTGCCCCTGAAGCTGTCCTGGCAGGATGCCTTTAGGCCATTTTCATTCACTGGCCATGGCTGGTGAGCTATGGGTCCTTGACCCCCTGCCTGGACTTGGGGCTGTGATGGTAGTCGGGGCCTGTGGTCCATCCCCACCTTTACTTACCTGTCATTACTAAATCAAAAGCAAGCGTAAAAAGTAAGCCTGAAGAATCCAAATCACCAAAGGGGTTCAGAGTGGCATGTTGGAATGCAGATAGCATGAAGGGGAAAGGTGGGGATGTGGTGTAAACTTTGACCAGGAGGCACGCAGATGTCTGCTGCTTAGGGGAAGTTAGGTTCAGGAGAGGGTCAGCTTGACAATTATTAGGAAGGATTGTAGGCATAAGTTATTTTGGAAGGGAAGTGTGGATAGATATGGTGGAATGGGCGTGCTGGTCAAAGAAAAATGGGTGGAATGTGTTATGGATGTAATGCACTCAAATAAAATAACACACAACCACATAATTCACAGGGTTATTTTCAAAGTGGCATAGGAGACTTCGTAATGCCTTTTCCATTACGATTTACTCTGCATATTATGCCTTAATATCCACTTGTTTATTTTTTGTCAGACATGGCTTACATGATAATCTGAATGGACATTAGGTGAAAAAGACAAAATAAATCGCTTAGGAAGAGGTGCAACAACTCCATTGCCACCTACACAGCAACAACTCCAGTGCCACCTACACACACATTACAAGCTCCCTAACATCTCTTTCTAACCAAATTATTTTGCTCATTACACCTTATTGTCCTTTTCCGTGCTATGCAAATTCTTCCAATATCGCCATTCTCTCCATAAATATTGCACAAGAGGATATCAACCAGCCATATCCAAAAATACATCGCTAAGGAAGAGGTGCTAGAGAGCTTCCTTAACCGACGATAAATGTTGATCTTGAGGCGATTTCATTAAGCCTGAGAGAGCAGCAGTGAAGGGGTTAATTAAGACTGTGGCCGGTGATATCGAGGGTTATATAAGCCCCCTAACACCTTCTCCTAAGCGATTTATTTGGCTTAATTTTCCTTAATGTGCTGTTCTGGGTTATACAAATCCTTCGAACATAACCACACACAGCATAAATAATGTAAAAAACGGTAAATGCCAGCCGTATTCAACAATAACTCTGTAAGAGGTGTTAGGGAGCTTCCTTAACCAGCCAGGATACAAGCCTGTATCTAACCCCTCTACGTCGATTATTATTTTTCCCTCAAGCTGAATAATATCGTTCGGAGATAAAGAATTAACTAAGAAGACACCAAAATTAAATATAAAAAGGGCTTATCATTATTCTTACTAACTCAGACGATTTTATTTAGCTCAGATTTTTCAAGCTGGAGGGTTAAGATCTTGGCACCTATTCTCGTCTGATAAGGAGCTCTGTAGCATTTCTTCCTTAGCGATTTATTTGATTGGATATACCAGATAAATGTCCTTTTGCCCTGTATCTATGCAGAGTATGACGATATTAGAATCACTTAAATAACACACAGGATGATGGCAAGGTGTAATAAACAAAACAAATCGCCCAGAAACCGGTGTTAGAGGGCCAGGAACTACTGTTTAGTATATTCATGTTCACTCTGATATTTTACTCAAGTTGGGAGAGGATAGTTTGGTATTAGATATTATGAATTTTAGTTTAGAAATGAATGAATGTTAGGGGGGGAGATGGAAGCTGAAAAGGAGCTGAAGGTTGAGGTTGAAGGGAAGGTGGTGGCAGCAGTGAAGTTGGAGGGGGATGGTGGTGGCAGCAGTGAAGTTCAAGGGGGAGGTGGTGGCAGCAATGATGGTGGATGGAGGTGGTGGGGACAACAGTGAAGTTGGAGGGCAAGGTGGTGGCTGCACTGAAGTTGGTTATGTCAGTAGCGAAGTTGGAGGGGGTGGTGGTGTCACCAATAAGGGTGGAAGAGGAAGTGGCAGCAGTGAAGCTGGAAGGGGAGGTAGTGGCAGCAGTCAAGTTGAAGGGAATACTGGTGGTGCTGGTGCTGGTATCAGTGAAGTTTGAGGGGTGAGTGGTGGCAGCAATGAAGTTGGAGGTGGGTTGTGGTGGCCGCTGTTAAGTTGGAGAGGATGTGGTGGTGGCAACGAAGTTGGAAGGGGAGGTGGTGGCAACAGTGAAGGTGAAGGGTGGTGGTGTTGGCAGCATCGAGGTTGGAGAAGAAAGGTGGTGGCAGCACTGAATTTGAAAAGGGATGGTGGTGGCATTAGTCAAGTTGTAAGGTTCTTGTTGTGGCAGCAGTGAAGTTGGAGTGGATGGTGGTGGCAGCAGTGAAATTGGAGTGGATGGTGGTGGCAGCAGTGAAATTGGAGGGGATGGTGGTGGCAGTAGTGAAATTGGAAAGGGAGGTGGTGGCAGCAATAAAGTTGGAGAGGGATGTTGGTGGCAGCAGTGAAATTGAAGGGGGGAGGTGATGGCAGCAATGAAGTTGGTGGGGGATGGTGGTGGCAGCAGTGAAGTTGGTGGGGGATGGCGGCAACAGTAAAGATGGAGGGAGAGGTGGTGGCAGCAGTTATGATGGAGGGAGAAGTGGTTGAAGGATTGAAGTTTGAGGGGGTGGTGATGGCAGCATTGAAGTTTGAAGGGGAGGTGATGGCAGCCGTAAAGATGAAGGGGAAAATTTTGGCATCAACTATTTTAGTGGAGGAGGTGGTGGCATCAGTCAAATTGGGGGGTGGAGGTAGGGGCAGTAGTGAAGTTCGAGGGGACGGTGGGGGTAGCAGTGACGTCAGAGGGGGAAGTGGTGTCAGCAGCGATGTTAGAGTGGTAGATGGTGACAGCAGTGAAGTTTGAGGGGGAGCTGGTAACAGGAGTGACGTTGGAGGGGGAGGTGGTGGCAACAGTAAAGTTAGAGGGGAAGGTGAGGTAGTGTAGTGGGGGTAATTTGGGAAAACGAGAGAGAGAGAGAGAGAGAGAGAGAGAGAGAGAGAGAGAGAGAGAGAGAGAGAGAATGACTGTCTCCTATTATTCCTTCTACCACGGACGGTTTTATTCAGTTAAGAGAAATCCTCTGGTTCATACATGTTACACTCAACCCTTCGTTTCAAATGTTTATCGTGATGGAACTAAAAAAAAAAAAAATGCAGACACGAAGATTATACTAATATAGTTCGCTGGGGCAAAGGGATTAGCAGGTAGGGAAGCGTTTATGGCAGTGAAAATATTTATGAACAGAAAAGTATAAGGATGAATGAATGTGTGTGTGTTTGCGCATGTGTCCATGTTTTGTATGTGTACATGTGTATTTAGGTGAACAGTATTCGTATGTTCAAGTGTGCATGATGTCCATAAATGTATGATTCTGTGTGGGTATATGAGTGTGTGCATGCTTATGTATACTTGGGTATGTTCGCACTGATGTGCACACACAGTTCTATTTGTGTATGTGTTGGTATCCATGTGTTCAGCTACGTATGTGTTCATGCAGATATGTACGTTAGTGTTAAAGTATATGCTTCTACGTGTGTATTATGTACGTAAGCTTTTATGTATGTACGTACATACCGCTCCATACACCGACTTTGTGGTCGGTGGGGGCGCCCAACATCCACTCACTGTAGTACAACTCTACTCCAGGTTGACTCTACACTGACTGACAAGCCAAATGATTTCCTGTATGCCAGGAAATCATTTATTATGCTGGGTGGTAACCTTATAACCAACCCATATGTGTTCCATACGTGTCAACAAGCGAGGCGGCAGAGGATTAATGCCCCTCCACAAAAAAAAAGAAAAAGAAAAAAAAAAGAAAAAAAAAAAAAAGCCTCGAAGCGGGATTGGCCCACAGGTGAAGACCAAGGACTGGACAATGGACATGGTGGGGATTTCAACGTGGAATGTGAGGCGTGCAAATGATGAAGTGAAAAAAAACTCTTCAGGCGCTTGAGAAAGTAAAAGTGAATACACGCGTATTGACCGAGTTAGGGAAATAACAGAGGAATTAATTGGCGAGGAACAGGGAGGTTTCAGGAAGAGAAGAGATTATGTAGACCAGACATTCATCCAAAGGTGTTTAGCGGAAAAAATTCTAGTAAAGGGAAAGAAGTCGTATGCAGCCTGCGTGGTATTGAAGAATGCGTATAAAGAAATGGACAGACAAAGAATGTGAAAAATATTAAGAATATTTGGAGTAAATGGAAAGCTGATGAATGCCGTAAGAGCTGTGAAAAGTATGTATGAGGGAGCTGGGGCTGCAGTGAGAGAGGAATGTGAACTGAATGAATTTTTGTGTCTGAATGTTGGACTGAAACAGGCATGTTCCATGTCTCCATGGTTGTTCAATCTGTATGTGGATGGAGTTATAAAAAGGGTTACAAGGTTGGGCAGTGGATGATGGAGCGGCCTTAATGAGAAAGGCGAGTGTTTAGCAACTTCCTGTTCTGTTGTCTGCAGATGATACAGCATTATTAAGTGAAGACAAAAGGGAACTGGAAGGCTTTGTGACCGAGTTTGGGAGTGTTTGTAAGAAACGGAATCTAAAGGTAAATGTAGGGAAGTGTAAAATTATGGTTTTCGAGAGAAATGGAGTCACTGAATTCACAGTATACTGTAGATGGATGGTGAGAAAATGGAAATGTGAATGCATTTAAGTACTTGGGTCGTGTGATGAGTAACGATGGAAGTTTAGAGGGTGAAGTGCTTGAAAGGGTACAAAAGGGAAGAAAGATTGCTGGTTCTTTGAAAGCAGTGAAAAGAAGTAGGAAAGTGAGCAAGGAAATGAAGTTGTTGCATGATAATATTGTGATGCCAACTCTAACGTATGGAAGCGAAATTTGGACCTCGTTGACAGGACTCAAGCCAAGAGTAAGATGCAGTGGAAATGAGTTGAGAGGAGCTTGTGGAGTTACATAAAGAGATCGACTGACAAGTGAGGAACTGAAGAGGCGTTGTGGTGTGGATGTGATAGAAAGCGTCAGGAGAAATACATTGAGGTGGTTGGCCATGTGGAGAGGATGGGGAGTGAGATCTAACGAGGAAAGTATGTGAGTGAGGTGGAGAGGGTGATAGGGAGGGGGAGATCGAGGGGAGATGTATATGAGAGAAAAGAGTGTAGGTTTGTGGGAGGGGAGAGTACTGACAGAGGACAGGGCAACATGGAGGTGATAAATTTATGGCCATCCCTTACTGGATTAAGGAGTCTGGCTGTAGATAGATAGACCTACATATGTACTTTTGCAAGAATGTACGCATGTATATACTCGTATATACAGTAGCTATGTATGATTGGACAAAGAATTTATGTGCCTGTTTGAGTGTTATATGTTTGAAGAATCTTTTGTATGTGTGCATGTATGCACGTGTGTGTGTGTTTATGTCTTCTTGTACGTATATATTTGTGTATGCATGAATGTTTATCTATTTATTAAAATATGTATGCAAATATGTCAGTGAGTATGAGTGGTAGTTTAAATTTAGTTATTCTTTCCAACTTCTGTTCTGTCTTCTGTGTTCCTGTTTTGTCTTTTGTAATCCAGTAGAATAACCTCACTTGTAAGCGGTGGCAGGGCTTGTGATGGTTGGTGTCGTGGCAGATATAGTTATTCTTCCCAACTTCTGTCCTCCCGTCTTGTGTTCAATCCTCTCGTCTTTTTTTTTATCAACTCTTCAGGTGCAAATCAATCTGAAAAAATAAAATCAAGGTAATACAGACTCTTGAGACAGCCAGTAGGAACAGAATATTGTCCACTATAACCATCTCAACAAAATTTTGGGAAATATAAACGTTGTTACTTTAACAGTTTATAATTAAAACGTTTGGCTTCATTATTTCACTGAAGTGTGAAAGGCATAGAAAAAAATAATAATACTGGTGATGGTGGTGATGGGGGTGGTGTATTGGTGGTGGTGGTGAAACGGGTTCTGTGGTAGTGGTGGTGAAGGGGGTGGTGGTGGTGGTGGGAGTGTTGTGGTCGTGGTGGTGGGGATGCCGTGGTGGTGGGGATGCCGTGGTGGTGGTGGGGATGCCGTGGTGGTGGTGGGGATGCCGTGGTGGTGGTGGGGATGCCGTGGTGGTGGTGGGGATGCCGTGGTGGTGGTGGGGATGCCGTGGTGGTGGTGTGGATGCCGTGGTGGTGCTTGGGGTGCTGTGGTGGTTCTTGGGGTGCTGTGGTGGTTCTTGGGGTGCTGTGGTGGTGGTGCTGGGGGTGCTATGGTCTTGGTGACGTGGGTGCTGTGGTGGTGATATATATATTTTTTTTTGTGGTGGTGATGGATGTACTGTGGAGGCGATGCTTGGGGTGCTGTGGTGGTGGTGATGGGTGTCATGGCGATGATGGTGGTGGTGGTGGTGATAGTTGGGTGGTGATGTGGTGGTGGCTATGATGACTTGGGTGATATTGTAGCTCTTGTTTTCTTCTGTCTCTTCTCCTCCTGTCTTTTTCGTGTCCTGTTGTCTCGTCTCGTCCTCACTTCTTTGAGTATCCGGGTCAAAGTTTCTGAAAAAAGAATAAGAAATTAGTAACGGAATAATAATAATAGCAGCAATGTCAAGAGGAAGAGTAATAACAGTAATAATAGTAATAACAGCAATAATAGTAACGAATAATAATAATTGAAATAAGGGTAAAAATAGTTATAATAATGATCAGTTATAGTAACTGTAATGAGTAACAACAGTAAAAATGAGAGTAATGATGGTAATGATAAAAAGAAAAATAACTAATGTTCATGATTAATATCAGTAATAGTTATAATACTGTAGTAATAGGAGTTGTAATAATGACAGCATTAATACCAGTAGGAGAATCAGATTTGTTTGTGGCCACCCCTTTCGGGATTAAGGCGTCCGGCTATAGATAAACAGATAAATCAGTGTGATATAGACAGACATATAGAATCATTAATGTACATTTTACCATGAGGAAGAAAAGGGCCTTACCAATTCAGTTCCTTTCAATCCAGATTGTTTTCTGTATTGTTCTGACCATTGCTAGGTTAGGGTAGGTTAATTTGCTAGGTTAGGGTAGGCTAGGTTAGGTTATATTGGCAGGTTAGGTTCAGTTACATTATTAGCTTAGGTTGAACAGGTTGTTAGGTTAGAGTAGGTTTAATTTCTAATTTAATTTAGGTTTAATAGCTACTGTAGGTCAGGTTAGGTTAAATTGTTACGTTAGGTTAAATTGGTAGTTTAGGTTATGCTAAATTGCAAAAGCTAGGCTGGGTTAAAACAGCAGTAATAATGACAGTAACAATAGCAATGGTAATGATGGTATTACCCACAGTAATCCAAAGTAATCACAGTACTGTAATAATAACAATGGGAATCGTAATCATACCAATACCAATAACAGAACGTCAGTAATAATAGCTGTAACAATAGCAACAGCAATAATGTTACTAACAACAGTAATCCATAGAAATCACAGCAATAATAGGAATACTACCACATTCTACAATGAGCATTCAGAACAACTCCCACGCTTGCCAACTGGTCTATGGGCCAAACACAGGAACTGCCCCGAGTCCGTGGCCTCGACAGCATTAGACAGATAACTTGCTAGTTTTCAAAATAAGTCCCAAAGTAAGAGTTACTACGCAGCTCCAGTGCCCCCTGAATACCCACTATGAAAATGTACAGTAGGACGTTTCAGTCAAGGACATTTGTGCCATGGGCCACCAACCTAGGCCGTTTTGAAATGTGAAGTGTTGTGAACCTTACCTAACCTAACCTATGCCCTACCTACCGTGGCCAAAACGTCTTAGGGTGGTGGCCCATGGCTCAAACGTCCGTGGCCGAAACATCCGAGCGCGCTATGAAACTATGTAACAACCATACTCGACCTCAAGCTTCTTTGGCAGTTCATACTTCGAAAATCACTAACCCAGTGACACGTCTCATCCTGGCTTAAGTCCATCGTGTTTACTCACTTGCATATCAGACTGTTCTAAAGTGATAGATCGTGATTTTCTTAACACATACTTTAATGTAGAAATATGTCCCAGAAAGGCAACCAGCACTCCTTCCTCCACAGCACGGCTCCAGTTCAAACTAATTAATATAACACATATTCTGTTGGCTTAAATTAACCCATATTGGCTCACACACATATTAACATTGTCTAAATTAAGATAACATGACTTTTTGTACATACTATTTACCCTTAATGAGGAAAAAATTTCCCGGAGAAGCCATCTACAACCTTCCTCACAACAGCATGGGCTACACTGACCGAATACGTCAAATGCGACGTCATCAAAAATTCGCCTTGATTCTCGGATGCCTCTTATTTTAGAAAATTAAATCATAATGCCTAACCGAAAACTCAATCTGGCGATGAAAGAAAGCGGGGGATTAAGAGAGAACGTGAAGTTAAGATGGAACGGAAGCTTCAGAGAACGTAAGAGAATGTGAGCCTTAGGAAGAACGTAAGCAAACAAAAGAGGATAAACTGAGAAGGTGAGTTTGTAAAAGAACATGAGCCTATGAAAGAGCATGACTTAAAATATAGAGATAAATGAGGAAGTAAAGGAGGGTTGTGGTGTTGATGTGGATGTGAAGTTCCGTGGAAAGACAGACAGACACATGAAATAAAGGAGCGTTGTGGTGTTGTGGATGTGGAGTCACGTGGAGAGGCAGCCAGACAAATGAGGAAGTAAAGAAGCGTTGTAGTGTTCATGTGGACGTGGAGTTACGTGGAGACATAGGCAGACAAATAAGGAAGTAAAGGAACGTGTTGATTCGCATGTGATCGAAAGTGGTAAGAGAAATACTTTGAGACGGTTTGGTCATGTGGAGAGGATGGAGAATGAGAGACTGAAGGAGAGTGAATGCGAGTAAAGTGGAGAGAGGGCAGGGGGAGAGGGAGGGAGCATAGTCCTACCGATGCCAGCATGTATGAGTGTATGCATGGATGTGTGTATGCATGTACGAGTTTCGTCACTGACCATCATCATCATCGTTTATGGCATCGGTTAATAAAAATCACACACACACACACACACACACACACACACACACACACACACACACACACACACACACACAAACTATCACTAGGAAAGTCGATGGCATTGAAACAGGTGGCTGGGCAATGATATATTAAGGCTGGAGAGAGGACAGCCTGACACAAGACCCACAAGCCTAAATTTAAGGTGTTGACGCAGGGGTTAATAAATGGGTTAATTAATGAAGGGATATTGAAGAGGTTAATGAAAGGGTTAATGAAGAGTTAATAAGGGGTTAATGAAGTGGTTAATGAAGGGATAATGAAGGGATGAATTAAGGGGTAATGAAAGGATTCATAAGGGTCAATGAAAGGGTTAATGAAGGGTTAATTAATGGGTTAATGAAAGGGTTAATGAGGGAGTTAATTAATTGGTAAATGAGGGCGTTAATGAAGGGGTTAATGAAGGGTTAATGAAAGGGTGAATGAGGTGGTTAATGAATGGGTTAATGAGGGTGTTAATGAAGGGGTTAATGAGGGGATTAATGAGGGTGTTAATGTAGGGTTAACAGAGGGGTATGTGAAGAGATTACTGAAGAGGTTAATGAAGGGGCTAATGAAGGAGGAATGAAAAGGTAAATGAGGAAGTCAATAAAGGGTTAATGAAGGGAGAGTGAAAGGGTTACTGAGGGAGTTCATGAAGGGGTTAATGAGGGATTAATGAAGGGCCAATAAGGGAGGCAATGAAGTGTTTAATTAGGGAGTTAATGAAGGGTTTAGTAAATGGATTAATGAAGGGTTTAATTGAGGGGTTAATGAAGTGGTTAATGAACGGTTTAATGATGGGTATAATGACGGGGTTAATGAAGGTCATATTAAAGGTGTTAGTGTGGTGTAATGAAGGGTTAATGAAAGGGTTAATGAAGGGGTTAATAAAGGAGTTAATGAAGGCTGTATCTAACCCCTCCAGTGCAATGTTTCCGCCAACTTCATCCAAATCATCTGGAGACAGCAAAAAAAATACACGATACATGACCAAGGTAAGCAGGCAGGGAGCAGGCAGATAGGCAGGCAGGCAGAGAAGCAGGTGGACAGGCAGGTAGACAGGCAGGTAGGCAGGAAGGAGACAGAGAAGCAGGTGGGCAGGCAGGAGGGCAATCAGATAAAGGTGGCAGGAAGAGTGGAAGCGGAGCATCAAGCAGGCAAGAAGGGTGGTAAGCAGAGTACGAAGCTGGCAGACAGGGTGGTAGGCAGGGTACCAAGCAGACAGAAAGTTTGGTAGCAGAGTACCAAACTGACAGACAGGGTGGTAGCAAGACACCCAGCAGGCAGGAAATGTGGTAGCAAAGTACCAAACTGGCAGGAAAAGTGGTAGTAGGGTAATCAGCAGGCAGGAAGGGTGGAACCAGGGTAGTAAGCAGGCAGGAAAGGAGATAGGCAGGGTATCAAGCAGGAAGGAAGGGTGGTAGGCAGGGTACCACGCAGACAGACGGGGTAGTAGCAGGGTACCAAGCAGGCAGGAAAAGTGGTAGGCGGGGAACCAAGCAAGAAAGACAAGTGGTTGCAGGATACCAGCAGGCAGGGTAGGCAGGGTACCAAACAGACAGGAAAGGTGGTAGGCAGGGTTCCAACAAGGTAGGAAGGGTCAAGGACATGCAGGGTGGCAGTGAGAACGACAGACAAACAGGCAGGCAAACTGGAAGGCATATTGGCAGGCAGGGATTCCAGAAAGTAGGACGTCAGGCTAGCCGGCAGACAGCCAACCTCTTGCACGGCAGGCATGTAGGGAAGAACAAGGTCTTGGGGAAGAAGGCAGGCAGACAGGCAGGCTGGGTAGCGAGTCAGGTAGGCTGGCCGGGGAGTCTGATGATGTCAGACAAAACCTGGCCAGTCAGAAGCCAGCAAGTTTTTTACAATTTTCCTCGCCATCGCCACACAAACGCCATCTGTAGGAACAGTTTGTGCTTCCCTGGCCCCTCACCAGCCGCCCTCATGACGTCAGACAAAACCTGACCAATCACAAGCCAACAAGTTTTCTGGCATTTTTCTTCATTTTAGCCGCACATACGCCATCTGTAGGAAGAGTTTGTGCTTCTCTGCCTGGCTGCTGCCTGGTTGCCTGCCTGCCCGCCTGCCCACCAGATTGCCAGTCTGCCTTCCTGCCCATCATATTGCCTATTTGCCAGCCTGTCTGACTGCTAGCCTGCCTGCCTGCCTGCCTGTATGCCAGCCTGTATGACTGCCACCCGTCAGGGTGCCTGTCTTTAGCTTACCAGCCCGCCTGACAGCCTGCTGGTATGCTTGATTACCTGCCTAACTAACTGGGTCCTGACTACAAGCCAGTTTTGCCTGCCAACCTCTCTGTCTGCCTCACAATCTGTTTGCGTGTATGTCTCTCTTCCTGCCTGCCTGCCTACTAGCATGGATGCAAGGGTGCCTACTTCCACCCTGCCTGTCGGCCTACTAAGGTCTACCTACTGGCGTAGCTGCGGAGGCTTTGGTAGGTGGCACTCTGGGGGGTCTTGTGATGGGCTTAGGGTCTGTTGGGGGGAGGGGATGACAATATGGAAAACCATAGACTCTTTTAAAATAATTTCTTTCTCTGTAAAGCGTTCATCCCTCCGTTTTCTTTTACCTCAATGGGTAACTATACTGTCTTCATTCCTCTGGTCCCGATTTCCATCCTTCTGCAGGTGGGCAGGAAAGAAGGGTGAAATTTAGCAGGCAGCGGGGTAGGCCGGCAGGACGCAGCAGGCAGGCGGACGGGTTGACAGTATACTGGCATGCTGGTAGGCATGCAACAGCCTGGCAGGCAGGCAGGCAGCAGCCAGGCAGAGAAGCGGACACGTAGCGAAACACAAACTTTTCCTACAGATGGCGTATGTGTGGCTAAAGTGAAGAAAAATGCCAGAAAACTTGTTGGCTTGTGATTGGTCAGGTTTTGTCTGACGTCATGAGGGCGGCTGGTGAGGGGCCAGGGAAGCACAAACTGTTCCTACAGATGGCATTTGTGTGGCGATGGCGAGGAAAATTGTGAAAAAACTTGCTGGCTTCTGATTGGCCAGGTTTTGTCTGACGTCATCAGACTCCCCTGCCAACCTGACTACCTCACTGCCCAGCCTTCATGTTGGTCTACCTGCCTGTCTGTTTGCCTTTCTGCCACCTTTCCAGTTTATCGGTCTGTCTGCCTATTTGTTAATTAGACAAGAAGGCTGGAAATTAACGCATGCATAGTTAAATAAGCTGATAGGCAGGTGGGTTGCAGGCAGACATGTAGACAGACTGTTATGAGTAGAGACGGATGCATGTAGGAAGGTAGCGAGGCTGGATGTCAGGAGTTATTTGTGGCAGGCAAGGAGGCAGGCAACTCTGCAGATAGGGAGGTAGTCTGGAATCATACAGTACACAACAGGCAGGCAGCGAGAATATAAGGACTAAACTCTACCATGGAAGTGACGGCGTTTAGAGCCTTGTCATTCATCCGTGTGTGTGTGTGTGTGTGTGTGTGTGTGTATTTCTAATGTATAAGATTGTTTGTCTTAAGCAAATATAAATTATGGAGCTTGCAGCATCCTGGTGAAAGGACTGAGGTGAAATGGCGTGAGCTCTTTTGCCGATGATGCTTGTTGGGTGAGAACTATTGGACGCATAGTAATGGATGGGGAAGGATTGGATGCTGTATATAAAGTGGGACAGAGTGGATGCAGTGCAGTTTATGGAAAGGAATGGATGTGCCGTGTTGTGGGTGGGAAAGAATGGATGCAGTTTAGTGGATGGGAATGAATGAATGCCGTGCTGTTAATATTAATCTCCATGCATATATCGGTATTATTATTATGA
>NC_137031.1:34897750-34905250 GCF_032717465.1 Coenobita brevimanus
GGCTTCAGCTCCATCCACTCTCTGTGACTACGGGTGCCACACAGCGCAATATACAACATTCACTTGTCCACTCCATTCTTCCCATCACCGCTAACATGGCTTATTCAAGCTGCAGACTGACCTAAAGATACAAGTGTACATCTACTATGTAGGAATATACAAACCTGTCAAGTATGACCTTTCTCTGGCCCTGTCAGAGGCACTTGGTTAGGCATATCACTCTGCTTGTCGTAAGGTAGAATACAGACTTTAGGCGAGCAGAGCTGACGTGTAGGTATAGAAATTTTGTGGAAAACGTCTCTTCATTCTGCTTGGCACAGGTGTGGAGAGAAATACTTAAGCACAATATATACTTAATGAGCATATACAGCCTACATAATGTAATGCATATATTTATATATACACATCATGTGTCTTGAGAAAACATATTGTATATGAACAAAATTCACACAAAATATGTATACTGCATGATTATATGAATATTGTACACCATGACGACTACGCCAGTATACAAAACTGGTGCTGAGACAGCTGCACAGTACACTACACTACACTACACTACACTACACATGTGGCCTTACACTAGTTACACGGGAGGTACATAGCGCACTTGCCAGCACTGAGTATCTGGTCACCCCACACTGACCGTCGTGGGGACGTCTTGGATACCATATATTTACATACAAAAATAAAGTACAGATTAGCTCTCAGAGTTACATACTGACTTTGGTAACTCACAGAGTGACGCATAGTGCTGTCATAATTTTTCTCATTGTACAACTAGCAAACACATTAGTAGAAATCATACAAGAAAGTTATACATATATACATGAAATGTTAACCACACTGCAAAGCTTACATCATTCTACAGTTATAGTATATTAAAAATTACATGTATAAAATTACAACAGAGTGCGGTAGATAGGATGGCCCCATATTCATCCTGACATTTGTTTGTGTTCCACTCGAGACACTGTGGTCCATAGATTACAACATGTATTCCTATTATCTTGCAATGAAATAACTCAGACTAACTTCAGCTATGACCACTTCGTCATCGGGATCGCAATCATCTTGGATCCAACGAGAGGTCGGAAGTAAAATTTTTTTAGTGGTGTGCAGGAGAATAAAGTTTAATAAAATTTACGAAAATATCTTGGAATGCCATTTATATAATTGTTCATATTGTATACCTGCGCATGTGATGAAATTACAGATTTACAAGTCATATTGTGAAAAGTTACATATTACAAGTCACGAAATGTTACGCAAAGTTTGATGATTAAACAAAGAAAATACATAGACCAAAGGATTTACTCGTATACCTCCTTACCATACTAGTATATATAAAAAAAAATCACAGTGCACTGGAAGGTGTCCAGCGACATCGAGGTCATTGAATATATGAATATAAACAGTATAAAAAAAGAAAAGAAAAAAAGAAATGCCAGTGGCATGATGATATAATACCTTTAATAAGTGCTTTGAGAATTCAGGATTAACAGATGTGCTTCATAAGCATTTTTCCAAGTTGGTGCTAATACTGACATTCGTGTTAGAGTGACAAATTCCGAATCACACCATGACTTCTTCGTGCGCATGATATGTTAGTTGATTTTGTGGTACTGTCACTTACACAATGCTTCACCAGCAAGCCAGAATATGCTGTTTCTAACTACTTATTCGTTTTCTAAACTAAGTTCTGTCAAACCTACGCTAACGCTTACAAAAGTTATGAACAAACTGTGTTGTCTTTGGGACAGTAATCCTTCAATAACAGGTTTCATGAACAACTCCGCAAGTGACTTCGACTATGAAGATAATTGCTGCGATATCCTTGTCATTCAAGGAAATGCCTAAAACACAGTACCACCGTAGTTTCATACACAAGATAATATGGGTATTTCGTCATGCTTAATATCATGGCGTATTGTTTATGGTTGCTGGTGCACAGCTAAGACTGGGTACTCTGATTAGCAATATTTGAATATTGGAAGCCTTATGAGATCTTTTGGAAGCTTTAGAGCTTCTGGTCGCTTAAGGAAAATATTGCTTAAACTGTGTTTTAAATTGGATCGTATCACCAGGATATATGAAATTTAACATACAGTAGTTGTTCTTACTGTTGTTCAACCCCGGTTGTGCCTGGCCCAGGAGACCCGTCGACCGCAGGCAAGAAAGTGCCTCTATGGGGTCATCTCATAGGTTCCCTACACCGCTAATGTTGTATTTGCGTCTTAGTATGGCATGTTTTGTATATTGTTCCATAATGTGGGTTATGTTGTGTGGATCTGTTCAGAAAGCTGGGCATGTATCACCTGTGAATCAATCCATCCCGAATCCATGCTCATACCTGAAGAGGTCTGGGTGATGTCCTGACATAAGCCTAGCTGGATGAACTCGATCATCTCTTTAAGAACTCTGATAGGTGGATGTCGGGGAGTAGTGTAGGGCTGATGGCATAGTGTTCTGAGCAAGGCGTTGCATTGCCCTGCACCTGAAATGAGTATGCAGATGTTTCTTCTTTGATAGTGCTGGAGTGCCTGGAGATGGGATATTACTGATGAGAATCCGGCAATGTTTGTTTGGTGATTGTTTAATGTGCCTATTTGTGTTGTGTGCTCTATCAAATAATAGCAAGGATATCATGTGTTAGCCCAGACTACCACATAGAACTGTGTGCCTCTGTAGCCAAGATTGTCTCCAACAGGGTGGACTTTTCTTTCAAAATGTAAGTGAGCTGTGAGAACGGTACTGTTGCAGCCAGTAATGATGCACAAAGTGTTGTTCAGTATGGTCTGCAACGTGTTGTATTGGGGGCTAAACAGGATAGGGGCCTATGTTGGCGAGGAACAGGGCATCATTGATCTGTTATATATATTGTTTGCAGAGTAGGGATAGTGTTTCTTTTTGTTGTCCAAAGTCTGTCCATGTTAGTGCTGAGTGCGTCGAATCTGGGGGTGTACTGCTTCTTGCTTGTATGTGGTCCCTGAAGGTGAGTCCAGTGTCATATGTCACTCTATGGACTGTAGCAGAGAGGTGTGTGGCTCTGGTATATTAAGTCTGATGTTAGGCGTGTATTTGTTCTCACGATTGCTGCTGGTGATGAGTGTGGTGGTGGATGTGACTGGGGCGATCATCAGTCTGGTGTCCACGATCCATGCCTGAAATGTACTGAAGTACTCTTTTTTCAGTGTGCACGCTGTGCCTGTAATGTGGTGTGTGGCTGTTATGATTATGTAATTTGCATATGAGGCACTGTTTGTGGGTGATTGGGGTGTAGGATATCATGCATGTATCAGCTGAAAAGTATGGATGAAAGCTGAGACCTGTAGAACTCTCTTGGAGTTCTCGTGTCCATGATGGCTTGCCCTAGAGTGTAAGAGTGGAGTTACACTTGGCAAACGAACGAGAACAAACACTGCCGATATACCCCCGTGAGCATTCGTTCAAGTCCTTGGACCTCCGTAGTAGAAGTAAGTTTAAATATCCCCACTACAGTCACTCACATATCAAAATGTCAAGGGCAGAGAAGGTAGCTGCATGTGTTGGAATAACTGTCATCCATGGACTACTGACGGAAAAGATGATGTTCCGCCATCCATTCGAACATTCATATATGCTAGCTCGTGCTCGATTATGTTCGCCAGATCGGCCGCGCATGCCCACTACATACGTTCGATAGTGTTGTTCACGTTCTTTCTCTAAAACCGTATTGTGAGGGAGCAAGAGGGACATGAGTTGTGACTTGCTATGAATTAGACGTTCAGTTTTTTGGATGCCATACTATAAAATCTTATGAGTTTGGACGAAGAAGGGAACGAGTATGTTGGGTTCTTGTTTGGTTAAAGAATAGTGATGATTGTTCCAGATTTCCAAATGTTGGGAATGCCATAGCTTGCGTATGAGAAGCTGATAATGTTTGTTACGGCCTGGATGCCAGGAGATCCTAAATATTTCAGCTGTAGGTTGATAATGCCGTATGGCCAAATACTTACTGTTTTTTCCCCCATGGCAAAGCTACGTGTTTGTTCTGGAGTAAAGGGGTTAAGCTGTGGTCAAATGGAAAGGACTGCCTATTCAGAGAAGTTGTTTTTTCAGGCTCAGTGCGCTTTGGTGTACTGTGACTTATTTTTGCATGGTGGTTCATGATGAGGGTAATGGCGACCAGGGTCTTGGAGGTGTTTGTTTGTAGTTTAGTGATACTGTTAAGTGTTTTGTAGGACTGAGAGCGGCCTGTGGTGTGGCTGAGAGTTGTTAGAAAGGCTTTCCAGTTTTCGGTTCTCTTTGAGCTAATTTTGTCGTCAATTTTGTTGTTTAATTGCTGGAGCTGTGTGACTGTGTCTTGTGTGTGTGCGAGTGGGGAGTTGTGTTTGAGTGATTCCCGTATTTTATGAAGCGAGCAATCGCAAGTGTAAATTTTGGGTCGTAGAGTCGCCTTTAGCCTCGTGCAATATGGTTCTTGCCTGTGTCAACTATGATCATGTTAAATTTGGTACCGTGTGCGTCAGTGTTTGCGATGAGTATGTTGTTTAGTGTGCTGAAGTGTTGCTGTGCCTCTTCTGTGGATTTTGTCCATTTTGTTTGGTTGTAGGCGATGTATGTGACGTCTGATTGCTCTGACCTCTACTACATGCCAGTGGTGATAATGACAGGAAGGTGATCTGCGAGGAGTTTGAGTTCCATTCGCCACACGGTGGTGAGTGAAAATGTGAGCGAACAGAATGTGATGTTTAGGGAAGAGGTGGAGCGGTATGCTTAGTGTGGGATGTAGGTGTATTTACATGTGTCATTGATAATGTACATGTTATTGAGCTGTGATACAATGCCGAGATCTCAGCTGTTGTTTTCACTGTGTTCGTACTAGGCAGTGCAATTCGTGTTATTTCCCAGCAATTAAAAAGTTAGATGTCTGGGTTATGGGGAGGAGCTGAGGGTTGCATTGCACTGGTACGGCGTGGGAGGTGCCAGGTGTGATGTTACTGCAAAAATGATGATGTATTGCTCGTGACCAGATTTGGCACTGAGTGATTATATTTCTAATGGGGTGTCACCCCAGCAAAGTGATTATGTTGTCTGTATTGTACCTCTGTAGAGGATGGCTGTGTGAATGTAAGTGATGAGGCCTTCTCCAATGCCATAAGTTCTGTCTGTTGCGAATATCTGAGTAGTGTCTGATGTGTGGATTTTTGTGTGGGAGTGTGAACTTTGTTTCATGTAAGAGTGCGATGTGTATGGTATTGGAGAGAGTCGGGGAAATTCTTTACGTGACAGAAGGTGTGTTTGCAGATGTGCTGCATGTCACATACATAAGTGTTGTGGTGTTGCATAATATATGGTGCAGCCAAGTGGTGTGGAACCATTCTCTACAAGAATCACAGCGAACAGATCCGCAAGTTCGGTTTGTGTTTGTGATGGGTACACACACACACACACACACACACACACACACACACACACACACACACACACACACACACACACACACACACACACACACACACACACACACACACAAAAAGGAAAAAAACAAATGTATCGTGTTTGGGGCCTTGGATTGCTCTCAGTGTCTCTGGCAAGGGTGAGGAGGAAAAAAAATGACTGCCGGTGAGTAACGCAATATGTGTTTTATATACAACGGTGTAGAGAACTGCTGCCGTCATGCGGGCGACGGTACTCAGCCAGACTGACTTAGGTCCTTCCCGCGGGAAGCAGGGTAGGACGGGGAGGTTCTGCTCCCAGGACCAGATCTCAGTGGCTACTCCTCGCTTAGAGTTCACAGCTATACCACAAGTAGGCTTCCTCCAGAGCCACATACGGTAGTAAATTCTGCAAGAAGTAAAGCTTGATTTTAATTGCTGCAGTCATTGACGGTACCTGATTGTTGAACAGTTACTGTCAAAAGACAATGTGATGTTTATGTTTACATAAGTAGTATAAAAAACGTCACCAATAAGGCTGCTTGTAACGTGTTGCTCCAGTAACTGACGCCAAGAAATTTCTCAGGCACATAATGGTTCATGCAGAACATATCGTTCATTTGCTGTGGTAAGCCTTAGAAGTTTGAAAGAAGTAGTTGTAACTGACCATCTAGTTAGTATGTAACACCACGTAGATTATAAACATAAACACTGTAACAGGGCAATGAACGGATTTTATATCTAACCACTTTTACGGCACACACATATGTTTAAGGACTGATAATATGATCTGATTGCAATTTAATAATGAATATTGAGTAACGGGAGTTTGTGTCATTTGAAAAAAATACTGTCAGGCTTTAGACAGTTGAAAATCCAAATGTGCCAATAAATCTTTGAGTTTTATGAGAGGAAAGGGAAATTATTAGAGTAAAAAGAAAATAAAAATTAGATAGTGAGGAGAGATTAGGGACAACAGTTGCGATGTTGCTGACGTGAGGGAACAGCTAACAAACTACAGCATAACACTTCTAATTAACCTTCACAGTATTAAACATTTAGATATAATCGTTTCAGTCACCTCCAAACGATTTTCATTAGACCTGGAGGGATCTCCAGTTTATATGAGAAATTATTTACAACTGTTGACTATTTGTACGTGTGACGCATACGACATGCACTGTAATTATTTTCTTAGACAATCAGCACGTCGCATATATATATATATATATATATATATATATATATATGAAATTAAATCACTTAATAACGAGTGATTCTTAGATATGCTGATATCCACAAGAAAAAGGGAACACGAAATATCCCGAAATCTTTTGTGTATTCACATCTTCAGGATATCTTGTGGATATCAGCATATATATATATATATATATATATATATATATATATATATATATATATATATATAGACAGATAGATAATATATATAATATATAGATAATATATAAATAAAAATAAGTACATATGTAAATAAATATATAAATAAATAAATAAATTAATATATATATTGATAGATAGATAGATAGATAGATAGATATAGATATAGATATATATGACTGTTTGTGCTATATGATATCCAGTACAGCAAGAGGATAATTTTAATAATGATGACTTTCCTATTATTACGCAAAAAGTGTAGCGTACAGATGGTAGTACTAACGTAATCTATTTCTTATATATTTACTTTCACAAACACGAGCCTCAGCCAGGAGCTAGAGTGCGCGAGATGAGACGTCTTGTTATTTGCGTGATTCTCAGCGAGTTTGGGGTTTGCTGGAAGGAAGGACGGGAGAAAACTCTGGTAATGATAAAATGCCATCCACCAGAAATGCACATAATTCATATGAGAGATTCATCGTTGCAGACACTTAAAAGAACAATGTGTCCAAAATATGGCATCTGATTGACAAGATGTCTGCATAGTTCAGTGTAAGAAATAATCAGCGCTGCATAAATGATATCACAGTAGCTGAAGAGGTGATGTCACAAATACAGTGTCCTCTAATCCATCTGATATTTTACCTAAGCCAACGTCACAGTTTCTTCACGTTATAGCTCT
>NC_137031.1:34907750-35112750 GCF_032717465.1 Coenobita brevimanus
TCACACCCACGGCTGAGGTGAAGGCGGCATGGGCAGCGGGAGGGGCTATTGAAGCAGCGCATTTGCGGGGTGCAAGTCCCGTCACCCACTGCGTTACCGTGATTGCCGTTGCCACAGCCCACGACAGGCCCACCATGGCCGTAAGGAGGCCAACGCCCAGGCTGCGTCCTGCCACCCGTGCTGAGTTCTCCCACGCGAGGGCTGGCAGGGTGAGGACGGCTGTGTGTGCAGCGAGGGCAGTGAGGAGCCAAGAGGGACAGTGGGTGGGTGAGGGCGCTGGCCACCCTGCCAGAAGCTCCACCACCCAGGCTGGCAGCACTCCGGCCGTGATCAGCAGCCCCGCCAGCATCACGTTCACCACCAGCACATTACCTGCAACACACACACCAATTAGTTTCACATCCCTGAAACACACACACACACACACTGTTAGGATATTTTGACTATTGTCTCGGTCTAGCTGACCGTCGTGAACAGGGATTCCCTGTAACTGCTAGTTAGATGGGTGAAACACACGGTAGTCAAACTCTTACTATTCATCTGACTGATACTATTACAGGTTCTGAATATTTACATAAAACAGGTACACAAGCCCAAGATACTATCCTAGATGCAAGAGAGAGGACAAGATACATAAAAGGGGTAGGTAGGTACTTACATACTAAGTGGCCTTAGACTAACAAACGTCTTAGTTCACCTTACATGACGAGTGGTCCAGCCAAAGGAAGAGAGAGACCTTTCTTCCCTCTCCTACAGGTTATGAAGGGGCTTGGCTCCGCCTACAACATACACTCTAGGGAGCAGCCAATGTCGCCTCACCAGGGCAGCCTGTCTCTATCTCATTGGCTCTTCACTAATCTAGGTAGAAACAGGAACCAGTGGTTGGCATATTGGCTCTGAAGGGGCTGAGTTTGACAGAACTCTTCCTTCCATGAATCGGTCACAAACTGCTCTTACGCTGACTCATACACCCGGCTGGCCTGGATCAAGGGGCGTCACCAGACATGTTCCAATTATGGGACTGATGCCCTTATTAGAAGATATAGTTACGAGGGCAGCATGAAGATGTCACCACGCCTACCCCTCGTTACTGGCTTAGGGCTGTCATTAAGGATCCATTTGGAGGCAGGCAGCCCAGTGTAGGCTACATCAAAAAAGGTCACTCCATAATCCTCAGGTAGAAAAGATCATCGGATAGACTAAACAGTGCTTTAAAAAAAAAAAAAGGAATGTGGTATTTACGGGGCTAAACAGATGACAAGAGAAAATAGGGATATCGTAGGTGAGCAGTGTGTAAAAAATGATGAAGGAAGGGTAGTGGCGGATAATGAGCACATTAAGGATGCTTGCAGAGATAATTACAACTGGTTGCTGAACGAGGAGTTTGGCTGGAATAGGGAAAGCTTGGAAATGTCATATCCAGTGTTTGGCTCTTGGCCGTAGGTTGATACTGGTACCATGGTCAAGGCAATTGACAGCATGCTGTTGGGGAAGACAGTAGGAATGTCTGGGTTGACTGCTGAGATATTAAAGGCTTTGGAAAATACAGGTGTGGGCTTAGTTACTGATTTCATAAATTCTGTTATTCAGGGTGGCCAGCAAACAGCAACCGCCAGGAAATCTCGTGGCAGTACAGTATCTTATATGTTGCTGACACGGCTCAGGCGAGTGGTGTGGGCGTGGCTGTGGCGGTGGAAGTAGGAAATAAATAAATGATGCAAGGTAGATATTGGTAACACTAACTAAACCGTCCCCACAGCACAACAGATATCGCCTGACAATGGAAGTGGAGCGTTATTATACGGGACACCCTGCATGAAAGTGTTGTTGAAGAGCATGATTTAAATGTGTATTAGAGGAAGGGTGATGCCATAGATAGAGGTGTTATGGAGGCATAAAGCCTTTGAACCAGATAATGAAAATATTGAAGAGAGTTATGGAAGGTATGATGAGGAAAAGTGTGAATTTTGATAAGATGCAGTTTCAGTCACAGGCAATGAGACCACTGACGCAATATTCAGTGTTCAATAGCTTCCGGAAAAATGGGAAAATGGACAGAAGGCAGAGAGAGGCTTTGAAGTGGGCAATGAAAAAGCTTTGGATTAATGAGTGGTCACTTATAATGGTTATGGCAATGAACGAGGGCAGTCGCACCCAAGTGATAGTGAACATTCTGTTGGTTTGAGTGATGAATTTTCCACGAACGTTGGTCTGCATAAGGGGTGAGTTTTAAGCCCCTTGTGCTTGAAACTTTAAAACTGGACTCCCATCGGAGGTTGTTGTATGCTGATGGCTTTATGTTAATCATGGAGAATGAGAGGGTAATGGTGGAAAGCTTTAGGAAGTGGAGAGATGGAATGAGGTACAGGTTAAAACAAGTGATGATATCTAGGGCTGGTGGCAGTACTGTCAAAGCACAGGGACTGTGGCTATGTGCTGTTTGCCACAAGGGTGAGAGATGCAACTCCATTTTGTGCGGTGTTTGTGATAAGTGGGTGCATAAGAGTTGTTGTGGTATTACAGGCAGGTTGTGAAATAGTGTTCATTTTGTGTGTGCAGTACGTATAGGAGAGCCTACAGAAGCAGTGAGGTGGGAAAAGATTAATCTTGCTGGAGAGTTTCTTGAGCGTTTGGAATTGTTTTGTTATTTGGGAGGCATGATAATATTTGCTGGAGGTGGGGTTGGAGCTAAATCAACAGCAAGATACATATCAAGTCCTTGGCAGATGTTTTCATCGTGTTAGTACTAGGCAATGTTTTTGGCACTAAAATCCCCAGCAGTTATAAAATTAGGCATTTGTGGTAGGGGGAGGTACTGAGGGTAGTACTGCACTGGAAGAGTGAGGGAAGTAACTGGGAATGTATTGTAATAAAATAAATATAAAAATAAACATTTTATGAGAGAGTTGATGTGACCGATACTGTTTGGTGTCACCTGGTACCTCAATCACCACACTCATAGCACGCAATTAGATTTTTGCGGAAAACAAACAGCAAAACGAAAATCACTTTAGCCAAAGCAAAACGTGAGATTACAGTGGAAACATGTAAGGCTGAATAATATCTGTGCTTCAGATTATTTTCATCAAAAACTACTCGCCTCATAAATGTTTCTCACGGTAGTGTGGACCCGTATTACGTAGTTCATCTGAGAATAAGACATTAGAATTTGAGAATGTTGATACATTCACCTCCGACTCTCATAATCAGAACAACTCTAGCCTTTCATTCCAGCTAACGTGAGATGATTTTATTTACCTGGGAATGAGTCATGAGAACCACAGGAAGACAAAACAGTACCAGTATGACAGCCACCGATTATGAACGACGAGCACACACACAGAACATTTATAAATTTTGTCACAGACTAAATATATAAAAAAAGGATTACTTATTATTAACGTATCGGGTCAAATTAATATAAAGCCAAAGATGCCAAGCAAGATCCGAAACCATTGCTGTGGGCAGAGGAGGGAAGGAGGAAAGGAGACCTGTAGCCAACGAGGTATAACAACTGTGGGACAGGTGTGGGTGTGTGGCAGAAGTTGAGTGACGGCAGACAAACACAGGAACTCAAGTTGGGAAATTCCTCCACGATGCCTTCACAATTTATTGGAGATTGTAGGTGAACCACAACTGAATACGTCCCACTCCCTGCGCATCTTCTCGCGCCTTCTGCTTGTCTCTAAGCTGCCTTCAGACGGAGAGGGAAGCAGTAGGATGTTCACGTGATTTTCAAGTTTCGCTAACTGAACTACTGAACTTGCAAATACTCTGATCTGGTCACAACAGGCTCTCACCATCTACACCATGCATCCATGGGACTGTATCATACAATAGCTATACATCTTGACATATACATCGTCACACAACTAGTTATAGATCAAAAGATATACATGTAACAGAGGATGCTTAGGTGAGTTATGGGCAAAGGGATTGCTGAAGAAAGGAGATTTGTAGGCAAAGGAGGTGCTGAGGAAAGAAGACTTGTAGGCAAAGGAGGTGCTGAGGAAAGAAGACTTGTAGGCAAAGGGGGTGCTGAGGAAAGGAGATTTGTCGGTAAAAGGGGTGCTGATGAAAGAAGGCTTGTAGGTAAGTGGGATGCAGAGGGAGGGAGATTTGTAGGCAAAGAGGGAGGAGAGGATGGGAAACTTGAAGGCAAGAAGAGGGTGCTGAGGGAAGGAATGTAATAGGCAAGGTAGGTGCTGATGGAAGTAGAGCTGTGGGGAGTGGAAGTGTTTAGTGACTGAGAGCTGTGGGCAAGAGGGTGCCAAGGAAAGGGTGGAGGGGATACTGGGATTGTGGGCAGAGGGGGTACGGCGAGATATGGGCAGAAGGGCTATTGAGAGATATAGGCATAGGGGGATCTGAGAGCTGTGGGAGAGGGGATGCTAACAGCTGTGGGCAGAGGAGGTGGTAAGAGAGTTGTAGGCAGGGAGGTTATTAAGGAAGAAGTGCTGAGGGTAGAGAAACATTGGTGTATGGCGTTGTAATAGAACAGTATGGAAATGAGGGACAGTGAAGGAAGAGAGAGTTTCAGTACTATGAGTAATTGTGATTAATGATGGGGAAATATTGCGATAGGCGAGAGACAGACAGATAGACAAATAGATATAGACAGTGACAGAAAGATAGAGAGATAAAAGGAAAGATTGAAAGATATATCTTGTATATATATATATATATATATATATATATATATATATATATATATATATATATATATATATATATATATATATATAAAACGAGAGAGAGAGAGAGAGAGAGAGAGAGAGAGAGAGGCGAGAGAACGAATACAAGGAGGTAAGAAGAAGGACAGTATCCAGGCATCTGGACACCGACAAATGGAGGGAAGGAAAAGGCTGCCAAATTTCCCGCCGTTTTGTCTCTGTCTCTTCTCCCTTTCTACTCAATCCCCCATTTACAATCTCCTGTTCTTTCACTGTTGTTTTTTTGCTACACTTACTGTATCCTTGAGAGTTGGAAAAAGAGGGAAGTGCGGAATGGAAACTTGGGTACACACATGAGTATGTGGATGATGTGGGAAGCAGTCCTTACCCTTTTTCCTGAGGTGCTCCTCGGTCATGACGGCAGCAATAGCGAAGATGTTGCCCAGTGTGCCTAGCGCTGCCAGACTAGAAACCACCAAGAGCATCCCCAGGCGGCTCCAGTGCTCTTGCTCCGTATAGCCGTCCTGGGGTCCTCCCAGGGCCTCTCCGGTTCCATCCATCATGCCCTCAGGGGTTCCCGTCACCCCACCAGCGTCACTTCCCCCGATTCTCCCGCTGACATGGTCCGGATGTACCAAGGTGTCATTGCGGCGACTGCCCTGTGGGTGCAGTAGTGGCAGCAGCTCGCTGTCCACGCCCACATCCGTGCGGAGAGCTGACCCCGTGACCCAGGCTAGCACCAGGTCAGCCGGGGGAGAGGTTACCCCCTGGCTCATCTCTGTTGGATCATAGCGCCTGCAAAAAATGGGAGAGATGATAGGGTGAATCCAATATATATATATGAAAATCACATTACAACAATGAGAGACAACAGAAGCTGCTTTAACGCTTTACATTACGTTGGTAAACCATTCATGACAAATAATGTATAAAGCAATGCCTCATGAACACTGACAGGGTACTCATTCTTTGGTAGGCTACAACATGATTAAGCATAATGATGTTTGTGAGCATGGGAATGAGACATCTATTAAAACATGACCCCCGTTTGCGGGAGATGTATCAAGAGAGTGCCCAGTGACGTAGCCCACATTTCCATTCACCGATAACTCAAGCCTTCAGAATTCTCAGCTCCACTTTACAATCCACACAAAACTGTGTTTCATATCGCCTGAAAGGAAAAAAAAAATCCATACCATCGAATGCGGGGCTATATACTGTATATATATATTATATATATATATATATATATATATATATATATATATATATATATATATATATATATAAAGGTGCATTTATTTCTCCATGCATACTGAATACCATCATTTCTATCTTTCTTCAAACATTCAGCTTCACATTGAACTGCAACGATCTACGAAAGAAAATACACTGATGACTTGGAATAGTTTCACCAATTTCTGACCATTTGTGCATTTGGGATGATAAAATCCCAGCCAAACCTAATCTAATGTATCCTAACCAAACTGAGCCAAGTATGACTTAACTGAATGGAATCTAACCTAGTGGACGCCATCCTAACTCATAATGCGTTTTCGTGAGGCTTTACAACCGGGCTAGACCGGTTCAGACTGGTTCCGTGATTGTTTTGATGAAACAGTTGGACAAGACTGGTCTAAAACAGTCCTGTTCCAGAGACATGACTGATTTAGACCTGTCCAGTGAACAACAATGCGTGGTAACACTGGACAACAAAGGTAGCCACAAGAGTCTCATGCTAGAGGGTTGCTGTTAATAGGTAGCCCCGGTCTGAATGACCAAGCAGCCCCATTGACTGCATGTAAGCAACTGCCCTTATGGGTCTGTCCTACAAGGTCATTAAACCGTTGATGTGTTTGCATCTTGGCATATCATGTGCTGTCCAGTGTCCTTTCGTATGTGTAAGGTTGTGTGGGCCTGTTCTATCAGTGGGTCATGTACCATCTGTGATTCAAGCCAAACCGAATCTAAGCTGGTAGCTAAGGGAGGTTGAGTTATGTCCTGATCTAAACCTTGCTAGGTGAATTCGATCACCTCTTTAAGGATATCACTGATGGGTGAAAGTCGCAACGGTAGGCTTGTATTATATTGTTTTGATCGAGGTGTTGTATTGCCGTGCACATGATGTGAAAATGTAGGTGCTTCTTCACTGCTGGTGTAGGGATGTCTGGAAATAGGATGTTGTCGAAGAGGGCCTGGTAATATTTGTGAGATGATTGTTTTGTCTAGTTGTGTTTTGTGGCTGTTATGTAATGACAGGTGTGTTGTGAGTTGGCACAGGTTGCTGCATTGAACTGTGTGCCTCTCAAGTCAGGATACTCTCTGGCAAGGTCCTATGTTTCAAAATGTGAATGATCTGTGATAATAGTTTGTGTGCAGCCAGTGATGATGCGTAGGTCATTGTTCTATATGGTCTGCAAGTTGTTGTAGTGGGTGTTAGATAGGATGAAGGAACATGCCGTGGATGAACTGGTCTTCACTGATGAGTAGACAGTGTAGAGTAGGAACAGTGTTTCTTTCTGTCGTCCAAAGTCTGTCCCTGTATGTGCCTCAAATGCACAAAGTCTGGGGGTGCACCACCTCTTGCAATGAGTTTACATTACATATCTCTCCAGGAACCTTAGTGGAGGGTGTGTGTGTGGAACAGTTACATTCAATATAACGTCAGGGAAGTACCTGTGCTCGCGCTTGCTGCTGTATGATGAATGTGGCAGTAGTTCCGCTGGAGTGATCATCTGCCTTTTATCCTCTGTCCATGCCTAAAGTGTGTTGAGGTAGTCTTGTTGCAGTGTGTAGGCTGTGCCTGTGATGTAGTGTGAGGCTATTATGGTAATGTCATCTACACAATAGGCAATGTATGTACGCAGCTGGGTTATTGGAACATATAGGTTGATGAGTGTAGGTGAAAGAATGAGGCCCTTTGTTGAGGGTTTCGCGTTCGTGGCGATTTGCCCTGGGGAGAAACATATGCTTGTCTACTGGATAACTTACTGGCAAGCCAGAGTTATTGTTTTTCTCCATGTTTATGTTGTTGATATTGGGATTACTTTGCGTCAGGGGATGGCATTAAATGCTTTTTTAATGCCGACTGTGGTAAGAACTGTGCGCTATGCGGGTTGAGCAGAATTGATGTCGTCAGATGTGTGTTGTGTACAGTTGGTGAGTATGGAGCTTGTGGAGTGTAGTGCTCTAAAGCAGCGTTGTGAGGGAGCAAGGGGGTCATGCGCAGTGAGGAAGGGGGACAGGTGATACCTCAAAGATGGCGGACGGATTTTATTACTTTTTAAAATCAAATTTCGCACAACATACAGCAGTCAGTGATAAGGGAATGTGATACAATGATGATACTTACTGAAATGAATACTTATTGAAGCCAAAATTGAATAAGTCTATCATTTATTCCTGAATTAGAGAGAGAACGTCATGAGAGAAATGCAAAATTTGTAAATTTCTATGCATTATTAAAAGGCGAAGGCGGCACTTACAAGCATTTCCTAATTCCTTAAGGACGAGTGCTGTAATCTTTGTCTCCGGCAATTACATTTCTGTTTCCACTAACAGGGTTATCTGCAAGTTTTATTTCACTTCACAGCCTAACAAGAATCCCATTATCATGACTGTGATGGTGACAGACTGCCGAGTTCTGGCATATTCTCTTTTATATTATGAAGAAGCAGCTGGTGTATACCCTGATGTCAACAATATATATGGTTAAATTAATTTATTATCATCCCATACTCTCTGTTTACATATCTCATCTGATTCTGTCATGGCTTCACCCACTCGATCCTCCAGCCAATAAGAACAGCATTCATAATGGTATCAGCGCAAAATCTATTCTCGCGAGCAGCGGGAGGTCTAGAAAGCTTACCTCAGTTTAGACTAGCATGAAAAATCCTCACTATAACGTGGCTGTAACTCAGGTTAACCCAGACGGACTGCGTCAGATTCACCTAGCATAATTTATGTAGAAAATGCATCTAATGTATGGAAATGAAAAACAAACGTATAAATGTACCAGAACTTACAGAAAAACCTTCATTTTCCTGATTACACCTACAGTGTAATTAGAGATAATATAATATGGTTGTTGGAATCCCCCAAACAACTTTTGTAATGTGTGGGAAGATGGTGTCTCAAATAATCATCCTGCAACCCTCTACTGGCCATATTGGCTGGAGATGATGAAATAATCCGGTCATTATCAGGTAGCATCATCTAGAACCCAGGGAGATCATTAAGTCCTGAATGCAAGAATAAGGCTTGAGCCGAACGTGGACTTGAGCCGATGTAAGTCTGACTCGAGACTCGCCCGCCAAAAACCAATATGCATAAACAAAGCAAAAAGTGAGCCTCGCACGGGAGAGCCGACGCACTCAAATCTAAGCCGCCTCTGAGTGGGCCTGAGGCGGACTGGATCACTGTGGACTTATTACTGAACAATTTTGTTGGTTATATTTGCTTTTAAAACGATGAATAATTTATCACCAGCCTCCAATACAGCAATAAATGTTGGCTGCACAAGTTTCTTAATAAAAAAAAATAACATTTGAAATCTGTACAAAATATTTGGCTGTCAGCAAGATACAAAGCTCGCGTTTGATGCACTTGTATAAATTTTACATGAATAATTTCCCATTGTTTGATAATGATGCATAAAGCGTTACAGTCAATACCTTGTGATACTCAAGCTCTGCATCACGATAGCATGGATAGGCATTTAGGCTATGACGTAACTTTCTCGTTGTTCACATTCCTATACGACTGCAATTAAAAGGTAGCCCATTATACTGTATTATGTTGTCCACTTGGGTTCGTGTTGTGAAGGTTATTAAGTACCACATGGTTAACAATTCTCTGTGCTTCATAACCACTTACAAATTATGTATGCTACGCACATTTGTGTACCAGTGTTTTTTTTTTTTTTTTTTTTTAATAAATAACAGAACGGAGGAAGGAAAAACAAATGGGTAAAAAAAAAAAAAAATCCATACACCAGATTACTGGTACGAGTATAATTCTCATAGCATGTTGCTATAACATCATCAACATTCTATCAGCTGGGAACTGAAGCAGATACAAACAAGAGAGCCACACTCACAAAACTAATCTGTATTTATCAGGTTAGGGCCTTAATTTCCTACTTAAGAGCGGAAACTCTGCTCATAGATTATCCACACTCAGAGGCCAGATGGAGTGGATCTGGCTAGTCTGCACTATGGATCAACTAGTTTTACTCTTATACGTAGCCAGAGAATAAACTGTATCAAGCGGTAGTTATTGATCTAGAATATAGGCTCCTTGAGTTTTACGGTGTATTTTGATAGTGATGAGGGAGGCCAAGGTAAGACAAAGACAAGTGGTATAAAATATTAGTTTATAATTTGATGTAGGAAATCTTAAATTAATTTCTCTACTGTTTGCAGATAAAGATGTGCTACTTGGGGATGAACAGATAAAGAAATGTGTAAACCTGGGAGTATGTGTGATTTTTGAAACATGAGACTGACTGTGGGGATGATTACTGTGCAGATACTTGAGAGAAGCACCAACGCCATGGAATCTGAAGGACTTAATTGCTATGAGATGTGATTCGCCAAAAAACTTGTGATTTGTCGAAATCCAAGATTCATTTTGGCAAGGACAAGAGCCAGTGGAAAATCATCCCTTGCTTCTTCTTCCTGTAAAATTAAATATGAGTTATGAGGCAACTGTACATAGGTTTACTTTTCTGCAGGAATAACAAGGGTCATGGAAAGATTCTGCACTTCTTTTTCCTGCCCATCCTGCAAAACCGATCATAAGTTTGTGAATTAACTTAGTGAGAGAGGTCAGGTATGCGAAATGAGCATTTATATTTGCGAGGATGATGGTAGGATAGACACGGAAATGAAAAAAAGAAAAAGAAAAAGGATCGTCTTAATAAAAGATACTACCCAGTTTTCAAGATAAACACTTCCCCAGAACAATTAACTATTTTCACACATCGTTTGTTGCGTACTTTGTCGCTTTAATACTCACTCTAATTTGACTGGGCAACGTTTGTATGGATACAAGTGCATACCAACAAATATACATGCAATTTTTATATCTAAATAAAGGTTATGAGTCTTTACAAGTATATCCCCAGAAAGCGAGAAAGTGACAAGTGCTCAGAAAGTAGTGACCATGGGTAGGGGTATGAATTCTGACGGGAGTCAGATGTGATCAGTGCCAAACTGAAGTACAGAAGCAGTGACATTTATCAGTACTGGTAAATATGAACTACCTAAGAAGTGTATGTGGAGTTGCCATGAAAGGGAGGTGAATTGATGATTGAGTATGACAACAGAGCTGGATGTAGGTTGAAATTATTGAAACGTTTCAGTGGAATGCAGTGAAATGGTCTGAATATGTGTAACGTAAGGTGGGATAAGTAAAAAAAAAAAAAGATATATGAGAAGACGACAGGAGAGTGAATATGGGAATATCGAGAACAAAGTGTGGGATAAAGTGGTGGTGAACAAAAGCGAGGGCGTCCAAAAGTGGCGAGAGGAAGTGATGAGTTGTGATACAGTTCAGAAGAATTTTTGTAATGGATTTTTCAGTTAAATTCAGGGAACAGGCATCTGGCAACAATTACATTGATAGACAAAGGAGAGAAAGGTGAACTGTGATGGAAATTATGATGTGCTTGTGTCAAGTAGTTTGAGTCACGAGTTCATTCCTCTTATTCGTGCCACGTCACTGTCCAGTGTGCATTTTTGTCGACCAAGAGAGAAGAACATAACCAGGAATATCCTTTTCTCTCACTGTCGCGGGCTGCATTAATACGTTCATTGGAGACGCATTTTGTAGTGGCACTGTCACTCGTGAAGGTGGCAATTCCAACTTCCCTTGACTGTGGCAACACCCCTAACAGTAAGACTCGCGGTGAAACCAGTAATTGTGTGACGGTGTCGCTCCATCAAATTTACTGTCAACAGCTTGCCCAGTAACTGCACCTTAATTTCCACCTCACATGTGATGATGGAAGTTGGGTGGGTTGGTGTGAGCCATGTATATGTGTAATTGCAGGTGTAGGTGTAGGTGTTGGTGTGGGGGTAAGTGCAAGTGCACATTTGGGTGTAGGTGCAGATGTAAGGACAGGTGGAGGTGTAGGGGCAGGTACACATGTACAGTAGATGCAGATGTAGGTGCAGGTGCAGGTGTAGTTGGAGCTTCACCGTACAGATGGTGGCCCGAGCATGAGGGCGGTGACCCAGGGGGCAGAGGCCGGGATATCCACTCCAGCTGGTGCCGGATCTGATTCTTGTGAGGTGTGGCGGGCAAATGGTACACAATACGTTGTGAGGGTCACAGCTATCAACACGCACACACTGGCACAACAACGCACGCCACAGGATATCCAGGTAAAAGTAAGCACATTTGTTTTTTCGTGCTGGTATGTGCTGTAAAACACATTCACCACCTGAGATTAAAAGAACGTAAAGAAAAACACAAAAAGCAGATACATGAGAAAATAATACATATGCACACAAAGAGAAGAACAAGCTAAGAGGATGGAACGGCAACAAAGAGAAACATAGCAAGGGAGAGAAGCAGTGGGATCAAGAGAGGAAGAGGTGTGAGAGAGATAAACGGCAGGGATTTGAGGTGTGGGGCAGGGAAGGGAGGCAGGAGGGTGTGGAAAGAGGTAGAGGGGGGGTCGGGAGGAGGGAAGAGACAAGAGAACCAGAAAGAGACGGAGAGAGAAAGAAGAGAAGAAAAATGTCCAAAAATGAGAGAGACTGGGACGGAGGAAAAGAAGATAATAGAAGACTGCAGAGAGGAAAGAGAAAGTGGATTGAAGGAAGCAGACAAGAGAAAGAGAAGGAAGGAGTGAAACGTAGGAAGAGGAAAAGAAAAAGACGAAAAGGACAATGAGAAGAAAGATGAAAAGGGTGAATGGAAAGGAGGTCGAGAGAAGAGTATAAACCTATTTGAGAATGGATAAGAGACGCAGTGAGAAACCAAAAATGAATCTGAAGGAAAGAAAGAGAGGGGAGAAGACGAAGAGAAACAAAAATGGAGGGAGGGAAAGTTAGGAGATCGTAAAACCTTGTAATGTGGAGAGGGAAAAAAGGTACGAGCGAGAGAGGGACGAAGAGTGGGTGAAGGGTGAAATAAAAACTTGAGAGAGAGAGAGAGAGAGAGAGAGAGAGAGAGAGAGAGAGAGAGAGAGAGAGAGAGAGAGAGAGAGAGAGAGAGAGAGAGAGAGAGAGAGAGAGAGAGAGATTAACGGTGAAGGATTTGTGGTGGGAGTGAGAGTGGGATCGAGGGTGGTCAAAGTAGTAAAATTGGAGAGAGAGAGAGAGAGAGAGAGAGAGAGAGAGAGAGAGAGAGAGAGAGAGAGAGAGAGAGAGAGAGAGAGAGAGAGAGAGAGAGAGAGAGAGAGAGAGAGAGGATCATGGAGACTCTTGGAAGTGAACCAATACGACCTCACATCACCTCTCTTTTCATTTCACCATGACTTACTTACTTTATTTTCCATTTTCCTTGTTTTTTTTTGTTAGCTTCTGTTCTCTTCCATTACTTCCCCTTCTTATAACTTTTCCTGCTACCCTCCCTCTTATTTCTCACGGCTGTTGCTTTCTCCTTGTAAATATCATGTTCTACTTTTGCTTCTTTATATGCCAAAGGAAATAACAGAGGAAGAAAAAGGAAAAAGGTTAGATAATAAGGAAAAAAAAATGAAAGGATGAGTAATTAAAAAGCGAGAAAAGGTTTACAGAAAAAAAATCGGAGAAAAGTTGAGTAATGAGAAAAAAAAAAAGCAAAGAAAGTTTGAGTGATGAGGAAAAAAAAAAAGTCGAAGAAAGGTTGAAAAAAAAAGCGACCAAAGGCTGAGTAGAAAACAAGAAAGTTGAGTAATAACAAAAAAAACGAAGAAAGGATGAGGAACAAGAATAAAAAAAGAGGGAAGAAAGGTTGAGTAATGAGAAATTCCATTCCAGCTTTCCTCTTAGCGTGAGCCAATGGGACCGCCGCCAACACCGCCTTCTTTGCATAGGGAGCCAATCACCAGCCTCGTTCCAGGGCAGGTTACAGGTACACCCAATCACAGCACTCGGCCCACAGGAACAGTATTAATCCCTGGCATTCGATGACGTATATATATATATATATATATATATATATATATATATATATATATATATATATATATATAGTTTGCTTTACTCTAATGGGACTATCCACAGGCGGTGTTATTCAACTTAGGGACACTTTTAACTGGAAGGGGGTATAATATAGGAATGTATGTCACTGTGTTGAAGAGATTACACTGCTAAAATACTTTTACTTCGTCTAAATCTGGCATCTCTCCATCTTGAGTGCTGAATGGGAGAGATTAAGATAAGAACGTGGCACTAGATACGCAGAAGTGCCATGGAAGGGAGGCAGAGTAGTAATATTTTCTTATTCAGACATACAGCTAAGGATTATAAGCTGCAGAAGGACGAATATATCCGCAAAGTTAAGTTGAACGGACTACAACGTTAATTTCTAGGTGGCACAGCAGGCTTCATAACACGTTTTTAGTTACCCGTTTTGCATCTTAAACCGTTGAGCCTCTGATGTCTTTTTCATATTGCTTTTTCCCTTTCCTAGGGGTTTCATCCTTCGACCTGGAGGAGTTAGATACCATCTTAGTAAAACCCATCACTACTAGAGGCCTTTCCAAAATGGAATAAAATCGTCTGGTAACACCAAGAATAAACTAAAAACGATGTTATCCGAATTCTAATGGTTACCAGTTTCTTGTATGTTATTTACGTCCTCTAATGTCGACAGAATATGCATCAGTAACGTGCACGAGGATACTGATGTGTAATGTGGAGAATAATTTACTAAGTACGGTAGGTGGTTAGTTACGAAATAATCGGAGTCAACTAGATATACGGCGCTAAATGTCACTAAATCAATAATGAAATCACATGACTGTACGGGCAAACAAATACCAAGTTTCGTGCTCTTCGTGCATAATTTATACATTGTTTGGTCATCAGCTTGAAAACTGGGAACCAAATTTAGTGATTACGTGATCTGAGTCGTAACAAGTCCCACTCTGGGCTGGACAAAGGGTTTTTGATGAGCCACTGAACAGACGCACGAACTTGCTTAATAAGGCAGGATCAATATGCATTGTGGAAAGTACGAGTATACGAGTATATTAAACAACATCTCCCTCTCTCTCTCTCTCTCTCTCTCTTTATTAAACAACGTGTCAACGAAAACTTCTTTAGACAAACTCTTTAACACATATACCCAGTATCTTGGGTATATTTCTGCAAATATTGCATGCGTTTCTCCAGCTGCTGAATGCAATGATGTGACATAAGATGCACTCACCCTTGGATCAAAGTGCTGCTTCATCTGCTATGGGATCACTAGATGAGGACCAACAGTGAGGCCAAATACTTCGGTGCTGCAGTCAGGCAGAGAAATGGAAAGAGCCACGCATGCTAAAAGGGAGTCGGAGTGGGATGACTTCCTTTGATGACGCAGATTCTCCTAAGTGAAAACATGCAGTGGAATCTCGCTCTTTTAATATATGCATATGCGGGGATGGAATCCTGCCCCATGACATGATATGGAATCACGGGTGGTAAGGGTGTCTTAGCCTCTGTCGTTCCATTGGTGGGTCTTGGCTTCGACTGCCTGCTGTCCCACTCCGTCTTTGATACCATAGGCCACGTGTGCCATGTCCTCATGGCGTAACTCTGTGTCATGCTCAAGGGTGTGGGTGTGGGACGTTACCCATGTGTAAACTATGATCCTGGTGAATTTTCAAGTCGCAGCCATGAAGATGTCAGAAACTGCTTTCTACTCACAGCCTTTCTTTCTCTGTTAACATCGTCTTATTACTACTAAAGATTAATCCCTGCACTATGACGTCGATATTTTTCTTTTACTCTGGTTAAAAGAAGACTGTTTTGAGTAGACACCGGACTGAAAGAGGTGGAGCTAATCATGGCCTGCCCTGCGGAGAGTTGATCCACATGCAAGTAGATGGACTGACAAGGAAAGCGCCAAAAATGCTGTGTGGCTTGCCGCTTATTTGAAATAAAGAAAAGACGGCAAAAAAATAACAGACTTAAGTGATATATATTATCATGGGTAGATCAGTCACAAACACATATGAACGTGACTCACAAGGAAAGCATCCAGGTATTCTCCCCGATTACGACTAACATCCATCGCTTTGCAGTCCAGGGCCTTGCTTAATTCTAGGTGCAAATAGGGCAGAGTAATCAATCCCATGAATCAAACCCTGTACCTCTCAGATGGGGATGGAGTTTGCTCTTTAATACACTACCGTTACGCCCTGGTGTGCAGGCGGCGGTGCTCTGGTGCGTATAATGCTGCTGGTGAGTTTGTGTAGTTGCTGCGTAGCGATAACATCAATACTGCCAGTATATCACAACAACATACGTAAAACACGAAAGAGAGAGAGAGAGAGAGAGAGAGAGAGAGAGAGAGAGAGAGAGAGAGAGAGAGAGAGAGAGAGAGAATGGATGAAGTTGATAGGTGTAATAATAAAGGAAGAAAGGGAGAAACATGGGAGAGTAAAAGAGAACAGGAAGGAGGAAGGGTGAGGAAGGGGAGGCCAGGAATGAAATTAAAAGTTCAATAGTGATTGTGTGGCGGAGCTGCCAGGTACTGGAGGGGCCTGTGATTAGGCTACCTCCCTCCTCCGCAATGACGTCATCCCAGACACACGCAATACCACACGCAATGCAGGAATGGATCGTCATCATCATCATCATCATCATCATCAAAGAAGGCTTAGGTTTGATGAGTCTAGAATCATTAAAGAAGACTATCCATTTTACAGCAAGTTCCAGTGTTTTCCAGACTGCCACGCAACTGACAAATTTACAACCCAGGTCCCACTTTCAGGTCGAAGTACGGACAAGCTAAAGTATAGAAGGCCTTGCCCGTAGATCTCATGGCTGGACCTGGAATCTAACCTGAAACCTCCCTGTTTCGATCATCATCACTATCATCATCATCATCATCATCGTTATTATGAACACATTTACTGTGATGAAATAGGTAGGCTATGTGGAATCGGTAATAAACACCTTCTGATTGTATGTATGTTATGTTTTGTGTGTGTGTGTGTGTGTGTGTGTGTGTGTGTGTGTGTGAGAGAGAGAGAGAGAGAGAGAGAGAGAGAGAGAGAGAGAGAGAGAGAGAGAGAGAGAGAGAGAGAGAGAGAGAGAGAGAGAGAGAGGACGTATTCTCGTGGGCTTATGAGGCACTCTAACACCTCTTCATTAGGGATTTATTTTGTCTATTTCTACTCAGTATTTCTTGTGTTTTATACCATGCTGGTACTGACATTGCTTGCATAAACACCATGCGAGAACATATTAACGTGGCAGATATACAAACAAGCCAGTAAGAAAGAAGTGCTGGGAATGCTCCTAAGCAGGCGAGCATACGACGTCAAGGCCCTTACTCTGTCTCACTGTGGCATGTGCCGTGTGGTGCTCCACTGTGTGCGCTATGTTGTTTGGACCTATTCTACAAGCTGGTCTGTTTCGTTTGTGGCTCCATCCATCCTAAATCTAAGCTGGTAGCTGAGGAGGGCTGGGTGATGTCCTACCCTAAGCCTAGGTAGGTGAACTACATCATCTCCATTAAAGAACACCTCCGATGGGTGAATGTCAAGAGGGGGTCTTGTAGTATAGTGTTCCAACCGAAGTGCTGTATTGTCCTGCGCGTGAAATGAGTATGCATTTTTTTTTTTTTTATGTGTCCGACTCTGGGCATAGGCTTCACAGCCTGCTATCAAGGCCCAGCAGTCCTCCTACATACCATACACCTCTACATGTCACCACTTCGGCGCTAACACCCACAGTCCATATTGAATACATGCTAGGGCTGTCTCATACAGGACTGGTGCTTCTTCATAGCTAGTGTTGGAATGTATGGAGGTGTGGTGTTCTTGCAAATGGTTTGATAATGTTTGTGTGGCGATTTTTTTATGTGTCTATGTGTGCTGTATATCTATGTCATGTAGTGACGGGGGTGTTGTGTATTGGCACAGGCTACTGCACTGAACTGTGTGCCCCTTATCTCAAAGTAGTCTCTGACAGGGAGGACTTTAGTTTCAGAGTCCAAGTGAGCTGTGGGAGTAGTTTTGGTGAAGTCATTGATGATGCATAGAGAGTTGTTTTTTATGGTTTGCACGGTGTTGTGGCGGGTATTAGATAGGATGGGGCCCATGCCAACGAGGCATAGGGCATCACTGATCTAATCTATTGTTTGTGGAGTTAGGAGAGTGTTTCTTTCTATTGCCCAGAGTCAGGCCCTGTAGTTGCCCTGAGTGCACTGAGTCTGTATGAAGTCTGGTGTTACCGTAAGAGTACAGCGAGAAAAGACGTCATCTCAGCTAAGGGGTTGATAAGGCCAACGCCAGATGAATTTATTAAACCCAAGAAGAGTGTCATGAAGTGAAGGGATTAATAAGGGCGATATCGAACCCGTCTTGTTGGAAAAAAATCTTTCCAAAGCTGAGTAAAATCGTTTAAATCGAGTTCTGGTAAACTAAAGAATGCGTGATGGGACTGATGCGGTTAACAGTATATTCAGCATTTTGCACTTTAACCTTTTCAGTATGATGGCATCCATTTTTTTTTTTACTTTACTCTTGGCACCAAAAGTGGATTTTATTCAAGTTTGGAAATCACCCTGGTGATGAATGAAGTACGCGTCTATTCCTGCAGCTTGAAATGTCTCTCCAAGTTTAATAAAATCTTTGGGAGATAATAAAAGAAGTAATATAAGAAGTAATAGCAGCAGTAGCAGCTGCACCCCAATGCTCCTTTGAAGGTGAACCCAGTGTATTGCAGGCTGAAGTTGCCCTTCTTTTTATGTCCATCATCCTCTATTCGGTGGACAAGGAGGAAATTGAGGGATGTTTGTATAACCAGGTAGCTCCACCGCCCAGTTATATCGGTGCCACCATGTGAAGGTTCCTCTATCCACCACCGTATCAAGGGTGAAATATATATATATATATATATATATATATATATTTTACCTTACTCTTACTGTTTCTGGTCGATCTGATTCTGCTAAGGATCGCCCCACCGTAGTGAAGGTGTTAATGTTGGCCATATTTTATCCTTGTCTTTTGAACAGTCTTTCCTGTGCTGTTGGGTGGTAATAACTTGAATATAAAACATTATAATCACAGTATTGAATGGTTTAATATATTCATGTAAGTTACTAATATGTATTATTAGAATTTTAACCACTTCGGCCCTGTAACCTATGTATTTCAATCCGACTATCACAAGACAATTTTATTTAACGATTTTGTTCGTCTTGTAATAAAAGGGCAGCATAGGGCACCCCTTCAAATGAAAAGGTCTCCCCTCATCGGAATAAAATCACCTGGTGATGGCAAGATGACTGAAACGGTAAATGTTTCGTGGGCAAAAATTAACCGTGACACTTCGACGACGCACTTTTTTTGGTTCATGTGACTAACAGACGATTTTATTCAACCAAGGACAGACCTCAAGTGGGGAACGGGGTGATGAAGGCTGTATCTAACCCCTCGAGTCAAAGTTTACCCTAAAGAGCACAAATGTGCCCGGGAACAAGAATAAAATAGATAATACGTCATCAGATTCAAGAAGTTAAATGTGCAGGGAGAGATGCCACGCGCCCACACGGCACTTGACACTCACCAGTAGCCTACACTTTTCTTTATCATTAAATTTATCATATGCACCTCGATATTATCTTCGTAATTAATTTGTGCATATGACGTATTGCTGTTCTTGATTATTGACTCATGAATATGGCGCGTTAATAATGTTTTCTAAGTTACTTGGTGTTGGAAAGAGACGCCTTCATATAGCTGTACTGATATACCCAGGCAGTTCAGCCATCTGGTTAATCAAAAGTCTCACAGCTTCCTGTCTACTCCCTCAGAAGAGGATAGGGAACTGACACAGAATAGCAACTTCAGCTGCTGTCCATCGGGTTCATATTGTAGATGAACCTGGGGCTGCAACCACTATAATACAACCACTGTATGTTATTTATGCAATTTATGTCCATATCAGAAAGCCATACATAACATACAAGAGCATACCGAGGTGAAGTATGCAAAGTAATTAACCAGAAAGCCTCCTACAACCTAAATCTTCCACACTACAGCACTTGGGGCCACAGTCTCTCGGCCGAAGTGCTCTAGCATCTTCCCTTAGCGTTTTTTTTCTTTAATTTGAGATAGATTGCGTTAACCCCCCTGCAAGAATACGGTAAACTGCCATATACAGAACTACACTGATAAGGAAGAGGAGTCACACAGCGTCCTTGACCCCTCGAAGAAGAATGACGTCATATTTGGTATATTCTTGACGCTACCAGACGATATAATTCAACTTAGGAAAGGCCTCATGTAGTGAAGGGGTTCATTAAGGCTACATATAAACCCCCAGTTCGAGACGGCTACCCTAAGCTGGACATAACCGTCAGGAGATGGGAAGAATAAAATGACAAGACGCATCCTCGGCCTCAAAGGGTTAAGTGACGAAAATACGGTCCTTAGAGTGAGTGTATATCCTTGAACTGGCCGCCGCTGACCCGCCTTAGACTCTTCAGCACGATGGCCTATTAGCTTAGTTCATGCTAGCTATCTCCAGACGATGCAATTCACTTTACGAAAGATTAGTTGTGATTAGGCTAATGACGAGTGTGTCTATACATTACCCGGGCGTGTTTGTAGCCCCATTAGTTCCATTAGCCCATCTTGTGGTAGATAAAATTGCCTGAAGATGCCAAGAATAAGAAAAAAAACGTCTTCGGCCTGAAGGGGTTCAAATTTTTACAGCTATGATTTCTTTCAGCTGGACTAAATCGCCTGGTGTTTTCTGCCCTTGCTCTCGAAAACACGGCCTTCAGACAAACAAACAGACTCGGATACACTCAGACAAACATGGCAGTGAGGCAACAACAAGGGCACAGACAAGGACACACAAATACATGGACAAACAGACTGACAAACTCAACCTCAAAAAGTGGGAGAAAAACTCAGACGCTCAAACAAATACAGACTGGATGGCTGGCGGCCGAACCCTTGAAATTAAACCAACTCTTCCGTCCTCCTCATCCTCATCCTCCCTTCTACCCTCCCTCCCTCTCAGAGTTTCCCTCCTCTCTTTCCTTCTGAGTTTTTTTTCTTTCTCTCCCTTTTTTCGTTTCGTTTCCACCGTCCTTTTAAATTTTCACTCAGTCTCTCATCATCATCATCATCATCATCATCATCATCTTCTTTTTCTCTTCCTCGTCCCTCTCAGTCTTCCTCCTCCATTTTTCCCTCTCAGCTTTTATTTCTTTACCTTCTTTCGTTTCTTTCATGCGTCTGCCTCTTTTCAATTATCCTTCTTATTTCTTTCAATCGGTCTTAGCTTCTTCACCCTTTCAGAGTTTCCCTCGTATCTCCTTCCTTCAGACTTTCATTTTTTACTTTCTCCTTTCAATATTTTCGCTTCCTTTCCGCTTCTTTAAAAAAATTTTCATCCATTTCCCTCTGACTCTTTCTTCATCCTTCTCCTCGTCTCTCAGTTTCCTTGTGCTCTCTTTCCTCTCGATTTTTTTTTTCATGTTCTTTTTTTCCCTTACCACCGTTTTTTTATATTTCCTTCTATTTCTCCCAGCCTTTTCCTTCCTCCCATTCTTCCTCCGTCTCAAGTTCCTTCCTCTTCCTTTTCTTCCGACTTTTTTCCCGTATACCTTCTCTTGTTTTCTTTACAATTTTTGAAGTTTTCCTTCCTATTTCTCTTTGTCCATCCCTTCCTCTGTCCCCTTCCTCTCATAATTTCTTCCTCTTTCCTTCCGAGCTCTCTTGTTTATCCTTTACCTCCTTTCCTTTCCTTTCCAATGCCTCTTAAACTTTCACTCCTACTGCTCTCGGTCTGTCTCTTTCTCTGCTCCCTGTAGTTTCCCTCCTTTCTCTTCCCGTCTGAAATATTTTTATCTCTCCTTTACATTTCATTAGTTGTCTTTCAACCGTCGGTTCCTCTTCAGTTGTCCCTCCTATTCCTCTCCTTTTTTTTTCCTTTTCAACTTCTTTCAGGCCTTACTGTCTCCTCTCTCCACGTCACTCTTGTCTCCCTCCCCACACTCCTTCCTTCTCCATTAACCTCATTCTTCTCTCGTATTTGCTTCCGTTTTCGCCCTCCCCTTGCCACAGTTTCCTTCATATATTCTTTATCCCCTCTTTCCTCTCATCAGTCATTCCTTCTTACTCTAATTCACACTCCTGCTACACTCCATCAACACCTCCCTCTTCTTCTCTCCCTCTCGTTGTTCTTATTCCTCCTCCCCTCAGGTCGTCTTTCTCCCTAGTCCATCTTTCTCTTTTTCTCACTCCCCTCTTAACTGCCCTTCTCCCCCCTCTCATCAATTGTCTGCTCTCCACATATTTTCTCTCCATGCATCCACCATTTCTGTCTCCACTTTTTTCTGTCCCTTCATTTTCGTTCCCCCACCCTTCTGTTTCTTCTCTCTCTTTCTCTTCTTCCTTGGTGCCCTCTTCTATCTCTCCTTTCTCCTGGCACGTCTACCATATGCGTTTTTTTTCTCTTCGTCCTCTCTTTCCTTCCATGCATCTAGTCTCCTTTTTTCTCTCCCTTTTCTCGATCTTCTACCTATACTTCTTCCTCCTTCTTCATTTTCCTCTCTCTTTCTATCTTTCTTCCCCTTTTTTTTCTAGGTTTTCTCTGTTGTCTCTCTCTTCCTTCCAGTTTCTCTTCTTCTTCTTTACATATACTTCCTTCCTGCCTCCTGCTTTTCCTTTTCCATTGTTTCCTATTTTTTTTTTTTCATTCGCTAACTCAGTGCTTTTTTCTGTCATTTTTTTCTTCTACTGTCATTCTGTGTTTCATCTCCGTTCCTTTCTTTTCTCTTCGTCTTCTTTTCCCTTTATATCTTTCCACATTTTCTCCCTCTATACTTTCTTCTGTCTCTGTTTTCTTCCTTTCTTTCTCTCCGTTTTCTCTTCCCACCTATATTTCTCTTTCCTTTCCCCCCTCTCTCCCTTCTCTGCTTTTATCTCTCTTCCTCACTTCCCCTTTCCCTTTCTTTTCTTTCCACCAACATTTCTCTTTCCTCCTCGTCTGCTTTTCCCTTCCTGCTTCTTTTTGTTTCTCTTCCCTTCCTTCTATTCCTGTTTCTTTTCTCTGCTCTTCTCTCTTTCTTCCTCCCACTTTTTTCTCTTTTTCTCCTTCCTCCCCATCTCCCTCCCTAAAGTAATATGAAGGGGAGGAGGTTTGTGTTGATCCTGGGGCTTAGCTAAGGTGGGGGAGGAGGGAGTTGAGAGAGAGAGAGAGAGAGAGAGAGAGAGAGAGAGAGAGAGAGAGAGAGAGAGAGAGAGAGAGAGAGAGAGAGAGAGAGAGAGAGAGAGAGAGAGAGAGAGAATGTGTTTGTGCATGCATGTACACTCATACCAAAAATGATCGTTATACTAACATTACTGAATATCAGCAACCTCATACGGTACATCGATACTGTCAGATATATATCTCATCGGCACCTGCATAATCCGTATCTCACTCAGGCATACCAACCATACTGACAAGGATTATATCAAATTCATTTCGTTCACACCAATGTAGAGGTCACCAGTGTAAAGATAATTTCTGACCCGAGTATACTCGAATATATATATATATATATATATATATATATATATATATATATATATATATATATATATATATAGATATATATATATATATATATATATGTGGTAAAGTATGCGTTTTCATACACTGAAGAACGAGGGTTCGCGCCCCGCCAGGGTAATAAACTTTGGGAGCTTTCTTCTCGCCACGTACTGCATTGGCAGACAAAAGGGGTGCTGTGGTTGAACCAGTGTCGCAAACTATAAAATATGCTTGCACTAAAGTACGCTTGCACCCAGTCGGTTTGCTCTGGCCGATTACACTTGGTTCACAGACTACACACGCATCCAAAGCCACTCCAACACTACAATTACGCTTACAAGCACTTCTCACCCTACATACAATCTCTACCAGACAGCCTAAGCCACTTGGTAGAGATACATTGGCTGTATCGTCCTGACTTCGGTCGGGATAGGCCGGTCCTGCAGTGGCACTCAAACGGCTGATGAGAGGAGATGACATATATATATATATATATATATATATATATATATATATATATATATATATATATATATATATATATTGTATTTCCTACTTCCTCTGATCTCAAGTCTTTCAGATGCAGTGTGTCCAGACATCTCGAAGTGAATGAGTCTTGAATTTGGCTCTCTTTTGTATTGTTTATGTTATTTTCTTGGAAGGAACGGTTTGCGGGCTGCTGGCCTTTGGTTCCTTCTTCCGTGCATTAAAAAAAAAAAAAAAGGACCGTCGATACGGTAAATCGTCGCTCCGCACGTGAAGGTGTTTCTCTTCAGCACCACGTAAAATGGTGATGTAAGTAAAGACAGGGATGGCCTTGGCCTCCTGGTGTGAGACGTGTTTTGCCTCCTGCCTCCTGTGGCCATTACACTTCACCTTTAAGTTCTGCATGGTTAACAAATGTGTTGTTGGGGTGACAAGCGACTGTAATTTCAAGACCTACATATCTTTCCAATTATTTTAGACCTTGCATAACTGCACTGTTTCCCTGATGACCCAGGAAGCCCAAACCCGTGACCCAAGATCTATTGGGCCGCCCTGATAGGCAGAAGCCAACAATTAAACTCAATTTGTTATAGACATAAAGCCGAAAATACCAAACTCAAGTGTAATGTATACTAGGCTACCCTCAAATCTGGAGTGAAATTACTCATTTTCTTTTAAGTTATTGGAGTAAGAGAAAAGCTGTTATTATGCAAAAATTAATGGGATAATGATAAGACGGAGGTGAAGGTACACAGGGGGAGGTAAAATTAGACCAGGAGAGAGAGAGAGAGAGAGAGAGAGAGAGAGAGAGAGAGAGAGAGAGAGAGAGAGAGAGAAAGAGAAGTGTTTACGCGGTGGTATGTGCGGACGCCCACACCTTCAGATGACTTCACTAAAACAAGCCAAATAGTTACATGAAGCAAAGAAAATAATTACGCTGAGTTGTAGTCATCTAACATAGTGGATGTCAAGTGGTTTAATGGGTTAAGTCGCTCAAACCACATGCGGTGCAGCAGGGATTACATCTGAGGGATGACTGGATTTTTTCCCCCCCATACATTACCTCTCAGTGTCAAATGACTGGTTACTAACCCCTTAAATGTATGGACTGAGTAACCTATCTTCGGCTGCCTACCCTCCTATTGGGCTATCAATGCCCTGGATAGTATATTAGATTAGTTTTACCTAACTTGCAATCAGGATGACATGGATCCATGATGAGGCAAGAAAACAGACACTCATATTATAGACCACGTAATATGTATTTTGAAAGGCACAGAGCGGCAGACAACATGCAGTAGTAACAGCAGTGAAACAATAATTTTCACATTAAGAAGTCTAAATTTGTCAAGAAAATGAGTATATAATCTTAGTGCAATACTTGTAATGAAAACAAGAACACACAGCAGTCACTTTGAAGTCTCGAGGCTATCTTGGCTGTTCCAAACCCTTCAGGACGGTGACGTCATTTTTTTATTTGCTGTTGCTGCTACCGGATTCTGTTATTCAGTTTAGAACACCGTAGTGCATAAGTTCATGAAGGTTGTGTTTAACTCCGCACATCTGAAAAGCCTGACCTAAGCAAAGTAAAATCGTCAGAGAACAAGACAAATTTTTAAATACGTCATCGGACTGAGGGGATTAAACATAACCTGAATATCAAATTGGCGATCGTAATGAGAGTTGCTGAAAATACCTTTATTAAGGGGAGAGGGGAGGAATGTATTACATGTTGGGCCTCCTACGTTGGATATGTTGCGGCTTGATATTACAGTAAGTAGTAAGTGCTTCTCCCCAGCATGGCTTTCATTGGATTTTCGATCACGTTATCAAGCAAGAAAGTAATGCGAAATGAATGCTTTTTGCTACTTGTTCGATGGATATGGAAGCAAAGTACGGATAGACGTATTATTGCTATGAATCTGACGCTGGGCATAGAATTGATAATCCGTTCCCTGAGGTCCACCAGTCCTCATTCGGAATAAATTTGATGGTAGGCTATAAGAGGGATTCAAGGGGTTTATGACGTGTCGGTGGGCCTTGTGGAAGATAAGGAAACTAAGTCCTCAAATTGTAGCTTGCCCCAGCCTGAGATCAAACTTGAGCCCCTTTGAACAATAGATCACTTCCTTAACCACCTGACCACTTGTTATCTGCATATGCTTCTCTTCTCTGTCACTGGGTCACAGCCACACGTGCTGGCATTTGAACGATTTATATTTCGTTTCTGCGCTGACAAGGAACCTACAAGTGATGCCCCTGTGCACCGTGGGTGGAGCATTTGCGGCGTCCATCCGGGAACCAAGCCTCCTCTTCTTTACAGTCCTGGTGGGACGCAGTCCTCCGTGAGGGCGTATCGTATCCGTACACTGTGCGTGTACTGTGCTGTACTGTAAAGTACCTCTAGGATGGCCCCACAGAAGCAGTTGCATACTTATAGTTGACGGGACTGCTCAGTCAGAGACAGACCAAGTTATGTAACAACAACAACAACAACAACAACAGCAACAACAACAATATTATTTCAGTTCATATAGGACTTTTCCACCACAGATTTAATACGGTATATACCTACACCTCCACAACAAGAAACAGTAATATACACCTGTGTGTCTAATTGAGAATATGAAATAACTTCCCCAGAGTGAAAAGATCTAATCAAAACAATGTTTGAATGTATTTTTACATTTCAAAATATTATCATTAGATGATGTTGTTCTCGTATTCGTCGTGCTTTCTAATTGGTCGTTAACGAGATACAGTGTGGATAAGATAATCGTGGAAGATGCAGTAGTGACGTTCAGACAGGATGATGGCGAAACCATATAGTGAGGGACTGTTCAGTTGCATATGGTTCAACTCATGTGTATTACTCCATGGTATGAAAATATACACCAGTATATAAAAGCCTCACGATATAACCTGTACACCATCGCTTGCATAATAGCAGTGACTACTTCTCTGTCCCATCCTGCATGTCATAGTACGTTCGCCATTCTGTTGTGATATGGGCTACTGGCACTACCGCACCAAGGTATTCATATCTGATGTTGGTTCAAGGAAACGGAATGAGGTAACGGTATGTGCCTTGTGACGCCACCGCCAACTGTCCCCACACCGAGGGAGATATGGCTTCCAGCAGCACGAGTCGCACTCATGGGATACATTTGAAAGATTGTTTGCTTATACAGGGGCGCTTTGGAATTGCAGTCCCTTCCTAACAGGCAGTAATTTAAACGGAGCAATACGTTACTCAGCCTCGTACGGAGATGGGTGTGATAAATCCTGCCAGTCATTTCATGCTTTTCCAAAGCAGTGTGGAACACTGCTTAGGTATTACAACACTGTCCTATGAAATTTCCTAAATGCTGGTAAGAGCAAAGCAATCCAGTTCACCACACACCTATATTGATGAATATTTCTGCAAACTGTACTGTGTACAGCCATAAGTCGGCACCATTTCAAAAAGAATATACTGTACAAAGGACACCAGTATCTGACAGAGAGTACCGACTTGCTTTCATTGCTAGCTACGAAGCTGCCGGCCTCATCTGGCAGCTGTCGCCACTCGACTCAGGTATCCATTCACCATCTGTGGGTTTCACGGTAAAATGAGTATCAAGGGTAGCACCTCAGGAAGGTGACTGTGGTAACCTGGATGATGCAGTGGCCTTGTATTCCAGGATAGTGTGTAAATAAGCAGCCACAAACTTAAAGGCCTAAATTACGGATATGACCGCTGCTGTCAAGTGCCTCATGGCTTCAGCCTCCTACCTTTATGTTAAACAGGTCACTATTTATAATACATTTATAGCATGATTCAGCACTGTCTAATATCATATGGGATATCCTGATGACCACAGCCTGTGGCCATAACTGGTTGTCTGGTTGAGGATTACTCATGATTTAGAGGAGAAGGCCTGCCGTTAGCTTCTGAGTTGTGTTGAACGAACAACAAAAGGTTTAGGTTGAGTAACCAATGGAGTGTACTAGGAAGAACCATCTGTATTACCATGACTGTTCATGCTGCCACAGAATACAAACTGTGAGGGCAGCACAGTGAACTTTGACTTCCTGGCAGGACGCCTACCACTTCCATGTGTGTTTGGCTAATCTCGTTGGGTTGCAGGTCCCTACTGTCCCTCGTAAGCCATTTTATAGCAAATGTTAGTCTGGACACAGAACCAACAGTACTGGTGCAATGATGCATTGACCTGCAACGGAAGTCTCTGCCAGAGAAGTGGGTCGGTCAGGACTGTTTGATTACTGTGGGACATTGCCTAGGTTCTTACTTCCCTTCACTTGAGACACGTAATGAAGGTTTTTTGTATTGACAACACAGCGAGTTACCGAACCCGCCTATACCACAATCCCGGTACAACTTGTAACGAGAGGGGTACGTGGGTGTTCAGGATTAAATACATATCTTGTCATTCTAACATCCAACAGCAGGTTTAGAACATCACTGTCTAGACGCAGGTGTTACCATATCCTCATCTTCATTACGATGCCAGCAAGTGATATATGAGCATGAGTTTCTGAAGTAAACAGTTCTGTCCTTCAGTCTCCCGGATTCCTATAGTCACATTACAAGGACTTATGCTTTGACGAGGTGTATTTTCCATCTGATTTGTTCTACGAATCCATTCAGGATTTGTGCAATGGCATTAGCCAAGGTTTCTAAGGGGGCGTCAGAATACTTTATGAAGGATCGCTGAAAAATGTTTTGGCGAAATACGAATCCACAAACTGCTGTCTATAAATACAGGTAATTGAATTCGCAACGTAAAGCCAACGGTTCACTCCTTTATCACTCGGCCACCACCTCCAGTACAATGTGCAGATGCTTCGAGTAAACAAAACTGTCAAAGATGTCACTTCATGACCGCCTCTCCTCACATTTCTTGAACATGGAATCTGGTTGTGGTAGAAGCCTTGTGTATAAACTCCCACACTGTGAAGCAACACGACTTATTTTTTAACTGTCTTGAAATCTGCGGTACCCCTGCATTGTCAGCAAAGAAGATACTAATATCAGTTATTATTCACTCCCGAACGTAGAAAACTTACCATAATTTTTTGAAATGGCAGAGGAGTGCGATGTTCATTACCTCCATTTGCTCACTACGCTAGATTGCACTGCATATTTTATGAAATGTTACCAACAAGGACACGTGTCAAGAGTCTTACAATGCAGCAACATTGCAGACAGAATCATAAAGAAGGAATTCCTCCGGGCTCCTGGCCGACTACTGGAAAATTCATGTGCCTCTGGGTGGGTGAAAATATACGATAATTATCCAGCCCCGCACACCATCCTTATTGCCACAGCCGCCCCTCAAGCCAAGTGCAGCACTATCAGCTGCCCGAGGCGCATTACAGTCTACGCTGAGCCTTAATAAACCATTATTTCACGAGGCAGTCAATGCTAAATCTCGGTAAGCAACAAATTACACCAGTGAAGTTTTATGTGGACTTGGTGGTTTACTTTTTGTGGGTCTGTAATTATTGCAAATTTCCCTTTATACTCCTTATAAGAATCGTAGTTTGGCCGACTGTAAAAAAAACAAAACATGAACACCAACAATAAAGTTATGCATTTCTTCTGAGGAATGTTATTACACCTCTGTACCAACAGAGAAACTCTTAATTTTTTTTCAGTTTTCTCATGAAACCTTTTCAAAACCACTGAAGTATCAGAGAAAATAAGAAATAGGAATTGCTCTTTATGATATGACTCCTAGTCGTTTCATGTCAAGGATCATCTTTACTTATTAAAAAAAAAAGAAGTAATCATTACTGAAATTCACAAATGGACGCCGTCTATATCAGTTCAGACATGGGGAAAGCCTAGGGGATATAATTAGGTAAATACCTAATATATTTCTGTTCTGTCATATTTCTATTGATTTATAACACAAGGGTAGCAGCCCATCCGACACACTGGGAGGTAGATTAGTGTTTCCTACGATAGCATGAGTTCGCTACTGGTTATGGAATTGCAGTGAGGTATTGTACAATGGAGTGCCTTAGCCACTGTGAATAAAGAAAATTTTACACATATGTACTCCCTTAGTTTATTTCGGAGTCGATTGTCTCTGTAGATGACATGTAGCATGAAGCTTTCTATCATTGCTTTTACGGAGATGAAGCTATCATAAAACCACTGCTGGCATCACATTTTGATCGAGTTAGCGCATATAATTAGATAACGTACAGGTATTTTTCTTTCAGTCACAATACCAGCACACAATTTTACGAGTATTGGAAGATTTTATTGATCTTTAGGACTAGAGAAGTTGATTGAGATTAGATCTAGCTCCTCTGGTTCGAAAAATCTCCCTTTGACAAAACAAAATCTATTGATTCCGAGGATAAAATACAAATGATGTCAATGGAATAAGAAAATAGAAATAAGTAATAAATAAGTAATAAGGTCTTTATTTTAAAACACGACATCGTTATAGTTAAAAATAACATCCAGTAGGCTGATACAGATGTAATGTTGGGAAAATGTTGAAAATGGTTAGACTGTAGGAGCTTCGCACAAGTGGTTGATATGTCACTAATGGGACTTCGTTATTGATTTTCTACCGGCGAAGGTAAGGCTTCATCACGGAGAAAAATGAAAAATCCTGGAATTGAAAAGCACTACCTTTTTGATGTACCCTCGCAGTTCTCTGTCCTACATGTGTGTGTGTGTGTGTGTGTGTGTGTGTGTGTGTGTGTGTGTGTGTGTGTGTGTGTGTGTGTGTGTGTGTGTGTGTGTGTGTGTGTGTGTGAGAGAGAGAGAAAGAGAGAGAGATGAGGTTGCCGTGGTAACTAAGGTAAGGTGTATAAATAGGCCACAGTACTCTGTCTTCGTCACTTGTCCTGCCTCCTTCCCTCCCACGGACTTTCTCCATCTTCTCTGCTACTTGTTCCTTCCACTACTCCATCTCTTTTTTTGCTTCTCAGTTTGCTTTCCTCGGTATATCTCTTTCCTCTTCGTTTGCTTCTTCGTTATATCACTTGCTTTCCTCTTCTCTTGCGTTTTTCGTTATTTCTCTCTTTACTTTTCTTTTTTTCTTCTTTATATCACTTTATTTCCTCTTCTTGTGCTTTCTTCGTTGTATCTTTCTCTTCTTTTCATGTTTTCATTGTTATATTACTTTTTTCCCCTTTCTCTTCCTTATTTCCTTGACATTTTTTCTGCTTTCTTGGTAATACATTTTTCTTCCCTCTTACTTTTTTTCATTATATCACTTTCTTTCCCTCTCTGGTGCTTTCTTCCCTATATGCCTATCTTCTTTCTTTTGAAAGAAGTTCTTTTTCATATCCTTCCTCATATCATTTACCATTTCGTCCACCATTTTCGTTATACATATACTTTTGAATGCTTGTAGAGTAACTTGCAAGTAATATTACAAATTAACTCAATCTCGTGAACAGTTTGAAGGGTAATATTAAGTTTCATATTATCCTTGTTTAGTGCAGAGGCTCGAGGCTAGAAGGGCAGGGAAGAATAGTGAAAAACCTTTCCATGTCTCCTGTTCTACCAGCAAAAATTACTACAAAGAATCGATAGTAAATATTTCCGGGACTCCTGCCCCAGGGAATCCCACCCCTGAACACTAATCTGGTCACAAATCTCTGCGCACACTCGATGATGGCATAAGGAAGGCTTCTCCGTCCTAAGAATTCATATTATATACATACAAAAAGAAAGGACCAGATGCCGAGAGCCTGAAAAACATATTCCTTCTAAAGACAGCTGAGCAAGGGGAGAACCAAGACCATTTAATTTTCAGATGACTGGACACATTGCATTAATAAGACTGGAGGTAATAAGCAGTGGGAGTGATAGGCTGAGGAAGACAGATCCAGAAGTAGTTGTGTACATAAAACACAGAGTACCGGTTAACTATTCTATTAGAGAGATGGCCAGAAACGCGGCGAGAGTGTAGTTTAACGGGTGCTATGTGCCTGCTATGATGGGGAAGGGAAGATAAAAGGAAAACCAGAAATGCAGCGACCCGAGAAGCAGCGACAGAAAAGAGAGGGAGGGAGGGAGAGAAGCCGAAGAAATAAGTGAGACGAGGGGAGTTGATGAAACGAAAAGCCTTTGATCCATCCTATTTAGAAGTGTTGTATGTGGCCAGCACCCCCCTTGTTCACACACACACACACACACACACACACACACACACACACACACACACACACACACACACATGAAAGCTGTGCGTTACGTGGGAGCAAACAGACTCGTGTACAGTGGCAGCAAGTGAGTAGGTTTAACGAGATCAAGGAGTTGGTACAGTAAACCTATCCTCTGCCAAGCTAATTCTGAAAGAGAGGTAATCTTTCCAAATAAACGAGAAACACAAAACAAACACCAAAGATGCTGAAATGATGAAGGACTGAACTGTGTGATGCTGAAGGGGATAGTCTTTGGAAGTTCATAGCAAGCTGAGAAGCGGAGGATTTGAAATTCTGAGGCATCGAAAACAATAATAAGAGTCAAGTGTACCAAAGTCTTACGCAGTGGTTGCCATAGTGACTGTTGGTATGGACGCTGTGAGAAGCAGGTGGAAAAGTGACGAGTACAAGTCGTCAGTATAATTATGAATGGTTACGGTTAAACGTACAGCTCAGGTCATCGAAGAACATGAGGAAGTCAGTTGGTGAAAGGACAAAATAGTAAGGAACGTCAACAGATTAAAAAAAAAAATAAATAAATAGAAAAAATAAAGTGGCCATCTACAACACCAGCTACAGATTGGTTGGAGAGGGAACTTGATATGAGAGCACAGACAGAGGAATAGAAACCGCAGGTGGCAGTTTGGAAATTAACGGTTTGAGCCTCACTCTGTGAAAAACTCAATGGATATACCTAATACAATACTAACGATTCACTGACACCCAGAGGGTAGGGATACCACGACCTATATTTTCGGTGAAAAGGATGGTGTTTCAGAATTTTTCTGAGGATAGGCCTAAAGACTTTAGGACTGGAAAACAAAAGGGTAAGGGGGCGAGAGGGAAAAAAGTTGGGAACGGTCACCTTTCGGGACAGGCTGAACGAGAGCAATCTTCAGACAAGAAGGAGAGGTGTAAGCTTGCAGGCTAAGGTAAAGGAGTTGCCTAGGGGAGCTGTCAACACGGATGCACAGTCCTTGAGAACAACAACCGGAACCTCATCAGGATCATACACCTTGTACTGAGGCCAGTGAGGGTAGGAAGCAGTGTACATCTTTAAATGACATTTGAATGTCAGGTAACTGAATGGCAGTGGGAAGACGAAATGGAGGAAAAGCACAAAAATAATCCAAAACAGAATTAAAACCAAAAGTTGAACAAGGAATGTAACTTTATCTGTGGAGGAAACATCAACAAAGCCATCCAAATGAAAAAAAAAAATAAGAAAAAGGGAGAAGTAATATAAATGATTTTTTTTTTCTTTGTAAGGACCGAGGAGGAACAGAAAGGGTTTGTATTAGAAATGTCATGGCACCTGCAATGGTCGAAGTTGGTTTGGGTAGGACAAGGAAAAAATTAGCCCAATTCTTAGCATAATCACGAAAAGCATGTAATTCAGGAGGAAGCTGGCACTGGTTCCTTTTGGAAGTCGCCTCAATGTCGACAGCGTTAGAACAAGCGTGATTAAACAAAACCATTAATGACAATGGTCACAGGGCAAGTGGAAGAGAAATATGTCTTTCCAGGCCCTTGACAGGATAAATATGTTTAGCAAATATTGATGTTTTTTAATTACGGGAGAAAAGATCATTCCAGAAAATTTTGGAGGACTATTGTCTAAAGGTCTCCAAGTCTACTTTATCATAATGACACAAGAGTCACTCTCTGGGGTTCACAGGTCTTACCGGAGAGATAGGACAAGTTAGTGAGCTATGGTTGTGATATGCAATGCTTGTTGGAGAAAAATGATTGACAGTAAGCAGATGAATTAATCAGGCATGATGGAATTCTCTCCACAGCAATCAGGGTACGGGTATGGTGTTGTACAAACTGCCAAAAGTGCGTTGGGAAGACCTCGGAGAAATAACATTATACATTGTATAATATAAATAGTTGTACAACGAAGATAGTTAAAGAGAATGTTCAAGAAGGTATGTTCGACGTTCGACTGAAACACCAGAAGACAGTAAAGAGAGGAAGACGGGTCAAACTTGATTCCTGAGGGCTAGTGAAACGGGAGTTCCAACTTTCCCTATTCTCAGTTTTCCATTCGTCTTGGGAGTACTGCCCTGTTCGACTGGTGCTGCAGCCTCGTTTCTCCAGTAAATTAGTGTCAAAATAATGCCAAGTGGGTCTGCGCATAGGATTTCTACCAACTTCAGCTGTAATCTGACGTATCTTTTATGATGAAGTGATATTTCTTTAAGTTTGCAACTATTCCGCCAAACAATGCCCCGAGAGAATGCCAAACTTGTATCACGGCCATGACCTCACCACCTGATTCCCCTTGTGCCACCATTACCCTCGACTCTTATGGGTCCAACAAGAAACCCTGACATGCAAAAGCTTTCGTCAAGGTCAGGGTTTCAGGATGGGTTTCAGGAAAATAATAATAAACAAGATCTAATACATACACTTTTTCTACGGACGAGCTGCATTTGGTAGTAGCAATACTGTAAACTGAACGAGGCTAAGATAACGTGTTGATCAACCCACTAGGAGGACAGAAACTCCAAGAAGGTGCTCTGTGCTTCTCCCTTCATCCAATCGTTCCCTTGCAGTTCACCTCCAACTTTGGCCAAAGTTAATCTTTTCTTGTACTTAGTATTACAACACAAACTTGCTTACGAAAAATATGACATCGAAAAGTTTAAGCATATAGTGCTTATCTAATAACGTGCAGGAGTTGATCCTCAACTCTCCCCACCTCCCTGTTCTAGAATCCTCATCCCAACCATCCTCTTCTGCCCCACACATTTGCAAAAAGTATAATGAAGTGACAAAATTATACACAGATGAAGGTTTGAATATTAACTGAAGATAATCCGCAATATGGAGTACTGTGGCTGGCATTATAAAATTTATCACTCAGTAAATGTAAAAAAGAATCAGTTTATGCACAAATAATCATAATTAAAGACTTCAGCATGTGAGTTCTGACCCTGGATATCATATATCATATTTCAGTTAGAAAAATTACACTTGTAATATTTCTTACATATGACGATACTGATGGAAATAAGGATTGCCTTTCATAATATCCAACACAAACAGCAGAATGTCAACGTATTTCTGGCTTATACCTTCCCAAATATTTCCACAACTGCATTTAAATACATTTTTCTGAGAGCAGATTTGTTATATTTTTGTTGCATTCTGACAGTTCTACTGAACTTAAAGGAAAGTTTTCGAAATGCAGGGATTTGAGAGTCTTCATTAACCCCTTCACAGCTAAAGATCTTTCCAAAGATAAATGCAGTCAACTGGAGGTAAGAAAAATTTTAGTGTTATGACGCATCACCGGATTAACAGTTAAGGTCAAGAACTGTGACTTTTGATGCGCAAGGTGTGGTATGAAGGCCTCTGCACAAACAGCTTCATTAAGAGTAAAATGGGATTGTTTTTATCGCTCGTCGGAAACAGCATACGACAGACCACCTCACGAACCATTACTCACAACTTCACACTGGGATTATAACATCGGACAACGTCGTTCTATTGAGCTGTGAATTATATACAATACTAGCAGGGGTACGCGGCATTGCTAGGCCAAAAAGGCGAACACTAATCCTATTTATTCTGGTTCTATCTTTCTTTCTACTCCACAAAGACTATGTACTTCTTATGCTTTTGAAGAGGGATTATAAGAGGTCCAGGATTTTTCTATTTCTGCTTTCACAGACTAACGCACAGTGTTTGTGCGCGCTTGTTTACTGTTACCGGTGACCTCAAATGACCTCAGACCGGTGACCTCAAATGACCTCGGAGATCAACCTCACACAGCCTATGTCCGAACTGGAGGTCATGTGAGTCTCCATGCCAAAAATTGGACAGCAGGAGTACCCGGCGTTGCCCGGGCCAAAAAGGCGAACACTCTACCGGTGACCTCAAATGACCCAGATCTGAATCTTGACCCCCCTAAAACCATCCTTGGGTCACCCTGATTCAAAATATATATGGGTCTGGGGGTCTCTGTCTCTTTGCTTAGGTGTGACTGGAAGACAAACAAACCAACAAACATCGCGGCTCTTCCATATATTTATAGATGTAACTTCGTATCGACACCCGAAAAAGCTCAGTGATAAGCCCCTGAATGCATTGTGTATTTCTCATTCCTCCCACGCGTCAGACAGTATCCTTCCTTCTCATGCTTCTTTGTTGTCTACATATTGCTCTCACTTAAAATATTTTCATGTACTGTAATAGCGTTCATGACCATAACCGGCAGAGAAATGTGATTGTACAATGATTGGGATAACAAAAATGATAGTAACAATAGTAATAGGTAAGCGAATAATAGAAAAGAAATATATTTTGAAAAGTTTTGTATATTCACCTGTAAATGTGAATATTTCTGAAAAACATCTATCCCGCGCGAACACACCCACACCCACACACCCACCCCCACCCCCACCCCCACCCACACACCCACACCCACACCCACACCCACACCCACACGTTCTCTCTCTCTCTCTCTCTCTCTCTCTCTCTCTCTCTCTCCACTGCTTCCTGCACTCTTCCCTCCTCTCGTTCCCTTCCACTCCATCTTCCCCTCCATCCTTTCCTCCTTCCCAAGTTACCTGACAGATAATGATAAATTGGCGACAGAGTGATGATAGCGGTAATGATGGTGGTGGTTGCGGTGGTGATAGTGGGGGTGATGATAATGCAAGAAGTGGAGTTGAAAATGGCAATTATAGTGAGTGGCGCTACTGACGATAATGATCATTGCATCTACTGAAGTGATGGTGACAGGGTGGAGAGGACGGTGACGGATATGCAGAATATGAAAATGTAATGGTGGATGAGACAGCTACCTTGGTGAATGTGATGGCCTTGTGATGACGCTACTGTGGATGATGGCCGATGATGTGTTGGCTATGTATGGTGGAAATGTAAAAAAAAAAAAAAAGGGGGGGGGAGTAACAAACAGTCCCATATTACCCATTTTCGACATCAATAATAAAGAACACGGTGGAATGAAATAGAAGTCTGACCTTCCCGCCTCGTAATAAACCGCTATGAACAGTTAAATGCAGCCTGACCATTTCTTGCCCTGCACGTGTTTTATAACTGACCGTGTTAAATTAAGGTCTGACCTGCACCTTTTAAGACTTAACAGTGCGACCGTAAATGTCCCATTAGGTACGCTTGCTTGTGTCAGCGTCTGTATATGTATGTACTGGATATCACTGAAATGACAGAGTACGAATATATGTTAGCACGTCAAAGGACACAATACCAGCACCAGCTTTAAATGTCCGCTGAGACTGGAATCGAATTCAAGTCCCATGGCACATCATATGGAACGTTGAACGAAACAATCATTGTACCACTGATACCCCACACTTATGGTATCATTATGGTATCTTCCCTAATGGTAACCATCAAACTATAATAGAAGGAATTAAACGGATCTCTTATAATGAATTATAGTCACATAAGAAGAATTTGAAGCCAGTTTAGGTGAAAAGGCTAACCCTGTCAACACAAGAGCGTCAATTTTAGTATATGATTGTTATTTCTGCGATGCTATTATTCAGATATTGAGAGGTTTTCTGGACTGCAGAGGTTAAATGTAGTCCGCGTTAATCCCCTCACTACAAGACGTCTCCTCCTTAACCTGAATAAAGCAGCCTCACTTGCTCTAACTCACGCCAAGTGCTATACACTTCCACTCTCTTCAGCTCTCACTCTCCCACCCACGTTTCATATCCACTCACCGCAACACTTAGCTCATTTCTGTACCCACTCTGTTCCTCTCTCGCACACTCCTTTATTGTCTCTCACGTCCTCTTATATTTACACACTCACCCGCTCGTTATTTTGCAGTCCCCCAAACTCTTTTATTAATTTACATACTTTACTAGCTTTCATCTCTTGTACTCTCACTCACATTCAGTCACTCGCTCATTCTCAGTATTAGTCACTCTTGCTTTTCATTTAGTCTCACACTGACTCATTTGTACACATTGTCATTCATCCAACCTCCACTTTGTACTCCTTCTATCACAGTCTTCATCTCTCTCAATTTTCCTCAATCTCTCGGTCTCCCTCACTCTATGGTTATTCTCTCACGCTCAGTAACTCTCATAGCTTTGCTCACATTCGCATTTTTATAATATTCACAAACATTTTGTCACTCACTCGCTCACACTCTTGCTTACTGACTCACACTAACTCACTGACTCTCTCACACTCCATAACTCAGTCACTGCCACTTACTTTCACTGTTTATTACTTGCATGATCATTTACGCTCAAATTTTCACTTATCTGTTGGTCCCTAATCTGTACGTATACCAGTGGACAGACAGGAATGAAATTTGGCATGAATATAGATCTGGAAAACTCGAGCGTCAGTCAGAAATGAATGTGCTCCCTTGACACCCCTCGACCTTGCCGCTCCCCCTCTAACGACACCCATAAAATACAACCAACAGGAATTTTCTTATTGTATTATTATTATTATTATTATTATTATTATTATTATTTCTTTAAATTTAATGAGGTTTATTATCATAAGAGAGCTATCTATAAAGACAACACGGACAAAAAAGATAAAAATGGTCACAGGTAAGGGTCTGACTCTCCGAAATATTTGTTTAGATGAAAAAAATAAAAAGCGTTTGAAATTATATTCGTTTTGCTCATATTATAACAGCTTTCCCTAATCTTTAAAAACATTGCTTTATTTGGACATTATCTGTCTGTCTGTCTGTCTGTTTGTCTGTCTCTGTCTGTCTGTCTGTCTCTGTCTCTGTCTCTGTCTGTCTGTCTCTGTCTCTGTCTGTCTGTCTGTCTCTCTCAGTCACACTTTTTGAAATGAACTCGCTCTTTCGCAGTCATTCTTAATTGACTATACTGACTCATGTACCTTCTCTCACACTTGCTATTTCACACTTCAGCTTTCTCCCACTTTCCTAGTTTCTCATAGTTTCACCAAATTTCATACACCCTTCCGCCCAGTTTCTTTCTTTTCTGTCTTTCTTTCTTTCTTTCCTTCCTATCAATCCGTCTGTCGTCTATCTGTCTTTCTTTCATTCTTTCTTTTTCTTCCTTCCTTCCTTCCTTTCTTTTTTCTTTTCTTCTTTCCTTTTTTTCTCTTCTTTTCTTTCCATTTTTTCTTTTTGTTTCTTTCTTTCCTTCTTTCTTCCTTCGTTCCTGTCTTTCTATCTTTCTTTCTTTCTTTCTTCTTCTTCCCAAACACTTTTGACATTGGTGCCACTCCTTACTTTTTGTGTAGAAAGATATCTATGGAGTGTTTATGAACATGCCTTTGACAGCATGCTGTTCCATTCGTAGCCTAAGTAACGACACAGAAAACGGCCAGTAAAGAAGCGTGATCAGGTGATGATAGCCGCTGGCTTCGTGAAGCTGACAGTTCCTGTCCTCCCTGTCTCGGCTGTCCACTGACCTAGAAAGTATTTCCCTGTTCAACTGGCGTTTACAGTCCCCTCCCCTGCTGCCTCCCTAACGTCCATGTAGTGCTCCCCTGCAGTCCACTTAGGTCCTGCTTATTAAACTAGTGGTAGTGTATTTCTGGAACAATTGTGGGCGTCACATATGTAGCTAGTAGTGTTACTTAAAGTTCAGACATATTCTATCATCATTCAGAAATTATCATAGACTCGGCGCTTGTCGACACCTTTGCACTTTCAATTTTAATAATACTGTCCATAGCGCTTATTTCTCCTCTGTTGTCCATACAGTGCTTGCATATTCCCTGCTGTCCATTTAGTGGCTCAACCCTTCAGTCTGATGACGTATTTCAGCTAGGACACCACCAGATGACTTTATACACCTTAGGAGACACTTTTCGATCTGGAGGGATTAAAATAGCATTGATTAACCCTTTCACTACTAGAGGTTCTCCTGAAATTAGTAATCTCGTCTGTAGGAAGGAATCATACCTAATACATCCTCGCAGTACAATGGCCAGTGCTCTCCATGATCTAAAAAAAAGACGGTAGCCCCCAGTTTGTGAACCACTGCTGTTAAAGAATTAGTCCACCGTATATCAGAGAGATTCGTCTATCTCTATCTATTACCAGACGCCTCAATCCCGTAAAGGATGGCCACAAACAAATCTCCTCCATGTCGCCTTGTCCCCCATCATTTCACTGCCCTGCTCCCAGCTCCCAGAGATTCGTAATACTTGTAATAGACTTTCTGCTGCTTATTTTCCTTGCATATAGTTGTAGTGATGGCACTACTTCAGATGATGGATAGTGTACTTGATGATGTAAGGAGGAGGCGTTGATGAAAGGTTTGGTCATGGTGATTTTCTTTGTTTATGTATCCACTCGGCATACCAGACTCAGGCCCACCAGTTCTCCAACGGGCAACGGATGGCGTAACACACCTCCACATTTTACCATCTTGGCACAATCTACCGGTCATATTTTATACATGCTAGGGCTAAGTCTGTCTTATCCAGGACTGGTGTGATGGTCATAGCGGGGGAATTGGTGGGTCTTGTGGGAGATCTGTTTATACTGTATTAACGAAATTCTAATCCCCAAACTGTTCGCTGTCTCAACCTAGGGTCGATCTCCCGTCTTTTTGTACGTAATTTCAACACCCTGCCACTTTATGATACCTTGTATATAGTATATGTAATCAGCTACCATCACTACCATCATGTGTCACTTTCAGCTAGTATGGAACACAAACACGTACAAACTTGGAGTCAGAGGTGAATGAAAGTGAAAATGGTGACAAACAGGTGAAAATGTTAGCAGATACTAATACTTAACCAAAGGACATTGAAACTGATGGTAGTGCCTATAGTGATGATTGCAGTAGTACAGTATTATTGAAGGTGATGAGTGGTGGTGATAATAAAAATGTGGAGCAGTGGTTTTGAAGTTACTGGTGATACTGCTTGTTGGTGCAGCGAGTGGGTGAACGATGTTCTTGGAGCGGTAGATTGTGACAAGAATGACAGCGGCAGAGGTGCTAGACATCTAAAAAAAATCTTAAAATAATGCTGAAAGCCTGATATACTCGAGAAAACTGCGTCTGAGCTGTTGGAATGTGAGGCACTTAGGCGGACCTTTGAGGTTTTAGCCTCGTTTCCCTGGAGCTGAAGTCACTTGCCTGGGCTTTATATCTCTTTAATATCGTTGACATCTGACCTCAAAGGAGCAGACTTGGAGCTTTTATCTTGTGCCTATGAGCCATACCGGCGGTGGGGGTCAACTGCCCCAAAACTACACATACGGATCCCTACATGAGGGTTTAAGTACGACAATGGTCTAAACATTAAAATAAAAACGAGAAAGAGAGCACGACCTGTGAACTTTTGACCTTGCACCCTGCTAGGGTGTTTTGATCCTTCACCTTCAGTGGATAAAAATATCTCATGCCGATCGAAGAATGAGGCGGGAGACAGTGACACCTGTTTACATTACTGTATATTCTTATATTTCGACAATATTATCAAAGGTATTGTTATATTGTCGGCTCTTTCAGAATTGTCTGTCCACTCTACATTATATCACGGTTAAGATTATTTCCATATTCTAATCCATCTATCTATGTATCTATCTGCATCTTTCTAAATATCTATCGGTATCTGTCTATCTATCTATGTGCGTATACGAGTATATATATATATATATATATATATATATATATATACTGTGTACCTCTCAATCTGTATCTACCTATCTAAATATCTACCGGTATCTATCTATCTATCTATCTGTGTATACGAGTAAACATGTGTGTGTGTGTGTATATATATATATATATATATATATATATATATATATATATATATATATATATATATACTGTTATATATAGTGTATATCTATCTATCTGTATCTACCTATCTAAATATCTACCGGTATCTATCTATCTATCTGTGTATACGAATATATATATATATATATATATATATATATATATATATATATATATATATATATATATATATATATATATATATATATATATATATATATATATATATATATATATATATATATATATATATATATAACTGAGTGCCACCGTGAAGGAATCCATGCAAAATAATCATAGGAAAGATGTAAGTATGGACAGTAAGTCTAGCCAGCTACACAGACACTTTAATCCCGTAAGGGGTGGCCAGAAACGAATCGCCTCCATGTCACCCTGTCCACTGCCGGTTGGCTGCTCTCCTTCCAGCTTATCCCTTCATTTCAACATCTGTCTCCTCCTCCACCTCAATCACATACACTTTTCTAGTCAGCCTCTCATTCTTCATCCTTTCCACACGGCCATATTATGTTAAAGTATTTTTCTCTGTGCTTTAAGTTACATTCACATCAACACGAAAACGCTCCGTCACTTCCTCATTTTTCTGTCTCTACATGTTACTCCGGATACTCCTCTCAAATAACTCTTTTCTACTGCTCTCACTTGATTTGTGTCCATCCAGCGGGATCCAAGCTTCACTTCTATACGTTAGAGTAGGAGTCACAATACTGTCATGCACCACCTTTTCACTTCCATACCCACTTCCCAAATCCTTATCACTGCTTTCAGTGGGGCCATGGTGGCGCAGGGCTACGATCACTGTCCATATACTCCAGACAACCTGGGTTCGAATCTCCACGCTAATGAAGAAGTAACTCAACCTCGGCTAGACCCGGGGCTTACTGATATGCCATAACGGGTACCGATCGACTGTTTGGTGGGGGGGGGAGGGGGTTGCCCACCTTAATAATGCCTTCTGTCATAGGTTCTGTTTATGATGTTATAGCCATTTGGGTCTGTGCAGGGTGCTCATTCGTGAGTGTTTATAGCCTCTTCTTTTCTGTACTTTTATTTACCAGTTCTTGTTTCTTGGTCCTGCTCACTAGAAACATTATCTCCTATATTATATTTTTATATAATCATTAGGCGGCAGCAGCACTTATGCTCGGTTATGGTTGTTCATTCTGGTGTCTGTCTCATGCGGTGATGTCATCAATGACGTCGGGGAAATGGTAGACCGTCTGAAAAGAGGATTTCAAAATCTCGAGGGCATCACAACACACAGACTTTGGAAAACAGAAATGACAACAAATAGAGATGACCTCCTCTTTCTGACTGCTGCCTTCCTGCCTACCGGCCTACTGATGGCCTCAGGGTTTAGGCAATGGTGTAATGTTGTTAAGACTGCTGGAAGGTGGATATATGACCACATTTGCAGCTGCCGCGAAGTAGAAGATTGTGAAAAAATGAAATCAATCTTACCGATCCTCGACAACTTGTACACTCATGGAATCCAGCGTTGCCACACAAAACAAAATGTGCAAAGCAATGTTTGATTTATTCTATATTTGTTCCGTATATGCAATGCATCTATCATAAAAGATACAAAATTAATTAGGTGCGTTATTGAGGTATTTGAAAAAGCGTTTCAATTTTATCTGTGACTCTATAATTCTATTAGTCCATAGTAAGCTCACTGCATGGGCAGATCCTCTCCCTGGAGGAAGAATGATAACCAGAAATAAGCCTTCTCCATGCTGGTGACGTACGAATGAGGAAGAGGTGTCAAGAGAAAGAGTGATGCATGTGAAAGAAATTGAATTATACTGGCGATGTCTGTCTACTGCCACCATCACCACTACGAGTACATATTGTACTTGTAATGGCGACGGTGGCATTTGTGACAGTACTGCTGGCAGTAGTACTGGTGGTAGTGATGGTAACTGATATTGGTGACAGTAATAGTAACAACAAAAATGGTGACAATGATGATAGTGGAAATGAGGATTGTAGGGAAGGTGACAGTGCCAGTAATACCGAAGATGATGGTGACTTATGGCAAGTGATGGTGATGGTGATGGTGATGGCGATATGACTGAAAAATGCATTACTGGTAAAGATGATGATGATGATGATGATGATGATGATGATGATGACATGTAGTTAAGGAGGAAATAGTTTCTAAGTAATCAGCAAATGAAGACAAGTTACATTACAACTCTCTCTGTCTCTCTCTCTCTCTCAAGGTTTTTAATTAACTCTCGGACGATATGTTTTCTCCCCCCCCCCCTCTCTGTCAACCTTCCTCTCTTTCTCACTCTCGTTCATCCTCTGTCTCTCTCTCTTCTATTCTGTTTCACTTCTTGCTTTCTCACCCTTCCTGCCTCCCTCTTTATCACTCTCTCCCTTTCTCTCACATCGCTCTCTTATTCTCCCTCTTCCTCTTCTCACTGAACATTTCTTTCACGCTCTCCCCTTCCCTATCGTTCTAGCTCTCTCAAACTCCTTTCCCACACTTTCTTTCATTTCTTTCTGATTCTCTTTTCTTTTGCACGGGAGTATACTCAAACACATACACGTACATACATTCACAGACTATCTCTCTCTCTCTCTCTCTCTCTCTCCCTCTTCTTTTTCACATTCTCTCCCTCTTTTCCTCCCTCTCTCTTGGTTCCCATTCTCTCTCTCTCTCTCTCTCTCTCAGCTTCTTTATTTTCTCTCCATCTCCCGCCCACCTCTGCTCTCCTCTCGCCTACCTCCTCCTCCTCCTCCCTCCAGCTCCCCCTATCTCTCTCTTCCAGGCATCCTCTTAGATAGATTATTCACCAAATTATAGATTATAGACTACCATCTCTCTCCTCTCTCCCTCCATCTCTCTCACTTTCTCTCCCTAATTAGAAATATCTTTAAGAGCCAGTTCGCTGTAAGGAGGCCCCACAAGAGAAAGAGGAGCCACATCACTGACGCCTTGAGGAAATTGTATCTGTCAAGCAGCATTCGGCACTCGGCTATCGGTTACTTTTTACCCACGTCTGGCAGGGTGGGTTATTTTTAGAAGTGAGAAAATTAGAGCTAGGGCAGGGAAAAATAGGAATCTGAATAAAGAATCGGTGGAAGGATGTCATACGGAGCCGAGAGTGACTTCGGTGAACTCTCCATTTTGTACGCTGGCAATCTGGGGACGAGTTGTCATGGTGATGGAGAGAGAGAGAGAGAGAGAGAGAGAGAGAGAGAGAGAGAGAGAGAGAGAGAGAGAGAGAGAGAGAGAGAGAGAGAGAGAGAGAGAGAGCTAGGAGTGTGGGTAAAAATAATGTGGTCCAAGTATGGCCATTAATAAGATAAGTGATAGTAGAGGTGATTATGAAAGGCGATAATGGGTGGTGGTGGTGGTGGTGGTGGTGGTGGTGGTGGTGGTGGTGATAGTGGGTGGTGGTGGTGGTGTTGGTGACAGTAGGTGGTGATAGTGGGAGGTGGTAGTGGGAACAGCAGGTAGTGGTTGCGTTGGTGTGGTGGGTGCGATGTTGGTAGTAGACAATGGTGATGGAGAATTTGGGTGCTGGTTGTATGTGGTTGGGGTGATGGTGATTATGAAGATGTGGTGAGGACACAGATGGTGATGGCAAGTCGTCTGGTGGTGAGTAATGATGATGGTGATGGTGGTGATATGTGTTGTGAGCTGGTCCCATCTGCACTCTGTTACAATAAAGTCAAGTAAAGGACGATGATATTTCCGAATGTATGATCTCTCTCCCTCCCCCCCCTGTCTGTCTGTCTGTCTGTCTGTCTGTCTCTGTCTCTGTCTGTCTGTCTGTCTCAGGCCGTTCAGACAACCTCACACAGTTGTCTCTAAGTTATTCATCCTTAAAAGTTCCTAACCGCAACGAGGCCTTGGTATCTAAAGCATTATTATTCCACGACTTAACTGTTATCGGGAATAACACGTGTAACACGGGATGTCTCCAGAAACATAGTCTCTTATTATTTATTAAACTTAAAGGTCTCTCCAACTATTAATAAGCCTTAAATATCCAACGTAACAAGACTAACACACTGTTCCCTCACAGGACGAATCGAGTATACTGTTTTTGTTACTCAAGTATCAGTCAGTACAGACTTCTGGACGTGGTAATACTTGTGAAATGGCATTGATTCAGAGGAGATCGTCTGTTCTGTCAGTGCAGCAGCCACAGAAGGCGAACATATGATAGACTCCTTCAGTACCACCAAGTCCTTGTGCTTAACACTGAGCAAACTGTGCCACTGTGATATTAACTCTTGAATAACAGTTATTAAATATTACACACTTACTCACCAGGGTGAGACAGACTTCTGTTCAACTCTCACTATGGCATTTTAAGCAGTTTATCTCTGTCACATTCTTTACAAAAACAGTATATATGATATTTAGGAAAATTCTGGTAGGAGCGTATATGAAATCTACGGCTCGATAAGAGCAGTATCAAGGTTTTGTGCCTCTACGTTTGACTTGTTTTCTCTTCCATCGCTACCAGAATGCTAGGAGTGTCTTTCAGGAATGGTATCAATACTGAGCTTTGAACTTTTTGTGGTATCCTATTTCGGAGTAATCACTCATTGAAGCTCGGCTTCCCTTTGTTCAGAACAGTATGGGTTCCAATAGGGACACTCCACTGGCGATCTTCTCACTTACCTTTCGGAGTCCTGGTCATCCTTTCTTCGGGGCTTTGGCAAAAGTTTTGCCATTGCACTTGACATTTCAAAGGCTCCTAATCGAGTATGGCATAAATCTTTAATTTCCAAACGGTCCTCTTACGGTCTCTATCCTTCCATCTGTGCCTTCATGTCTAGCTTCCTTTCTGGTCGTTCTATAGTTGCTGCTGTAGACGGCCACTGCTCTTCTCCTAGAGCTATCAATAAAGTGGTGTTCCTCAGGGTTCTGTGATCTATCACCAACTCTCTTCCTTCTATTCATCAGTGGTCTAAACTGTACATCTAACCCTGTCCACTCATACGCTGATGACTCTATCCTTCACCTTTCCATTTGCTTCCCGCAGCACCCATCTCAACAGTGGCTTTATCAAACAAGGGATGAGTCTCTGCCACACTTAATGACTGACTTGGCTCATATCTCTGATTGGGGTAAAAGTAATCTTGTTTTTAATGCATCAAAACTCAGTTCTTACATGTTTCAACCCGTCAAAGCTTCCGTAGGAGTACCCTCTAATCTTTTTCAATATCCAACTCAATCCTGCATCATCTTTAAACATACTTGGGGTTTCATTCTCTCGGGATTTATCTTGGAAAGATCATATTACCTCTCTTGTAAAATTTGCTCCTAAGAGATTAGGTGTGTTAAGCCGACGACGTGTTTTCTTTACCCCTGCACAATTGTGACTTTATACACGGGTTTTATTCGCCCCTGTGCAGAGTACAACTCTCATGTGTGGGGTGGCTCCTCACATACAAGTGTTCTGAAGAAGGTGGAGGTTTTTCGTCTCATTAATTTTCCTCCTATTACTTAGTCCTGTCATTGCGATAGCACAACGTGGACGATCTCCACGCCCATGGTACAGTGGTGGTCAGTAACTCCTTTACAGTAACTCGAAACCGAGTTAGAATCTAATGAGATCTTGGGAATCTAACAAGTAACAGTCACGCCAGTGATAAGCGACTGGAATCTCGCGTCATATTTCAGGGGTCGCAGCTGTAAATAAACCTGTAAATATTCTGTCCAATGATCGCCTGCCTCAACAAGTCTTTTACAGCATATCCCTTTCATTATGCTGATTTTTTTTTTTAACTTTATTCATGCTACCTGAAGGCGATTTTATTCAGCTCAGGGGAGACTTCTTGTATTTAAAAAAGTTTACTAACGCCTCAAGTTCAGTAAATGTAACTAAAACTGAGTAAGGCTGTTGGGGATACGTGTATCTATACGAGTGTATGTGAATAGAACTGAACCTGCGGTCTGTGGAGGGCGGGATCCCCCCCCTCCCGCACCTTAATCGTGGCAACTCGAATCCGGACAATCAGATCATGCCAATTTCCGAACCCGCCCAGCCATTAGATAGATCTATGCCATTATTTTTCATGCTCGAGGAAAAATCCGCTCCCTCCCTGGCCAACCAGTGTGGTCGGAGGGAAAGAGGGCGAAGGCGGCGCAACGTAGTGACTGATGGGCTATTGTGGGGCGTATGCGAGGTGGCACAGGAGGCTTCCTACCACCCCCCTTACCAATTAATTCTGCATAGCTAAACCTTCTATCTATGTTATTTATATAGCTACAATACTAATATAATTCACCATGCATCATACGAGAGAATACCACAGTGCAGGGCGCAGGAGGCATCGTGGCACCTCTTTCAAGTTTCTTTCTTTCTTTTCTTTTTTTACCTATACCTTTCCAGTCTCTTGTAGGCTATGTTATTTTTATAGTTTTAATATCGACGTTATCTACATCAAGAGCTTAAAAGAGGATGTTGACGTATTATGTGCAAATCAACCGCTAAGGTAGAGATGTGACGAAAACTCCAAATCCAACAAGCCGTATATATTGTCGTCAGCATAGCAGACTTCGTAGCGCTTTGCTTTGGTGAATTATTTTTATGCTACATTCTGATAATACGTCTCTTCTTTTTCTATTTGTATATCTTTTTAACCCATTCAATCCGGTTACCTATTGTATTGGTTTAGTCAGTTTGCAATACTTATAGTAAAAAGTTGCTGAATGAAAAGCAGTCCCTTAAGATGGATACAGTTGTTTGAAGACGGGCGGCATAAAATTAAATACGCCGTCGGGTTTAGGGATAATTATCGACATAACCGACATAAACGCGTCAGTAACAAACAAGGATGTGAAGGTGTAGTGAAATATATCGCTGAGGAAGAGGTGCTGTGCCTTAAACCAACGAGAAGAGGATTAAATGCCACCCACCTACACCCTCAAGATACAACTACTGGCAAGTCACCAGTCCAGTGCTGATCGTCATACCCCTTATGCGTCGGTCTAGTGTATATTAACCCCTTTACTAAGATGATATGTTTTGTTCTTGCTGCATCTGTACGATTTGATTCCACGACTTTATTCAACTCTAGTGCTGGACGGATTAATTAAGGTTGTATTTAAACCCTAGTGCTCGAACATTCCCTGCCACAGCTGAACGAAAACTGTCTAAAAACAGCAGGAACAAGATAGAGGACGTCATCGGACTGAAGAAGTTAAGATAATCAGCTCTGTCGGTGGCATGGGGAGAGGGGCAAAAAGTGGTTGGGTGATGCTGGGAGGTGTGGTTTAGGGAGGAGAACAGGAGAACAAATGAAGCTGATGAATATAGTGAAGAGAACTGCGCTGGTTGTAGTAGTTCTGATTACAGCAACAGGACTGAGGCACTTCCACAATTTCAATAATGAGCCGTAATTACATGATATTCAGTAAGCCTTAGTTGTGGGGCAGTAATAAATCTCCATGGTTACTAGTCAAATCTATCATCCAAGTTTACCATACTTGGACATCAACTGAGCTGAGGGGAGTTAGGGAAATATATATACCGAACATAAGTGGCAGATGAGGTGTTGAAAGGGAAGAAGGGTGGGAGGAATGATGGAGAGGGCAGGGGTTGTATTCAGTTAATGAGTTCTAACCAATTTTTGCGATAGTTTCCAATAAAGATTATCAGAGATCGTTTTATTTTTCGCATTTTTCCCCTTCAACATGCCCTCTAATTATCCTTGTGAAGTATTTGGTGGATATATGTGTGAAGACTTAAGTATATGCAACAATCTTATAGACAATTTAAGCCTAAGAGAGTTTATAAATATTGCTCGAAGATACTGTGGGGTCTGGCAGGAGTGAAAAAGGGTGAGAGGGTTAAGGAGAGTGGATGGCGAGAAGGAGAAAGGAAAGTTACGGAGAGTGGGAAGAGTGGTGAAGGAATATGACGGCTGGGGAAAGTGGCAGGATTGGTGAAGGAGAGTGTGAAGAATATTCATGAGAGAGAGAGAGAGAGAGAGAGAGAGAGAGAGAGAGAGAGAGAGAGAGAGAGAGAGAGAGAGAGAGTGCTGGAGAAAGTTGAGTTAATGGAGTGTTGAAGAATTAATGACGAGAGAAGAATCTTAAAGTTGTGCAAAATCACTTAATGGAAGCGAGACAAATAGGAGCGTCTATGAATGATAATGAAGTAAGAGATAGTGCAGGTGTCAGGCAGGGGCCAAGCCTGATGGAATGTGGCCAAGAGGAAGACACTGTGAGGCGACTGCATTAAAAAAAAAAAAAAAAAAAAAGTAAAAACCGCAACTTCGAAGTGTAAGACTCCGAGGCTGGGCTACCGTAGTCTTGTACAAATAAGGGTAGATGACCAGCCTACTTCCACAGATGGCATTAGGTGCTGAAACAAATACAAAACTACTGAATGCAGGAGTATAAGGGTCCTTTGGTTAACATCCTTGATGTCGTGTGCTGTGGCTTCGCTAAAGTCTATGAAGTAGCTCGCCTGCGAAAATCGCCAGTGACAGACAGACGGACATAGCCCCTTCTAGAGTGTTTCCCTCACCTAGAAACCTCTAGTGATCTCTTTGGGATTGGGCCTATGTAAGGCCGTCACTCGAACCAACACGTTCTAACCACTAAAAGCCAGACACTTAAAGTACAACTGTGACAGTGCTGTGGTGTGAAACCGAACCACAAGTACCACCTAGTGGAACCCAGGTCCTTGCGAGAGGTAACAAAAATGAAAATGATTTATACAAGTGATGCAGAGCTGGACAGTTCCCCTTTTGGACCTCTTTTGCTTTTATACAGAGTGCAACAGAGCCAGAGTGTGACGTCTCAGCCATGACAACCACGTCCTAGTTCTATATAAACCAAACTCATCGCATAGAAATGGCCAAGAGCTTTGTCCTAGATCGTCATCTGAAGAGTTACCGTGTAGTGCTTTTGATTCGTTGCGGATACACAGAAAAGTGAAGGTGGGAAAACTGAAGAGCCGACAAAACTATTTCATAGTCATGAGTGAATAGCTCTGATTTTAGAGATGGGAAGATAGTACACGAACCTACTGTATTAAAAAGAAAAACATAGATATATATTTTTTTCAGACTGATAAAAAAAAAAAAAAAAAAAAAAAAAAAACAGAAACGAATGCAGGATCAATGAACCTGAACCAGGTCTTAATGTTCATTTTATCGACCCTGCTTCCAAGCCATAAATCATCCTCCAGGCTGTCAGGCAATGCTTAGAGGGAACTGAGTCATATAAAACTTAAACTCTAAGTTCGTGGATAACATGATCATATATAAGGGAACTGGATTTCCAGATAATTTCAGTATAGTTAGATTATGCAAGAAACTTCCTGGTACAGCACACTACACTGCAGGCTGGAAGTTGAATCAATCGCTTTAGAGGAAGAAATTCTTATGACACTTCTGGAAGAGGCTCCAGAATTAATATTAACGTTCACTGTAGTACAAAAACTCTGGAGAAATTTTACTAGGTCATTTGCGTTTCAGCTTCGTTACACGACAGGTTGGCAGCGGAGATTGCAGAAATTGCCACTGCGCGTGTAATGAATGCTACAGCGCCTCGGTTTACAGCAGCACTAGCATACCGTTGGAACCTATGTTGGTCAAACAAACTCTGAGCTATATTAAGAACTTCGGTTTCCTTCGTTTCTTAATATGTGCTCCACAATACTCAATGAGCGAATCTAAGTTTCATCAATAGCCGAAAATCATCCAGGGAGAAATCATCCAGGGGAAACTCCCGGTCTCTTACTTTCATCCAACAATGGATAAATCAGAGGGAAATTGTGATAAAAAATTGCTCTTCCCTGCCCGTCACGCGCTCACAAAGCACACATTACTGGTAACAAGGAATCGATCGTAATTATGTCTGAGAATTCCACCCTAAGCTCAGTCAGGTCAGATCCGGGGTGGGATTTCGAACAAATTAGCGATCGATTCCTTGTGACTTTTTTTTTTTTTTTTTTTTTTTTATAGAAAGATTTAGACATTGGTAGAATCTACATTTCCATTCTATTTCCCCCCATACAGGACAAAACTACCGGTATATATATTTTCAGTTCTCGTAATTTTTTTCTCATTTGCAGGAACAACAAAAATCAAGGGAGGATTCTGACCCCTCCTTGCTCTTCTGACGAAAGCAAAATACATTTACGATATAGAAATAATTAGAAGTTTTTCAGTGAACTCGCCCCCAGGTCTGTTCAAGACTATTTACTTCCATTTCAAAGCTTTCACATCCTACAGGGCTAAGACATGATCACCGGCTGTTCATTCGTTTATTGTAGCTTAGATATATTCTTGTCAGTGTCGTTCATTTCAGCTATACTTCAACTCTGGTAGATCAGCTAAGGACTCTTTCAGATTATTTAGGTCCTTTCATGTCACTTCAGGTTCATTAGTCAAGTACGGCTTGATTCATATCATGGTTATGAAAACACATGCCAACAAGAAGGAGCAACCAGAAAATGCAACACCCGCACCCACCAACTGGTCAAATGGCCAAAAGTTTGACTTTGCCCTGTGACCCTGACTTTCGACCATTTGCTCTCAGATTCAGATCATTTCAAGCTTGCCTGATTCTCACTTTCCCCAATAAATTTGCTAAATATCAGATCAAAACAATTTGAGTTGATCTAGTCCCGTGACTTTGTCTTTTGAGCTTTCCCTGTGACCTTGACCTTTGACTGATAACGTCTTTTTATTGTAGTCTTGCTACCTCCAGACGATCTAATTTAGGAAGGACCTCAGACAGTTAATGAGCTAACGAAGGCTATACAAGTTTCTCATCCCTTGGTTCGAAAAGTCTCTCCTATACAGAATTTATTCAGACCATCAGGCGGTAACAAGAATAAAATAAAGTGTACATAATCGGACTGAAGGGGTTAAGTTGAGATTCCAATATGGCCATGATCTTTGGACTGTTATTCTCAAAAGCAGTAAGTAATTCCTTGGTTGATCCTCAACTGTGTTTATGAGTACATTTTACACTGTGACCTTGGCCCTTGGTGGAGACGAATATACCTTGTGAAGGTGGGTGTTGTATGAAAGGCGGCAACGGGGATGAGAATGCGTAAGTCACTGATTTCGAGTGTGTGTGGGGAGGGGTACGGAAAGATGGGGTGAGTGAAGACATGTGGGCGCGGTAGGTTGAAATGTTGGCGGACGGTGAAGTAGAGCAGGGCAAATGCAATATGCCCGGTGAAGCTGGGAATTGTAGGTGTGGCAGTATGGGTGTAGCTGAGATTTATTTCAAAACTTTCTCCCAAAATAAGAACAAGAAAAAACACGTGTCGCTCTTGTATACCGGAGATAACACAGAAGAAAAAAAAGCTTCTGTCAAGTCACTGGGTGGATAGCATAGGATGGCGATCGATCCTACTCAGCGCATCTGCTTAATAATTTCCCTCATTCCCGTGTAGGTGGTGGTAGTGGTAGGAGTGGGGGGGGAGCAGCCGTATTGATCTACTTGGACAAGGGCGGGGTGGGGTCGGGAGGGCAGAAATTAGTGCTAAAAATAACATTAATAACAATAAAAAAAATATGGGTGTGTTCAGCACGGGATGTCATGGCAACGGCGGCCAATGGAAAGCAAGCTCCGGCCAGCCATTAGTTCTGATTGGTCGGCGTCCTGCCCAGGCCCCACCCACCCCTCTCCCCCAACTTACAGTGTCCTTAATTATCGTTTTCATATACAAATGTCCCCTATTATTGACCTCGTTTGTGTATTGCGTGTGGGAGAGGCAATAATTAGCCCCTTTTGTACGCATTCGGTCTCATTTACATATCAACCCAGAAATTAGGAGGGGAATGAGCTTACAATGCCGGCCCAATAATGGATGCTTTAGTACGGACATTCATAATCACCACCTCTTTACCGATTTGCATACTGAGGGTGGTGGACAGGGGGTGGATAGGGGGTAAGCGATGTAACATTCTACCAAGTATGACTGTCAGCAGGTTGCCAAATAATGTACCCCATATTCAGGAAGCTGACATCGGAAAACGACAGATTAACTGATCATCCATTTGCATACGTTTCATGCTTTTCACTCTATGTCTGAAATTGGACCGACTTTCCTCTCTCTCTATAAGCAGATACTTTGTTCTGGAGTTCATCCAAGGTGGTGTAGAAAAAAACTCTTAAATTTCTCCACCAGGAGTGGATAAAAAGGAAAAGGAACAATAGAAGGAGAAGCTATATTTAAACACACACACACACACACACACACACACACACACACACACACACACACACACACACACACACACACAAAACCAGGGTTATCAAATGTAAAGGGCTGATGATAAAGTAATTGCTAGTGACATGTTCAGTGTTCACAAAGTGAGGCCACATAGTCCAGGGTGGAGCCAAGACTGACGCAGCGGGAGCCTAAGTTACAGACACATTAGGCACTCAGACCCCTCCGCCCGTCAGAGCCAGGCAAGGCAGGCAGGGAAAAGACAGAGAGGGAGATTGAGAGCCTGTAGAGTGAACAAGATGAGGAAGAATGAGGGAGGAAGGAGGGAAAGAAAAAGGATGAAAAGGATATATAGGAACTGAAAGAACCAGTGAGAGAAAGGGAATACGATTATGAAAAAGGGAGAGAGGACAGCAGGAAGGAAGGGATACAGGTTCGAGGAAGGAAAGGAGAGAGGACCTCAAGGACGAAAAGTCAGGAGAGAAGAGGATTAATCAGGAATGGGATGTAGTACGTGTATATATGCTATATCTACTCTGCCTTTCTATCATCCAGTCTTCTATTGCCCTATGAAGAACGAAGGAGCCAGGGCTTAGGTTATTATTAGTTCAAACATTTAAGGCGTGAGTGGCTGACTCCTCCTCCCTAAACAGTATTATGTATGCAGTAAGCCTGGACCATTCGTCGAATGTAATCCCTTATGGATCACATTCTACTGGAGCTCCTTAACTCCCTAGTTCAACAGGTTTTAATTTTGTTATATGGTTACTACCCAGCGTAGTAGCCAGGCAATGAAGCGACCTGAAGGCTGCACTAAATCAAATGAACAAATACTGCAAATCCCATCTACCACATATAGCCAGAAATATCTTACACACACACACACACACACACACACACACACGTGTGTGTGTGTGTGTGTGTGTGTGTGTGTGTGTGTGTGTGCGTGTGTGAAGGCAGAGAGCAGGTTTTCTCGTATGCATACCCTGTTCATTATTGAACACGACAGCGTAGTGACAATTATTGATTTTCTTTCCCAAATTCTTAATACGTCTAACAAGTTTCCTAACCTGGGGTGGATGTCTAAACACTAGATTGCCGAGGTTATTCATATTTATTAGCCGACGTTTCACCTTCAAAGAGGCATCATCAGGACAATACTGAATGCAAGGATAATACATAGTATATATAAGCAAACATGATGATACTGAAAATTTCATATGAGTATACACTGACTACAGAATTACAACATACCTAGTGATAATTATTTTCAGCAATGATACAGACTTAGTAATGAATACAAACCACATGGACAAATGAATATACAGTGAATACACCGGTGAAAATTTGGGAAAGAAAATTAATAATTATCACTGTATATATACATATATATATATATATATATATATATATATATATATATATATATATATACGCAGGAAAGGGAGGAAGGGAGAGAGGTAAACGGATTGTGAGAGGAAGGGAAAGAGAGGGAGGGGGAGAAAATGAAGCAAAAAGTTTCAGAGGAAGAAGGAAAAAAGGAAGAAGGGAGGGAGGGAGGGAGGGAGAGGAAGGGATGACGCAGATGATTTGGTGTGGAAAATTGAGGCGAGGAGAGGTTGAGAAAAGTAAAGAAGGAGGAGGGAGGGAACTGAGGGGCAAAATGAGAGAGGAGGGGGAGTAAGTCGGCTGGAAAGGGAGGAGAGGAGGTAGGAAGGAAGAAAGGAAAAGATGGAAAGAGGAGAACTGAACGTAAGTAGGGATGGAAATATGATGAACTAAGAGCAAGGGCAGGAAGGAGCTAATAATAATGGAGAAAGAGAAAGGTAAAAAGAACCAGCTTACGGGAGGATGGGGGGGGGAGTGAGGATGAGAAGGAAACTGCAGGATATCATAATGAGGAATGCAGTTTAATAAAAGGAAATGATGAGAGGAATTAGGGTAAGAGAGGTGTGGACAAGCGAAAGAAAAGACAGAGGAGAAATATGAAAAGAAGAGGAGGAGTATTGAAGAAAAGGAGATATACAGATTAGTTAGGAGGATGATTAGGAAAGAAAGTCGGAGAAGGTGACGGAGAGAGGGGTGGGTTCCTGAGAATACTGAGAAGAGGGAAGACGCAGATAAAAGTATATGAGAAGAAAGGAAGAAAGGATATATGGATGAAAAAAGAAATGAGAGGGTGGAATTATTGTAAGAAAGTAGGAAAGGAAAGTTGAAAGAGGAAACAAAGAGAACCAAGGAGGAAAGGAAGAAGGGAGACAAGGATTTAGGGGAGAGAGAGAGAGAGAGAGAGAGAGAGAGAGAGAGAGAGAGAGAGAGAGAGAGAGAGAGAGAGAGAGAGAGAGAGAGAGAGAGAGAGAGAGAGAGAGAGGGGGGGGGAAGGGAGGGAATGAGGACTAGCCTAAGGTCCACACACCAGACCCTGTATCAACATTGGGGAAGTGGTCACCCCTCTCCCCTTCTACCCCCCCTCCCCGAACCCCTAATTCCCCTCTCCTACTCCCCCTTGCTCCCTTTCCCTCTCTTCTACGTGTCCCTCCCTCCTCACCTTAATTTCTTTCCTTTTCCGTTTCTGCCTTCACTCCCTTCCTCTTTCTTCTTCATGCTCTCCTCCCTTCTTTCCTCCTCATTTTCGTGTTTTTCTCACCTCCTCCCTTTGTATCTTTTCTATCTTTCTTGCATCTTCACACACACACACACACACACACACACACACACACACACACACACACACACACACACACACACACACACACACACACACACACACACCTTACCTTCCCTCCCTCTTTTTTCACCCAAATAGCCTGGCACACAAAATCCTTGGAGAGAGAGAGAGAGAGAGAGAGAGAGAGAGAGAGAGAGAGAGAGAGAGAGAGAGAGAGAGAGAGAGAGAAACATCCATACAAACATTAGGGATCGTCGATAACCATTACATATTTTTTTTTTTGACTGTAGCCAAGTTACTGTCCCATGATATCTCTTTTTATTAATCTCAAAATGGACTTAGGTCACATTAGCCTTGTTGTTGTCAGTTCCTGGGAGCCATTGTCGCGGTCTTACTGCCGTCATTAACTTCACTTTCATCAGGGTCTCTCTCTCTCTCTCTCTCTCTCTGCAGTGCCGATGTGGGATCATACAGACAGAACATTCCTATACTGACCGTTGAATAATGTTTCCATCCTGGAGAGATCCCATGAAGTGTGTGTGTGTGTGTGTGTGTGTGTGTGTGTGTGTGTGTGTGTGTGTGTGTGTGTGTGTGTGTGTGTGTGTGTGTGTGTGTGTGTGTGTGTGTTTATTCTGCTATCTAAACAGTATTTTGCAAGAGACCACTGTTGTGCTGATATCTAGAGACTACAATAAGTATTTTGGGGGGAAGTGCGTTAGTTTTTAAATATGGCTTGCTCTTATTACAGTCATATTTCAGCAATTTGTGCTATCGCTCTAGCACGACCTGTGGACCCTTCCTATAAAACACTATGACGCTGGCGAGTGGAAGGCTGGTGGACTGTGCTCCTCTGACACTCCCTGGAATGATTATATTGCTTCCATGGCCGAGAACCATCCGTATAAGCTCTGTGTATTACAAATGTTATTCTCCTGGACATGGAAGCATACACTTTTTCCTTACCTTCTTATTAATGACCAAAATCTGTTAAAGTAAATGGCTTTCTAAAGGTATCGAAGCTTACTTACAGTCGAATTATTTTTCTGCGCAGACTTTTGCTGTTTTTATTATTTTGCCATAACAAATTCATCCTTTCCAAATGTAATGAGCTTCTGATTACAAATTTCTGTTCCTTCGAGCACTTTGTCAGGAACTTCTCTAATAATACAGGGCGATCCTCCTCTTGGGATTTTAGTGAAACCTTTGCTAATGTACTTAATTCTCTAATACTTCTGACCACCATTCATTTTTCTACTCGCTTCTCACTACGTTTATCATAGCATGGCGTACCTGGCCACCCAGCAGTCCTCTCTGTCTTCATCAGCACACAGCCCCTTATTATAATCGTATTAATTTTTGGGAGGGAGCTGACCTCTCCCAAGAATCAATGGTGAGGTCACGCTTCCCAAATATCGCATTACTGATGACAGTCCATTGTAAAACATGTACTAAGATATCAATGCCATACCTGCCCTCTATTCACTTTTTCTGAGAATTTATATGGTGAGGGGACTGGCCCCCTAAAATTCATGACTGAAAACCTGTATATAGTGGAAGACCTTCCCAGTAACCAGAAGAACTCTCCGGGAAAGTTTCATTCCATTTCATTACATAGTCTTGGAGCGCGCGCGCGCGCGCACACACACACACGCACACGCACGCACACACACACACACACACACACACACACACACACACACACACACACACACACACACACACACACACACACACACACACACACACACACACACACACACACACACACACACACACACAGGCTTGATTTCGCGCAACAATATGGGACACGTTGCCAAAACATATACGGTGCAATTCTGCATTGCAGGATCGTTTGTAATAATAATAATAATAATAATAATAATAATAACGACGACGACAACAACAGCGATAACAACAACGACAACAGCAACAACCAGACAGCATTCTGAAAGTGCATAAATCCGCCAACACCTATACGAAACAACTCAAATCACCACCAAAATTAAATAAACTCTTCCTTGGCCTATGACCCACATATGCTTAAAATTTCATTGAAATCCATCAATAACTTTTTGAGATATTTTGTGGACAGCCAATAAACAGACAAACGGAGGTTAATACCTGTACATAACCTCCTCTAACTCCACTGGCGATAGTAATGAAAGTAGTAGTAGTAGTAATAATAATAATAATAAAGTCACTTATTCGTCTCCCTTATTCATTATTCATCATCCCATCACTAAGACCCAGCACCAATGCTCACAAAGGACCTAACTTATCATACCTGCCCTGCTATCTGCGTCTCCTTCGCCTTTTGGTTTCACACTCCGTTATCACATCATATTTTCTTTTTTCGAACACATTCATGATTTTCACCTTCATTCCTTCTTAACCCTTTGTACGGTGACCTTTTAATTTTAAGCTTATTTTTCCTGCTGCAAGAGGAGTATATTAGGCTCAGGACAGACTTTTCAAAATGGATGGCTGACATATAGCTTTGATTAACCTCTGTACTGCTTGAGGATCTTTCCAAGCTATATAAGTGACAGTAACAAGAATAAATTATATATCATCGGACTGAATACATTTTTTGATGCTTCTAAATTTCACACAATACCACACAAGACTGCCTGATTTTTGTGGATCCTACACATTAGTTCGTGGTTCAAGTCTGAGTTTTAATCCTTTCACTCTCATGACGTATTTTATATTCTTGTTCGCCCCCCCCTGTTTTTTTTTTTTTTTTTTACCCAAGGAGTATGAAAAGCACTTATTGATCTTTTTACTTCTGTATTGCTAACCTAACCTGAATAAATATATCCAGTGTAGTGCTTTCAGGTGACTGCATCGATTGACAAACCAAATGGTTTCCTGTAACCCAGGAAACCATTTACTACGCTGCGTGGTAACTACTGTATATACCTAAGAGACGCCAGGACGTCTGGTGTGTTAAGGCGCTCCAATCGAATGAAGCCTGTAAGGTTATTCCATCTGAATGGTGGTTAGGGTTTGTTGCTCACACAGTGGTACTCAGGGGCAAGTGAAACTGTGACTTAGTAGACTAGCTCCTGGTCCTTCTGCACCTGATGGGACAGAAAAGGATTGGATGATGGAAGGATGGAAGGAATAAATAAAAACAAATGTCGTCCTCCGGCTGAAAGGGCTGTGTCCTTTCTTTGGTCAGTAAAAGTCTTACATAAGAGGTAAAAGTAATACCTAGTGCCAAATTACTCTTACTGTGCTGGTGGCGTTACATGATCGAAAAACATCCCGACGCCTCTTAGGACTTTGGATCGATGTGCCCTCGGAACATGACTTTACTTCGGATGGATCACCACCATTCTTGGCTCAGAGAATAATCAGATATATTCTATAACAACAGATACACTTGCACTGCATATATGTCACTCGTTAATACTGTAGCACACCAGTCCCTCAGTAAGCTTTTACGGACTACTGTCACTGTAAAAGAAATAGTTTTAGGTCTTCTGTAAGAACGAACTTTCACCAAAGAAGGAAAATGTTCGTCAGAATTTATCCTTCCTAACGAACATCCGGAGTGAGGGAAATGCATGTAAAAGACAAAGTGTTGTAATGGCTGTGCTTGTGTGTGTCTATCTATGTCTTCGATATGAAGAGACATGATGTGAACCTGTGCGAGTATATGATACAGTATGAGCTACCACCAGTATCCACTTTTATTCGCTCACCACGGCTTAGGTTTGGACTCTCTTATTATTTTTATACTACTGCTACTACTACTACTAATACTACTACTACGACTACGACTACTATTACTGCTGCTGCTGCTACTACTACTACTACTACTACTACTACTATTATTATTATTTATTATTATTATTATTATTATTATCATTATTATTATTATTACAATACCCAGCTAGAAGACACTAAAACTACTGACCCAAATGCTGCGGCAGGGAAAGCAATCAAATGAGAAAACAGAGTATAAACACGAGAAGAAAATAAAAATGACTGGTAACCTACACTAGATTTTTCCCCACCATGTCTACTCATTAAAAATAAGTTAGATCCTTTATTGAAGTTTTGGAGTAATCCTTTTTCTACCTCACAGTTAGGCAGTCCACTTCATAATGAGATAGTATTAGGCATAAAGTACCGGGTTGTTGGCACACGAATAGGACAAAATGAGAGGTCCAAAGCTACAATCCTTCCCGTGATAAGCTCCGGGTGAAATAAGGCAGGAAGGAACTGATTCTGAGGATGATTTACAGTAAGAATAGTTTTATGCAACTAACAAGAGACTTAATCCTCATGCGATTTCATAGATAATTAATTAGACCAGATATACGAGTTTTAATGGTACACTGATATCCATCTGACAACTTTAACTTCCTGGCAGACTGCAGTGCTATATTCTATCAGCTAGGCACATTCATGAGAGGGAAAACAACATTACAGTTATCTGCTGCACTATTAGTAATAGTTCAGAGTCTACATGTACTTTCATAATCACTGTCAGGGTTTCCCAATTTAACTGTTTTTCAGATTTAGAGATATTTTTTTCGATATAGTCACTGCTCGAGAAACTTGTACCAAGCCTGACCGCTATTGTTTGAAGATTAATATAAATCTTAGTGAATTCCTTGAAATTTACCGTTCATCAGCAATTTTGCACCTCTATAATAAAGTTTAGCGATATTCGTGAAATAAATTTGGCGAACTCAACTCTGTCCTTAAAAAAAAGGAAAAAGAAAAAAGAAAAATCCTTTCCAGCTCACAGATTGTGGGAATGAACTGTCCTAATTTATTCCAAAATATTCGGTTGCCTTTAGTGGTGTGGAGGCCAACTTGGTAACGCGCCTGTCAGCCCGGTCTAGTGAGAGAGAGAGAGAGAGAGAGAGAGAGAGAGAGAGAGAGAGAGAGAGAGAGAGAGAGAGAGAGAGAGAGAGAGAGAGAGAGAGAGAGAGAGAGAGAGAGAATGTTATCGTCTCCGTTTCCTTTCTCATTTCCTAGTTTGCATATTACACCAATTCTCATGTGATGAAAAGTTACACACACACACACACACACACACACACACACAAACAAACAAACAACTGTATCAGCATAGCAAAACACATACAGATAAAACTAGCAGCTCCACGAACAAACACCCTCACGCAGATACACATAAGCAAACACGTACGTACATTTGCAATACCCTGCATAGCAATGAGCAAACACGCGCATACAGAGAGGCAGACAGACAGACAGACAGACACATAAAACGTACCGGTGCACAAAATAACTGAACGCACACGAGGTTTTATACACACGGTCACCTAGGAAATAATTTACTACATTCAAAAGGGTGCATACACATACCGATACTTACACCTAAATTCACATATTCACTTCCACACTCACACGAACACCCACACATATCGACATCCACATTACTGTCACACTATGGAGCAAGCAAACAAACTACACACACACACACACACACACACACACACACACACACACACACACACACACACACACACACACACAATACGATAAGAAAGGCATGCAAAAATTCAGGCAAGAAAGGTTTCAGAAATGCAGTACATTAATTTCCTTGAGGCAGCTCGCGCACAATGGAAGCGATACTGTCCATTCTTCGTCATGTATCAGTGAAGGCAAACGTGAGAAGTGGGAGAGAAAGGGAGGGAAAAAGATGGAGGAGACGGAGAGAAAAAATATAAAGTGGAGACGAAAAGAGATGGGAACGGGAAAGAAAAGAGGAGGACGCAGAAGAAAGAAAAATGAGAAAGGGTGAGGAACGGAAAGGCAAGAGGAGAAAGAAGAGTCGAAAGAAGGAAAACGAAGGACAGGGGAAAGGAGAAGGAAATATGAGAGAGAGAGAGAGAGAGAGAGAGAGAGAGAGAGAGAGAGAGAGAGAGAGAGAGAGAGAGAGAGAGAGAGAGAGAGAGAGAGAGAGAGAGAGAGAGAGAGAGAGAGAGAGAGAGAGAGAGAGAGAGAGAGAGAGAGAGAGAGAGAGAGAGAGAGAGGCTGGAAATGTGGGAGAAACAGGATGGTGAGAGAAATAAGAGAGAAAATCAAAGAAGATAAATTAGGGACAAACAAAACGAAATGTGAAAATGGAAAAGGTGAGACAAGTGGAAATGAGAAATATAAGAATGAAAATGGAGACAGGAGAACAGAAAAGAAACAGAAATAAAAGGAGAGCCAGAAAGAGTGGGAGGAGAAATCTGTCCAACAATCGACTGGCTTTAACACTTGCCAGGTTTTGGACCGCCACCAGAAAAGATGTGAGAATCCGGCCCCATGATCCCTTCCTCTTGGACTCCCCATTCCCAGCACCACCCAACACCCATTAACTTGAATTAACTGCGATCAATCGGGTAATCAGCCAGAATTACATAATTGAGTTGGTGGCTTTTGAAGTTAGATTAAAGGGGAAGCATAGGCGAGTGGGAAGGTTGAACGCCAAATACTGTAGTTCATCAGCCCCGGCCCGAAACAAGGGCGACATCTGATGGGCGGGAAAAGTGAAACAAAAGAAGTAAAAACAAGATGAATATAATCCTCCCCCCCTCCCAGGGACGTTTTACGACCGTCCTATGGACTCGATTCTTTATCCGTCTTTATAAAGGATCTCAGCCAATTTTCTCGATGACCAAGCTTTTATAGCACTTAATTATTGGTACATAGAACTGCATTTTGTCGTATTTACGACTGCAGTGTTAACTGTAGTTTGGTTGTGCAGTACTTGGTAATAGTGCGGGTGAAGGGAAAACTGTATGCAAGCAATATTATACAAAATCTGAGCTGAAGAAAGTTTATGAATACGGCTCCTAGTCACAAGAGAAATATGGTGACGTGGTGTGAAGCCAAATATCCTGGTGTTCTCTACTGTTTCTTCTATCCCAGTAACCTTGTTGACAATGGCTGATTAACGTGCTGCAAGATGAACGGTTAAGGAGGATACCCACCACCTCTCTGGACTACTTAATTAACTGCTTTACTTTAGTTTACTGCCGAACACGCGCCTTAAAATTCCAGTGATTGACTTTCATGCAAACTGTGTGGATTATGAATAAATGTAATACAAGAGAGTACTAAGGTGACAGAAAATTTGCAAAGTAAACTGCCAAGAAAGAGGCGTTTGAGAGATTTCTAAAAATACAACCCCGGAGAGAGAGAGAGAGAGAGAGAGAGAGAGAGAGAGAGAGAGAGAGAGAGAGAGAGAGAGAGAGAGAGAGAGAGAGAGAGAGGAAAAATGCACTCGACTGACTTTGCTTGTCATCAGGGAAGAGAATGAGCAAGAAAAAATAATGGTATCATGGATGTGCCCGGCAACCAAAAGTGCAAGATATCTAAAATGAGACCTGCTGGCGTGCTGTGTATTGTGAAATGAGAGGAATTCCTTAAACAAGAGTGGTGCAGAAAGGGAGGCGGCGGAACGTGGCACTCTGGCTTGATCTACTGGTCACAGGGGCCTGGTAGGGTGCTGTGGTATGGTGTGGTGGTGTGAGGTGGTGTTGTGTGTTGAAGTGGTGCTGTGGTGTGAAGCAGTGAGGTCAGCTACTGGATACTTGCTCATATTGAAGGAGTGACTGAAGAACAAGTATATCTTGTCTCGTGTGAAGCATGGTGTCTTGGACGTCACTACAAGAAATGCTTAACAGCTACCTCTCGTATGGCTTACAGTGTAATCACAGGTATGTTTAATAATTTAAATACTCCCCTCCTCCTCTCTCTACATATGATGCCATGCTTAACTGGTTTTTAAGTTACACATACAACTGACAGGAATAATAATTCTTACACATGACTGCACAAACGCTAGTGCTGGGTATTTTAATGCATATAAAGTACCATCCCACCGTATGTTTTGCATAAAAAAAAGAGGATATTAGTGGCGATCGAGCTGCAAATTTTGAGCATATACAGTATGTATGTATTTACCGTATGGGAGCGGCCAAACCTGACCAGCCATCACAGGCACAGTGGCCGCTGTGGGTCCCGCCAGGGGGCCGGAGGGTCACAATAACGAACCGTATACACATTTTTTTTTCTTCAAAATTTTGGCTTTTATCGATTTGTATAATATACTGTCAGCTAGTTTTATGTCTAAAATGAAGAAAAAATAACAACCACCAAATGAAGGTACAAAATACTTAACGCCAGAGACAACTGCATACCTGATATAATGATTACTGTGTGGTTGTTTGTTCTGCTTAGGCTTTATCGAAGATGGTCAAGTAACACAAACTACCGAAAAAAAAAAAAAAAAAAGCAACGATTATGTTTGTAGAGTTAACATCACCTGAAAGGGATGATTCAGTTAACAAGTATTTAATCACTCAGAACGACCATGTCAATGTAACAGCTAAAAGCATCTACTGTTGCCGCGCAACCATGATGCCGTTGTCATATGCTACTTAATTTTTACCTGCGGCGATAGCCAACAGGTCAATGAGTGGCCAGCGCTCTTCTTCTTCCGCTTATTTTTCTGCTTCTGGCGGATTCGTTAAAAGGAAGCCTTTGGAAACATAAAAGTGGTATCATATAAGGTAATTTGACATGGAGAATCCAAATCTTCCCTCAGCTGACACCTGAGGTGGCGCCATCTAACGACAACTTTAGTAAAAGTGCTTAATTTAAGCCTATTGAGACATAAAAGTGGTTCCTTATATGGGTGTTTGACATGGAGAATTCAAATTTGCCGTCAGCTGACACCTGTGGTGGCGTCATCTAGCAGCAACTTTAGTAAATAAAAAATCTTCATTTAAGCCCATTGAGACATAAAGTGGTCCCGTATAAGGTTATTTGACATGGCTAGTTACTTTTCACAGCAAACAGTTTGAAACAAGAGCCTTGCTGCAAGTTCCAGAGCACTTCTCTTCTTGTTCCTATCAGTAAGAAATCATAAATAAAAAGCGTGCAGTTTATTTTGAATTGTGTTGCGTATTTTTATATAAATTAAATAAATAAACAAATAAATGATATATATATATATATATATATATATATATATATATATATATATATATATATATATATGCAGTGAAGTGAAGTCTCTGCATATATATATATATATATATATATATATATATATATATATATATATATATATATATATTTATCACAGAACGGAGGAAGGAAAAACAAATGGGTAAAAAAAAATAATCCATACGCCAGATTACTGGTGTCCTCTGTTCATAAAATATCTGTAACAGTTAGACTTGAACAGTTGTGGGTTGAAATTTGGAGGAAAACAACTCTGGGGAAGCGAGTTCCAGAGAGATGCAGTTCGAGGAATAAATGAATTCTGATAGGCAGAAGTTCTGCAGTATGGTTGAGTGACATTCCAGTCATATATATATATATATATATATATCTATCTATCTATCTATCTATCTATCTATCTATCTATCTATATATATATATATATATATATATATATATATATATATATATATATATATATATATATATATATATATCTATATATATCTATAACTAAAAATTTGATTGTTCTTTATCTAGGATTTCATACGGGAGGAAGGGGGTGTGGGTAGGGAAAGGGCACACTCAGTTCTTGACTGACACTTGAGTTATTCAGCTGTGTAAGATTGACGCCTTGTGGCCTAGGCGCCATGGTTGGAGGCCAGGAGGTGCACAAACGTTTTTCTATCATGCAGACGCTACCTGGGGTGTAGGTCGGTCTCCTACACTTAAAAAGATACTTAAATGCCACTGAAAATACTAACCGTTTCAGTCAAATGACACATTTTGTCACTATATTTGTGCTGTTTACAATGATTTAATTAAACATATATAAGGACTATTCTGACTGGGGTCGATGTAGCCGTCATCACCCCGTCTTAGGCTGAGCAAACTCGTCCCGTCGTGGACCGATTAAAATGAAACACATGTCATCGGACTGAGAAGAGTAAAGGTTTAGTGGTTGTCAAGCGATGGTGAACTGTTTGAAGTAAAGAAAGAGCTCATAATAGTCTCCTGTGTGACGCCTGTGCACAATGACTCTCTTATTGTCGAAACAACTCTTGTATTCTATTCCAGTCAACACCAGACGATTTTTACTCAGCCAAGGGTGAGTCGCAAGAGCCTGATCGTCAATACCGCTACAATTAACCCTTTCATGCTTGGGGTAATTTTAGTATTCTGTTACAGCTAACGCCAGGCATTTAAATCAAACGAAAGTGAGACAAAGGGGCCTAAGTGCAAAATACTGGAATCATTAACCTTCTTATGGTCGGGAGATCTTAAATATTTTACTCCAGGTAACTCAAAACAATTTGACGTAGCTGAGTGAGTCAGGAGCCTGCGAGTTTGAGTGGTAAATACTGTGATGAGTAAGGGAAAACAGCCACTGAGAACGGAACTCATTACATGCAGGGAAATGCTGCAAGCCAAAATTGCATACTTGAGAGAGGGTGCAGCGAGGAGGAAGGGCTGCAGTGAGAGGATAAAAAAGAATAGTTAAGGAGTTAGCTAAGTATTGCGTGATATTGCCTTCTCATTAGCACTGATATACTGCAGTGAGACATGTAATATTTTGGAGGGACACGTCCACAATGAGAGCGGTGGATATGAGTTATCTTGGAATTGCGTGCGGTGGCATGTGGATGGACAGATGGCCCAGGAATGAGTTAGTGTGAGACTCAGGGTTACTTAGTTAAAATGAATGATGAAATGCGTAGGTAAGCCTCTATTTGATGAATGTAAATTTAAAAACATCTGTAAAACAGGCAAACGCTAGACTACATTCAGCTGCACATAACTCAGTCAGCAGCGAGGTGGGTAGGTTAAAGTTCTTATATTTTCCATCATTACTGTACGCATCATTTATAACATAAAAATAAAAGGCATTTGCATCCCCCTTTAGCGATCTGAGGTTTGGTAGTATGGCCATTAGGTTCTCGTTATCGTTAGCTTAGGAGACTATGATACATCCTTACCAGTTTATTTCTGCATATGGCGCGTTAACAGCCTCCAGTGTGATACTTAACCACACTATGATCATATTCTATACTTCACTATGATATATTTTCTCTTAATTCCTGCCATTTCCAGACGATTTATTTTTACTTAGAAAGGATCTCTAATAGTGAACGATTGTTAACTCTATATACAGTATATCTATTCCTTCCAAGTTAAAAAGTCATTCCAACGCTGAATAAACTCGTCTGGAGGTAACAAAAATAATCTAAAAAAAATCATAAGTAACACTCAAGAGAATATTAATCACGTTAGCTTAAGGACGTGGCATTAATTTTATGCTTGCAATATCCAAATTATTATCATTATTACTGTATTTTCTTTTTACCTTAGAAAAGGCTTTCGAAATGGAGAGGTAAAATATAGCCTTCATTAACTTCAACAATGCACGAGGTCTTTCCAAATTGAATTAAATAGCGTGTGGTGGCAAAAACAAAATAATGAAAGATATCGCTATACTGAAGGAGCTAAAGCGTATTCAGAGAGGGCATACCTCTGCCATCGCTTATACCAGACAAATCAGATTACCACCAAAATTGAACCACTTCATCCTTGGCCCATGACTCACATATTTACATAATTTCATTGAAATCCATCAATAGCATTTTGATACATCTTTTGGATTTTGGGAAGAATCAAATTCAAAGTCACAAGGAAAGATTAAAAGACATGGTCCCTGGACAAATTAAACACTGTTTTATTCCGATTTGGACCAAATTTGGTGGAAGTCTGACTAGAATGAAAGAAATCGAGTTTGAGAACAATCGGCCAAAGTTAAAAAAAAAAAAAAAAGTCACGGGGAAAGTAAAAATTCCGCTTTTAAAACTGGGGAGCTCGGGTGTTTTATTCTCTCAGCGCTGCTTGTTGTTCACAACTAAGTTTTAGCAGGTAGGCAAATATTCTTTCTGTATATTCATAATTGCCATCATTATTAATGTTCCTATTCTAACGGTTTCATCATTTCATATATTTATCTTAAACTCTTGGTTTTTTAACATAAGATTTTGGAGAAATTTTCGCGAAACCTTTTACAGATATTAACGTAGAGAATATCATACCATTTAATATTTAAATATTTTTTTGTAAACACAACTGTACACTTATTCACTGAATTAAGACATAACATTGCATTATTTGAATACACATTAATATCATATTTCAGGTACATTGTGACAATTTGTTTTGCTTCCTGTTGTGCAGGACTGGGCAATGTAAATAATATTATGGTATAGGCATGATGGGGATGGCTACTACAACAATACTACTACTCTTGCTACTAACAATGATGATGATGATGATGATGATGATAACAACAACAACACTACTACTACTACTACTACTACTACTACTACTAATAATAATAATAATAATAATAATGAGATAATGAAAAACAGAAGAAGAAAATGGAGGAGCTTTCAGAGAATGCAACACCCATCCCCACCAATGGGTCAAAGGGCCGAACATCCAACTTTGCCTGTGACCTTGACCTCTGAACACTTGCTTTTAAGAGGGGTTTGCTTCATTCTTGCCCGACCCTTAACACCTCCACAAAGATGGCTCAAATAAAATCAGATCTATTTTAGCTGACAGTGTCATGTGACCTTGACTTTTGACTTATGGTTCTCAAAATCAATAGGTCAACCCCTGGTCTGTCCTACACTCTTCCACAAAGTTTGATCCAAATCACATGACAGTTGCTTTGGCTATTGTGTTCACACGCTGTCACACGGGTAGAAAGTTTGCTCTAGCAGTGTGACCTTGATCTTTGACCGACTATTGTATTCTAAAAATCTACCCCCCTTTTCCTTCCATTGACCTCATCTTTTCCACTTAGCTTCGGCTAAATTAGATAAAAACTCTTTATGCTGATGCTGGCGGGTCAAACCTTTATTTAGTCCTATGACACCGACTTTTGACCTTTGAAAGAATATTTCCAAAACCGAACCCCTGTTCTCTTGCTATGACCTCAACAATTCTGCCTAGTTTCGTATGAATAAAGTTAAAACTGTTTAATATTGCTAGGTCAAACTATGACCCTGATTTTTGGCCCATTGTTTTAAAAGGCAATAGGGTAACCTCCTTGACTGTCCCTCTACTCCTCCATCAGATTTGGTTAATCTCTCTCTCTCCCCTCCCTTCTTTCTCTCACATCAATCGAAACATAACACCCGTTCTCGTTTCGCGAGCGCTTATATAATAATAATAATAATAATAATAATAATAATAATAATAATAATAATGATAGATAATAATAATAATAATAATGATAGATAATAATAATAATAATAATAATAATAATAATAATGATAGATAATAATAATAATAATAATGATAGATAATAATAATAATAATAATAATAATAATAATAATAATCCATCATCACCGCGGTCTCTACTGCTACTGCTTTCACTACTTCTGCATAAAGAAGACGGACCAGCGACAAAACTGGGTGTGTAATAGAGGGAGGATCATACTGTACGCGTATAACAAGATATAACCAGGAAAGAGGAAATACTAATCTGAGAGATGAGCAGCAACAACTGCAGCATCAGACTGATATTGTGTCAAATGCAAACATCTTGTATTAGTTGCCTTTGCGCAGATGTACGGTAGCGATGGTAGGGGTTGTTGTAGTGGTAGGGGGGGAGTGGGAAGGTTGGGGTACTGGCAGTAGGGGTCGTAGTGGTGGTAGGATGGAGTAATGATGTATGATCGTAGTGGTGGTGGTAGGGATAATGGCGGTGTACCAAGTGACAGATATTGTACTGTATGTGCATTTAGTAATAATTTTCGTATTTAAGGAATTTTCATGGAATCTAAGGAATTATAAAAGTCTTTCTGAGGAGCTTTGAAAAATGTATGTGGAAAACACTGATTTCCTGGCTTCCACGACCACAGGTTGGTTGAGGGAGTTAGTGTAGCTCTAATTGTGGGGGTGAGAGGTTGTGTGCTGGTTTTCGTCCTTCCTCATCCCTTCCCTTCATATCCTTGTCTTTTGAAGTTACAGTTTGCAAAAAATATATTTCATATATTGTATTTATGTCTAGGTGCAGTAGGGGATCAGGCATTGCTAATTTTCTTTACCTATAGACTCAGGAGAAAGAAGTCGAGTTTCACAGTTCGACATAGTGGGCTGGCATGTGTTGCCGAGCGCTGGACTGTCTGATAATCAATTTCTTAGTAAATCACTCACTCACTGATAAAAACGTTTCTATGCCGGCCCCTGGGATGGTCCGACAAAAATTGTGGTTGGGCTGAACGAAGACTAGTGGTACTAGGATAGAGACTGAAAGGGCAATGGTGTCAGGAGAGGGGTAAGGGGAGGCAGTGGTGTCAGGAGGGGGGGAGGGGGAGGCAATGGTGTCAGGAGGGGGGGAAGAGAGGCAGTGGTGTCAGGAGAGAAGAAGGTGGTAGTGTCAGGAGAGAGGAGGGAAGCAATGATGTCAGGAGCGAACGGGAAGGCAGTGATGTCAAGAAAGAAGAGTGGGGGCAGTGTTGTCAAATAAGATGAAATGACAGCGGTGTAAGAATACAAGAGAGGAAGGGCAGTGGTGTCAGAAAAATGTGATGAGCTGCAGGGAAGGTTGCAACTTTTTCACAAACAAAGTGGATACAGACTGAACCTTTTATGTTACCGTGTCCCTGTGACCTTTGTGTACTAGACATATTGATGTTTAATAGGATGACGTCAATATTTCAAAACAAGGGGGATGGCATACATTTGTCACCATCATCAACATTCATCACCATCACACTCTCCACTCTGCACAAACTCTCACAAACACATCTCCGTTTGGCTTTGCTGTTTAGATATTGGAGCTCATCTCAACAAATTTGCATAGTTAATATATAATTTCTCGGCATGTTTGTCTAGCTTCTTCGTTCTTTTACACTACCAATGGGATGTGAGTATGCCAATCAACTATGCAAAATAATACTTTGGAAGTATATAGCATGCACAATTTCAAACTGAAGCGATGTTTATCTATCCAGTGTTGTGTATTCTGTTATTTAGGCTCTGTATCGTACCCAAAGTTATGATGAGTAAAATGTCTCTGGCCTTTTCTGATCGTTTTTTAGTAATTATTAGGGGACATTAGTTGACCTACAAATGTCTTACATTATCCATTCATCTATCATCCAATCCTTTTCTGCCCCATCAGGAGCTCTGGGGTCCCAGGGCTAGGCTGTTCAGTCCAGAGTAGTCTCATTCATCCCTGAGTGGCATTATGTGAGAAGTAAACTCCAGCCACTCCTATAGTGTAACTCCTTGTGGGCTCCATCCGGTTGGGGCGCCTTAATCCACTAGATCACCTGGCGTCATTTGGTATATATGGGTAAAACCCATTGTGGTACATAGGTTCTTCGGTTACAGTAAACCATTTGACTTATTACTCAGTGACGAGGCACGTACAGGCAGCACTCTTTCGAGTGAGCGGTTGGTGGGCACCTCACCTACCAGCTTACTAAGGTACATTAAGAAAAAAAGTTACTTATCAGGAATGGTGATGCCGATTACTAACAGGACTTTACTATGCTATATTACGATACATAGAAAGTGCATGACGTTATCATATCACAAATCGGTACCTGTATAAGGAATTCACTACGGGAAGTAAAGAAACTGCTCAGTCAGGTCTTCGGGAAACAAGAAGAGGAAAGGTCAGCTCAAACACACATGTACTGTAGACCCTAAGTGTATTCTCATAAAATATTACTCTTATTATGATGCTTAGAGAAGTACAAGTTATGCACCGTCGGAAAATAATAACAAAGAACATAAGATAGCTGGTGACAGTGAGGAAAAAGACAGCATACGAAATTGTGATGTACAGGTACAAGAGAGGTCGAGTGCTCACATATAACCTATAGGCAAAATAATTTTAGATCAACATGTTGGCACTTGACTATTGATTCATTTGATTCCCTGCATCGCACTGGTATAGCTAGGCGGGTTCAATTTTCCATCGGCAACAGAAGAGCTCCGATCGCATACTTACAAATTCTAACCGGATAAGGCTAAGCTAAGACTTACTCCGGGGTTGAGCATGCATGCCAAGACTGGTAATCAAAGGACTCATGCCTCACAGACTGATTTACGATACAGTATATCTCTTGGTGTGAATTAAGGAGGAAAACCAAGCATAAGAGCATCGTTTTTGTGAACATACCTGGTAGTGTTCTGGCGTACCGACATGAACCGACAGCCATCATAAATAAATAACGTAAAAATTGTTGTAACTGAGGAGCATTGGTCAGAGTTTCGGTAAACAGTCTATGTTGATATATATATATATATATATATATATATATATATATATATATATATATATATATATATATATATATATATATATATATATATATATAAGAGAGAGAGAGAGAGAGATTGATTTTCAGGAATAGTGCACACACCCACAAACACACACACACACACACACACACACACACACACACACACACACACACACACACATACACACATCTATCTATCTATCTATCTGTTCATCTATATAAAGAGCTATTCGATGAGGAACTCAGCTATAACTGCTACCCTCGTTATGTGTCGCCATGTTGGTTAGGAAGGCACGCTTCCCAGTTCCAGTCTTACTTAGATTATGGATCCCTGGCATGGATACTTCACATTCCTGCACGCGTCGGTAAGAGGAACCAGATCCAGACGCGAATCAGTGGCTTGTGAAGGCAGCGTAATATTCTAGCTGATGAGACCACATGCTTCGAGTCTCTGATGCATTAGGAAAGTGGAGGCCGTGAAGGTATTGGAAAAAAAAAATGTGGAAAAAAGTAGAATATTTTAGTAGCCCCCAAGTGATCTTCAAGAATTAAATTAAAATGAAAACAGTGTTTGGAGTCGTTATTTATTAGAAACAGGGCAACTATATAGGTGTCACCAGCTGCGGTTATATGTGACTGTCTGACTGTACTCACACTATATGCTATGGGTGATGACCAGACTACCCAGTTAGCAGAGGCGACGGTCCTCTGGTGGTGGACGACACTACTGACAAAACTGTCTGGCTTACGGTGGCCCCACCTACCACTATCACCATGTAAACAGCACAATTTCACTGTATGAGGCACATATGCATAGAAGTGTATCGCTTGTAACTACGCATCTGAATTTGTCACCTACATTGGTTTTGGTTAGGTACACAAGAGATATTCTTTTAAATGATGTTATACTTGAAGCAAAGGTGAGTAGGGAAGGAGATAAATAGGACGTAATGGAGAGGAAGAGAAAGTGAAAAAAGAATAAGGGGAGGGAAGAGGATGAGGGAGAGGGGCAGCAGGGGCGCAGTAGAGCGTGAAATGGTGCCACTAACACACGCCTCGATGGTGCCATGATCAAAAAGGGGATAGGGGGGTGGGAGGGGGAATGGGAGGGAGGGAAGGGAAAAAAGGAGGCAGGATAGGAGAGGAGAGGGAGGAGAGGATCGGAATGGAGGGAGGAAAATGAGAAGGGAGAGGGGAGAGGGGTTGGAGGAGGGGGATTGGGAAGGAGGGAGGCGAAAGAGGAGCGAGGGTATGAAAGAGGAAGAAAAAAGTGGATGGAGGAGGTAGAGTAGGTGGAATGAGGAGCAGGAGGAGAAGTTTGCATGGAAGAAGGATGGAGGAGGTGAAGGACAATGGAGGTGAAGGAGGTGGAGAGGAGTGAGAAGGAAGATGGTGTAGGTGATGAGAGTGGAGTAATGAGGTGAGGAAAAGAACGGCGAAGAGGCTGGAAATGAGAAGGAACGAGGGTGGATATATGGAGGACAGGGGAACGAGGAAGAGACCTAAGAATGGAAGGACATGGGCAGGAATGGAAGGACAAGGGTAAGAATGGAAAGAAGTGGGTAAGAATGGAAGGATGTAGGTAAGAATACATGGGTAGAATGGAAGAACGTACGAAGAAGGAATAGCATGGGTAAGAATGGAAGGACATGGAAAAGAATGGAAGGACATGGGTAAGAATGGAAGAACATGGGTATGAATGGAAGAACATGGGTAAGAATGGAAAGTCGTAGGAAGAATGGATGGAAAGAAAACAAGGGTAAAAATGGAGGGACATTGAAAAAGGACATGGGCAAGAATGGCAGGACATGGGTAAGAATGGCAGGAATGGCAAGACATGGGTAAGCAACACTGAATAACACAGGATTAACACAGGCTGTAGAGATGGTGTGATAGCCTAGTGTTAAGGTGGGAACTGGAATGTAGGCAGATCGATCCTGCAACTGTGTTGGTTTGGGATTTGTTCTGTAAAATTTAGTGCCAATGTTTCCCTCCCGTCCCCCTCCCCAACCCTCCCCACTCTCTGCCTTCTACCCTTCTTCGCCAGGTGGGTGTGGTGCGGGTGTTGATGTGGTGTGGGTGTGGTGGGGGTGCAGATGTGATGATGTGATGTGGGTGTGGTATGGATGTAGATGTGGTGTGGGTGTGGATGTCGAGCGATTGCAGATGTGGTGTGAAAGTGGTGTGATGTTGGTGTTGTGTGGTGCGGTGTGGGGTAGGGTGTTGTTTGGGTAGCAGCGTGGTGAGTTGTGAATATAATGTAAGTAATGTGGGTGTGCTGTTGTGGATGTGTTGTGGGTGTGGTGTGGTTTGGTGTGGGTGTGGTGTTGTGGATGTGTTGTGGGTGTGGTGTGGTATGGTACGGGTGTGGTGTGCTATGGGGTGGGGTGGTGTGAGTGCGTTGTGGGTTTCGTGGGTGAGTGTTTGTCAACGTGGTTTGGTGCGGATGTGGTGTGGGTGCGGGTCTGGATATGATGTGGTGTGGTGTAGGTCTAGATATAATTTGGTGTGGTGTTTGGTGTGAATAATGTGGTGTGATGTGGGTATGAGGGTGTGGGTAATATGTTATGGTGTGGTGTGGTGTGGATGTGGTGTGGGTGGTGTACTGTAGTGTGGTATGGGTGTGGGTGTGGTGTGATATATGGGTATGGACGTGGGTGTGGTGTGGTATGGTAGGATTATTGTGGATGCGATGTGGGTATGATATGGTGTGATGTGGATGTGATATCGTGTGATGTGGAGTGATGTGGGTATAGTATCGATGAGGTGTTATGTGGTGTGGGTATGACTGTGGTTGGATGTGGATGTCGGTATGATGACAGGGAGTTGTGGTGTGTGTGTGTGTGTGTGTGTGTGTGTGTGTGTGTGTGTGTGTGTGTGTGTGTGTGTGTGTGTGTGTGTGTGTGTGTGTGTGTGTGTGTGTGTGTGTGTGCGTGCCCGCGTCGATGCTGTGGGTGTGGATGTAACTACGCAGTTATTGTGACGTTTGACATATCTCCCCTTCTTGACTTTATCATAATGGTGGGCGGTATGCTTTCAGGTGTGTGTGTGTGTGTGCTTAAGGAATACTGATAGCGTCCAAAGTCTTAGCATTATAAACTTTAGCTACTTGTGGCTTAGTCAGGTACGTTTTAAGTAATGGAGAACTGTATAATCGGAATCTCCCTGAAGACTGGCTGACTTTTTTTTTTTTATTATAGACTTAAAATAAGAGGAACAAGATTTCTCAGTCTGTTGGAAACGTCAACACACACACACACACACACACACACACACACACACACACACACACACACACACACACACAAGCTAGAGCAGATAGTTAAAAGTATATATGTGTAGGTATACGTGTAGTAGGTGTGGCATTAATCCCTTCATGCTACTGCCTTTTGTTTTTCTTGCCATCCCAAGGCTATTTTTTTTTCGTTCTTTTTTATGAGATATTTTAAAAACTGGCGTGGTTAGATGCACCCTTCAGTAAGAGAGGTCTTCCGGGAATTGAATCAAATCGTCTGGAGTCAGCAAAAATATATCAACAAATTACGTCCTATGATTCAAGGAGTTACCTGAAGGAAGGACTATAGGACTGGAGGCAGAGTTCTAATAATAATGGAAAATTCGTAGCACAATTCCTTAGCTATACATTTTGCTTATTATGCAACTTATTGTCGCTAAAAATATATTAACAGTTTATCATACAATATTAATGAGTAATGTGGAATATACATCTCTAAGGAATACACGCTACGAAGCCTCCTGTTATAACGCCTTAGGTTAGAATAATAAAGGGTGGGCGTGTGGATAGGAGGGGAAGGAGGGAAGGATAGGCAGGGAGGGAGAGGGATAATATTTGCGTGGGTTAAAACTGTAATATCCTGGAGGTGTTGACTTTACTCTCTCTCTCTCTCTCTCTCTCTCTCCATTCTACTCTTTGTTTTCGTTTCAGTACTTCGGATATCTTTCTTCATCCCTCCATTTTATAAGTACTTTTCCCTATTTTCGTTCTTCCTTTCTCCTCTCCTTACCCCTCCCTATACACCTTCCCTGCCTCATTCCACTGCGTCACAAATCATACTTATTTTTATTATGGAGGAGAGAGAGAAAGAAGTGGCAAAGGAGAAAAATGAGAATATGGAAAGGAAAAGAAAGGAAGGTAAAAAAAAAAAACGGGTTTCACACTTTTTACCTGTCCATCTGTTTGACTGGTTTGCTTTCCTACCTACGGACCTGCCAGTCCAATAGTGTCAGGGTTCGAATTCTGGTGTGGGCAGCTTGTGACATTCGACTTAAAGGCGCACAAAGGAAACCAAACAGCAACAGACCTAATGGTTATTTGGAGGTTGCTTGCCAAAGAATTCTGTGACTAAAGAGAATTCTGTAAGTAGAAGATAAGGAGAGGAAAGCAAGAAAACCCAAGTGTCCATCCACCTTTGGGATCGTAGGTAACTGAGTACCTGGGGTATCACCAACGGGAGGTGACTTTGGTAACTGGATGATGAAGAGGCCCTGTATCGCAGGATAATGAGTAGCTAACCCACTACAGACTCAAAGACCTAAGTTACAGAAATGACGACCATGGCTAAGAGCTTCTTGGCGTCATCTCCTATCCTTATCATCTCCTTATTTATTTATCGTATATCTCTCTGTTTAATAGTCTATCTACCTAACAACTCATGAGTACAATTTTGAATTGTGTCAATTATTTTAACTTGCATTATGTCTGGAGCTATTACTTTCATTCTCAGAACGTTAAAAAACAAAAAACAAAAAAAACTACATTTTGAGAGAACTCGGCTAATGTAAACACCTGGTAAATACACTTAAACAAACTGCTGTAAAACATCTCAGATGAGCTCGTGGAAGTTGGTAGATCAAGGAAGGTAACAAGGCAGGGATAAAGAAAATAAGAATATACCTACAACGACTAGCTCACCAAAGAAGATACAAACACACACACACATACACACACACAATCTATCCATCTATCTATCGATGTATATCCATATATCTACTGTCTATCTACCTATCTACTGTCTATCTACTTGTAATATCTATGTCTCCATCTATCAATAATATCTGTCGAGAGAGAGAGAGAGAGAGAGAGAGAGAGAGAGAGAGAGAGAGAGAGAGAGAGAGAGAGAGGAAGAAATATGAAGGAAGAGATTAAGATATATGGAGAGAGGAACTGACGTAGAGAGGAGTGAGGGCGGGAGGGGGTCGTGATGGACTTTGCATGTTCTCTTCCTCCCAGTCTCCCTCCCTCCCTCCCTTCCCCTTCTATCCCCCATCCCTTGCTTTCCTGCCTCTTGCTCCCTTTATCTTTATATACTGAGAAAAAACGTACGTACACACACACACACACACACACACACACACACACACACACACACACACACACACACACACACACACACACACACACACACGTATGGACACAGAGGCAGAGGCAGAAGTGAAGGACGGAGAGGCAGAGGTGGAGCTAAAGAGGACCCGCACTGGGAAACAGAAAAAGGCTGATATAGGGCTAGGTGTAGGTGTAGGTGTAGAAATAAGGGATAGAGGCAGGATAGGTGTAGGTGTTGGGGTAAGGGGTAGAGGTATGGGTTAGAGGGGTTAGAGACGGGGTAGGAGTAGTAGTAATGGGTACAGGATCGTGGTAGGGTGTAGGGATTAAGGCTGGTTTAATGTAGGAGGCAGGGTAGGTGTAGGAGTTGAGTCTATGCAAATTTCATCCATGCTGTTTTCATCCATAAAAATTCCTCACTGTAAATTGTTGCAACAAATATCCCACCCATTAAGCGAAATTTCAACCCCCCAAAAATAATTTTGTTTGCTGTAACGTACCTTTGCTCTCATGTCACATTTTTTTTTTTCGCCATCTGGATTGATCAAGATGAGACAGATATCTAATAGCTGACGAATCCGAAAAGACCGAGCTAATCGATGTCTCAGATCCATCTCACAGTCAGTGCTGAATACTGGGACAACGATCATGCAGTGAAGAACACTGTCTAAGACAGGTTTCTTGCATGTTTGGATGCAAGGAAAAAGAGTAGGGGACGGCAATTTCTCCTAAAACAGTATGACTGCTCAGAACTCACACCAGGTGCTAGAGCGGAGTGAAAAAGTTCTTTAGCACGACCATGGCAGCAATCTCAAGATCATGTTTATTGGCTTCTGTCAAATGTCAGATTTCGGCAGAATCGTCCATGTCACTGTCACAAGCCAGGAAAGACGAGCTTTCAGAGAGGAATTTATAGGCATCCGGAAGTTGGGATGACTTGATGTTTTTCTTATATATATATGTAATTCTCAGCACAAAGTTTCTTTTTGATCTCTGGAGTTTTACTGAATGGCCGAGGCATTTTGGTTCCAGAAAATATAATTTTACATCCTCTTGTAAACAACACGTCCTAACTCAACTAACGCCTTCAGACAGAATATTCCTAACTATGGATGAGCAGCAAAAAAAAAAAAAAAATGTCATTATGTAGAATTGTCCAGATAAATATCGAGACATAGAACTTTTTCACTAAAACCTCATGTCTGTTTTTTTTTTTTTCCAGCTAATTTTGGAAAGAGGAATTTGTGTGAGGGGACTTCACGCTTAAAACAACGGCCAGTGGATGGAATATTCGTTGGGAAAATTGATGAGGTGGAATTTTCGAGGAGGAAATTTGTGATGAGGAAATTTACGCTCAACGGTGGAGGTACGAGGTAAAGGAAGGGGAATGGGAGGAGGGTTGGGGGCGAGGCATGGCGGAGGCGGGAATGGTAATGAGGAGTGTTGGTGAATAGCAGAGGTGGGGGGGTACAAAACCTCTATACGAGTAGTCTTCCCATGCAGCCAGGAACTCAAAGCTCAGCAGTCCTGGCAAAAGACGCTAAGTAATGATGTGTGTGTGTGTGTGTGTGTGTGTGTGTGTGTGTGTGTGTGTGTGTGTGTGTGTGTGTGTGTGTGTGTGTGTGTGAGAGAGAGAGAGAGAGAGAGAGAGAGAGAGAGAGAGAGAGAGAGAGAGAGAGAGAGAGAGAGAGAGAGAGAGAGAGAGAGAGAGAGAGAGATGGATCATAAGAATTTCTGTTACACAGCACACTGGCATTTTACCTTCGTTAAAACAACATGCAAAGGTAAATGACACAGAACAGCCTAACTCCGTGCCGTATGCCTTGGCGGTATTAGTGCTCGTGGTCGCGTTTCTTGTTAATTTACTAAACTGAACCTCCGTCACTCTGCTTGATTACATATGTGACCATGTTTTGATACTAAGCTTCTTTCGTATTCTTTATCCATGAAAGTTTTTCAAATAGGTTAGCAATAATTAGTAGCACAGAACTATTATATAAATAAATAAATAAATAAATATCCATTTGAGTGCCAGATTTTCTCGCAGGTCAACAAATCCACTAGTGCCAGCCTGAAAACATTACCAAAATGAGTCCATAGCAACGAGTGCTAATGGGATTTCTCTTAGGATAATAAAGCCATCCAGTGTTGGTGTGTGCTCAGTGCATGTTTAAGTCTACAAACAACACCGACTAGATTTAAGCTTTTGTGCGAGATAATGCTTATTCCTGATAAGGCTTGATGACTTTATTTGACTTATAAGAGACCATGAGGGCTGGAGAGACTAGAAACGACCTCTGTCAACCCCGTCGAAGCAACGACGACATTTTTGTTTCAGGCGATATTATTCAGCCCAGAAAAGCCCCTTTGAGGTGAAGGGGTTAATGGCATGACATTCAAGGGTAATAACAAGGTAATGTCGAGCGATGGATTTTTACAGCACCCCATTAATATACCTGGATGAGGCTAACAATAACATTGGGGTGACGAATGCAATGGCACAAAAAAATATTGGAATTAAAACTGTTTCATCCTATACTGAGAGTACTTTAACAGAGACTCCCATCCTCACACCAACCTCCTCCTTCCCTGCGTACATATTTTAGTGTGCAGACAACGTCAACCCCACACACACTCACGCACACACTCACACACACAGGTAAATGGCCCTACTTTGCCCACACATTTGGACACTAAAGACCTTTGCTTAGGGTGATGAAGGAGGGAGGCAGGCAGGGAGGAATGGAAGCGTGGAGGGAGGCAGACAGGTAAGTATGTAGGGAGTGAGGGAGGGGGCTGAGAAAGAGAGAGAGAGGGAGGAAAGAGGGGAAACATGGAGAGGCAGGCAGTTAGTGAGGCAGGAAGACATGGGGAAAGAAAGTGGAGCAAACTGGCAGGAAGGTATGAAGGGAAGGAGAAGAGAGGGAGGGAAAGGACAGGCAGAGAGGCAGGCTAGTAGGGAGGCAGGCAAGCAGGGAGGCGGGCTGGTGGCAGGCAGGGGGCTAGTATGGAGGTAGAGGAGGAGGCAGGGAGGCGGAGTGGTACAGAGACAGAGAGGGTGACATGAAGGAAGGGAGGCAGGCCGAAGGTAGGGAAAGCCTGAAGGTAAGTAGGGAGGAAGACGTGCAGGAAGGCAGTCAGGCAGGCAGACAAAGAGGGAGGGAGGAGGAGAGGAAGAGAGGTAAGAACGAATAAAGGAGAGAAATGGAGGGCAGAGAAGGGAAGACAGGAAAGGGACGGCGAGTAACGGAGAGAGAGAGAGAGAGAGAGAGAGAGAGAGAGAGAGAGAGAGAGAGAGAGAGAGAGAGAGAGAGAGAGAGAGAGAGAGAGAGAGAGAGAGAGAGAGAGAGAGAGAGATTATGATATAAGGCAGAGAAAAGCAGGAATGAAAGCGAGAGAGGAAAGAGCGAGGGGAAGAGAGAAAGAGAGCTAGGGTAGATAAAATGAGAGAGAGAGAGAGAGAGAGAGAGAGAGAGAGAGAGAGAGAGAGAGAGAGAGAGAGAGAGAGAGGTGAAAGGTCGAATCGAGAGGTTACTGGCAAAGGCGGCTGGACGAAAGGGAGAGAGAGCAAGAATATTGAGAAGGGAAGGAGAGGACAGAGAAGAGTAGGGAAGAAAAGGCGACAATATTAATAAAATGATTAAAAGAAGAAAGGCTGACCGATAATACACAGGTAGGTTTGGTAACTGGTAAATATTAAATAAAATATATACATATTCTGGCAAACCTACGCTCATTATCGAAACCAGTACTTTCAACACTTACAAGAGTCCTAGACATATCATCATCAGCAGCAGAATACCATTATTATACACATCTGCCTGACTGATTAGGAAAGTACCCACAGCAAACAGTTCCCCTCATATCGGCACGCAACGGTCGCCTTAAAAATTCTGGGTCCCTAGTTCAGCTACAGGTATTAACAAACTGGGGTAATCATGTGCATATACAATTACGGTATTATGGTGCAAACTGTATCTGATAGTATGGCAGGATGCATCAATATATTACAAACTGTGTCGGATCGGTCTGCTGATGGGCGCACAAATGGCGTCTCACGCGGAGTAGTTGAAAACAAATCGGCTTCTCTCTTTTCCACCATCTCTTTATCACCTCCCCCATTCCTCCCTACAGAGGCTGGCTGGCAGGAAAGTGGGCCGTGTACGATGCAAGCGCGTGTTAATCACCGGTTTATATACTTAAAGAGCGAAAAACGAGGAACTGATGTGAGAAGGAATAAGTGAAAGGACTGTCTGAGAGCGAGGCGGGGTTGGCGGGGAGGGAGGGGAGAAGAGAGGAAGGGTGGGAGAGAGGGAGGGAAATGATCGATAGTCTCTCTCTCGCTCCCACCCTCCCTCGCACTTGTTGATTCGCTCACACAAGGGGAGGAGTGGCCGGGGAAACCAAGCTGTATGGCAACAAGATACCCAAATCTAATGTGCCAAAGCTTCACTCAGTTCTTTGCCTCTCACATCCCAGGCAACAGAGTGTTTTAGAGCCAACAGAGAGCCAGGCAATATTTAACATCGCGCAGGGGGGAAGCATCAACTCTAACTGGTTCAGATTATTCCTTCATGTGTTCCGCGAATCAGCTTATATTTTTAGAGAGAGAGAGAGAGAGAGAGAGAGAGAGAGAGAGAGAGAGAGAGAGAGAGAGAGAGAGAGAGAGAGAGAGAGAGAGGAGGGGAGTGGGGAGATAAAGGATGGTAGATGAGCTGATTATTTGGCACGACGTTCCTACATGCTCTTGGGTTACTTACTTTCCTTCCAAAATAACCCCCCCTCCCGTCTCTCTCTCTCTCTCTCATTTTTTCCTCCTCGCCTAATCTGTCTCTCTTGTGACTACAATTATCTGGTTTCGGATTATATCGATGCTTATTGACTTACTGGGCAGCCCCTTGATGACACAGAGTAGATCACGAAAGAGAGAGAGAGAGAGAGAGAGAGAGAGAGAGAGAGAGAGAGAGAGAGAGAGAGAGAGAGAGAGAGAGAGAGAGAGAGAGAGAGAGAGAGAGAGAGAGAGAGAGAGAGAGAGAGAGAGAGAGAGAGAGAGAGAGAGAGAGAGACAGAGAGAGAGAGAGAGAGAGAGAGAGAGAGAGAGAGAGAGAGAGAGAGAGAGAGAGAGAGAGAGAGAGAGAGAGAGAAATTATGATATAATGTAACAATTATACCACACTAAAAATACGCAAAATTTTAGAGAGGAGTTGAGAGAGAGAGAGAGAGAGAGAGAGAGAGAGAGAGAGAGAGGCCCATCACCATGACAACAAGACCAGCCTCGCTTCGCCACCACAACTACCACCATTCCTCCTCCTACTACCACCACTACTACCTCTGCCACCATTACCACAGTAATGCCTCTGCCAACACCACCATTATCGCCACCATAACTACCACCATTCTTCCTCCTGCCACCACTACTACTACCTCTGCCATCACTACCGCCATCGCTACCAAAACTACCACAGTCTCTTTACCACCATTAGTTCTTCCACTACCACAGTTTCTCCTTGAATAATTATCACCATTGCCACCACAACTACTACCACATCTACTCCCACTGCTATCATTCCTTTTCCTACCACACCACTACCGCCTCTGCTAGCATTAGTATCATTGTCAACACAACTACCACAAATATCACTGCCATCGTTTGAAGCACTGCCATTATCACTACCATCATCATTACCAATATCACCAACATTACCTCTGCAACCTCCACACAAATGCCGTCATCACCACTACCATCATCACCCACCACCACTACTACTATCATCACCACTTATGCCATCAGCCACTTACTTGATGTAGTGCTGCTGACTTCTTCCTTCCTCTCTCATTCTATCTCTGTGTCTGCCCTTCCCTCCTCCTGCTTCTCCCTTTCAATCCTTTCACGTTTTATTACTCTTCTTTCTACCACAGGTGGTTCTATACTGAGTGATAAACCAAATGGCTTCCTGTAACCCAGGAAGCCCATTTACAACCCTGATGTGGTAACCATATAACAAATAACAGGGGGAATGGAGCCTACTTTGGTGCCCTTGTTAACTGGATGGAGTTACACAAATGCAGCGTCCATCCAAGAACCAACCCTCCACGCTATTCCCCGAGGCTTGCTGTGGTGAGGCAATGTCAGTCGTAAAGGAACACTGCAAGGGATGCCCCTGCAGGGGCGGTTACTTGCCTGTGGTTGATGGGTCTGCTCTGCCAGACATACTGCGCTTGATCAACAACAATTACCACGACCATGATCAGAATCTACTGTATATTGTCAATACTCACCTTATCACATCCCCATCACCCCAGTCATCACAATCCATCCCCACTACCACCATCATCACTACTGCCATCAAAACCACAACTGATGGCATCATACCAGTACCATCTTCACCACCATTACTGTCACTGATCATCACTACTGCCATCATCACTACCACCATCTTCACCATCACTATTGCTAGTATCACCCTATTCCTGCAATCATCATCAGTACTATAATTTTCACTCCCATTATCACCACCACTATTGCCGCCAGTACCTCTACCGCCATCACTGCCACTTTTACCACCACCATTACCATCATCACAGCTACCTCCACCATCACTAATACTGCTATCCTTGCGACTACCATCATTTTCATCCGCAGCACTACCATTATTTGAACTACCATCATCCCTATTGTCATCGTCAACACTGCCACTAATATCACTACCATCACTACGACCATCGTTACTTTCTCATCATTACCACAACCCTTGCCATCATCACTGCAACCCCAATCATAACTACTTCCACATCACCTCTACTGCCGTCATTAACATGACTGTTATCACTACCAACGTCATCACTATTAATATACAGATCATTACTAATACCATTGTTACCACCAGCAACTACCACCTTCACCACTTACACTATCATCACACCATAACTATTGTTACCATTACCATTCTTTAGTAGGCTACACCCCAACTACCCTTTCCACTAACAAATCACACAGTCACCTTCACCACTGAATAGCATCACTTTAAAATTATCACTAATGGCAAAATGAAAAGTATAGTTTAATTTCATCACCACCTCGCCATCCCACACCGCCACAGCCACTCTCTTCACCACTAATTTCTCCTTATTTCTTTCATTACTCTTCCTTACCACTGCTGTCATAAGCACGCATATAATCTGGCTAGTCCCATCCCCACCTCGCCCACCTACACAGCTGCATCCATCCTCTTCACTATTCATCTCATCATTCACCCATCACTACCATCAAAAGTAAGCCTAGTTTCGTTATTCTGTCGGTCATCCACACCACTATAGTCACTCTCTTTAACCCAAACACATCATCACGATATCTGTCGTCACTTACACCCACCATTACCATCAGTTTCAATGCTTCACTGGCCACCTACACTACTGCAACCACTCTCTTCACCACAAACACCTCATCCACTTTCTCATCACTCCTCCGCCCACCACTGCGCTCACTCCTTTCGCCTTACGCACATACCAATGCCTACTCGCACCTTCTCATACCCACACATATACAGTTCAATATTCACTCTTGAAAATCCCATTCATATCCAGTCACGTACCTACAGATACAGACAGTTCCAATTAAGGGTATCTACTCACTGACATTCACGTACTCGCTGCAATGTCCACACACCAACATTCACGTACACTCATCCACATCTACATTTACTTGCCCACACGGCCACAAATCGATGTTTGCATCCACACACCCACATTCACACACCCAAATGTATGCACACTTCAGCCCCAACATGTATCCGCCCACCTCCAAGCATCACTAACGTCCACACGTCCACATTCAGTATTAATGAACACACACACACACACACACACACACACACACACACACACACACACACACACACACACACACACACACACATCCACAGAATCACCACCCATATCCATACATCGACATCCACACCATGACATCCCCATCCATACAACCACATCCACATATTAATACACCAGTACTTACATCCACACATCCACATCCACTCACCAACATTTCTTCAAACCCACACTCACACATTCATGCTCACATACACACACTCAGATCAGCACATCCAGACTCACATACGCACACCATCTGCACATCTGTACATCAACATTTACATCCACACACCGACATCCACTCATCAACACTTACAACCACATCCACATGCACATCATCACATCAGTATTTGCATCCACATGCCGATATATATACTCACAAACGCCCACCCACATCCACACCCTCATCTCCATAGTAACACAAGTTCACACATTCACATCCACACTTCATAACTACGATACACACTCCCGCATCCAAACACACTAACACTCACGCACATACTTTTACGTAAGCCATAGTTCAACAAACACTATAATACACCCTCGCAGGTTTTCACACGTGTACAATGACATCCTCTTCCCACACACATCCATGTACCAGCACCCAATTAACGAAGCCCACGTCCTCTCACACACACGTATTCGATGATAAAGTTTTCCCTAGCATTTTACACCTTCTTCTGCCCACTTTACTCTGTTGGCTAATATTCTTGAGAGTCTTAGTACGTTTCTTGGACCTTAGATGATGATCCCTTGAAATGATGCGTCAGGAAGGAAAGTAACAGTAGCGCCCTATGTATGAAGTAAATACAGTGTAACACCAGGCCAACTCTTGACCCTGACTGCACACACACACACACACACACACACACACACACACACACACACACACACACACACACACACACACACACACACACACTCCCACGCTCACTAAAATAAATCCATCTGCACATTAGCATTCATTTGCATCCTTATCGCGCGCGCGCGCGCGCACGCACGCACGCACACACACACACACACACACACACACACACACACACACACACACACACACACACACACACACACACACACACACACACACACACACACACACACACACACACACACACACACACACTCCTCAACATCCAGCACCTCGCCAACACGTCCACTCTCGCTAAACAACACCCACTCTTACACCTAATAAACTGCTTATATCCTTCCCTAACGTTCCTTTTCCCAGAACCCGATGACGTTTTGGGCAGGATTTAAAAAAATCTGAGAGTGAAAAGTTTGTGGCGTGGCTGCGAGATATCCCCCGGGGCCGAGTGTCAGTGACCAAGGTGGGGACAGCGACCTCTGGCGAGGACTGATGACTCGCCGGGGACCACAAATGACCTGAGACGCCCCTTTTATCCCCACCGTGTTTTTCTTCCCCGTACCTGAGGAGGAGGGCAGCCATTCGAGGCGGGTAGGGCGCTCTGGGGAGCATATTTCCGTACTGTTAGCCATTTCAGCATAGTGCAGTTAGTTTTTTCTTTGCGCAGTGATGGTACTTGCTTTATTTACGGGTAAACGTGGCCTAACCTAATCCTAGTACCCTCAGATGAGGAGGTGATCACTGAAACAGCACTAGATGAGGGAAAGAGATGAACACTGGGGCAAACAGAGAGTCAGTAAGGGGAGAGGAGTTGATAAAACGAAAACCCTTTGCCTCCAATCTGTTCAGAAAAGCTGTATGTGGTAAGGCTCCCCAGGCATGAGGGCATTATACTGTATCACACAGGGACGAATAAGGCTCCTGCAAAAAGTCGGCAATTGCGCAGGGATAAAGAAAGCACGGTAGCATTTCAGGATACTCATTCCCCTGGAAAACGGATTTCGTCAGAAAAGCAATATTTTCATGATGGATCCTGAGAAAAAGATACCCCCTGGGATATTGAGATCACGATGGACTGAGTTGTGCACTGCTAAATACTAAATGATATTCCTGTGGAAGATTTTGATGGGTTGAAGAAGAACTGAGGTCTTAATGCATTAAAAATAAACATACTTCTTTTATCCCACTCATAAATAATAGACAAGTCAGAAACCAGGTGTAACATGGCCTCATTTCCTGAGATTTGAAGTAACTGCTGTGACGAATCTTGTGAGAAGCAAGTAAATAAGTGAAGGGTGGAGCCATCAATGTAGAGTGAACAGGACTGAAAGTGCAGCTAGAAGATCACTGATGAATGGAAAGAAGAGAATTGGAGAAAATGCAAAACCCTGAGGAAAATCATCAACAGATAGCTTTAAAAGAAGACCAGTGGCCTTCTAACAGCACAGAGTAACAAGAAAGGAAGCTAGAGACAAAGACGCAGTTAGAAGGACAAAAACACTAGCAGACGAACTTTCCCTTACATAAATCTTCCTGGAAAAGAAAATGCGCCCAAATCCCCCCCAGTTCTTAAATTTTCCACCGGGGAACACTGGCAGACGGCGGCAGGACGAAGGAGCACACAACTACACCGACACCACAGTCACCAAGCAAAACAAAGAAGACGAGTAGAACTGAGTGTAAAGTTACTTTCATTAAGAGGAGAAATGTTGTGGTATGAAATGATGAATATTAAAATTTTGGCAGAACAGCTGCACTGACTACAAAGGTCATCGTCTTCCTCCTCCTCCTCCTACTCTTTCTTGAGATCACAGTGTCTAAATTTTTCAAATGGAAGAATTATACCAATACTTCTAGAATTTGTTAATGGGGGGAGGGTAGAATACAATAATTTCAGGGTGGCTTGGATCCCCTTCAGGCAAGGATAGGGGCAGAACATAACGCTTTTATATATAGAAAGAGGGTGAGTAGGAAATCCCACTGTACTCCTTCCTCCCTTCCCGTTCCTCACCCCTCCCTACTGCGTCATCTCCCTCTCTTTCCTATTCACCCAGCTATAAATAAACATATGTTCCGACCTTATTCACATCTAAAGAAGAATCAAGTAGCGTTGAAACTGTTGTATCTCCCCAGTATACAACCTGATGTGGGTATAACTCTACTACTACCACTGCTACTATTATCTAAACACTACTGCTACAACTCCAGTTACTGCTGCTACTGCTGTTGGTACAACAACAACAACAACAACAACAACTACTATTACTACTACTACTACTACTGATGCTATTACTACCACTACCAAGACAGCAGAGAGGTGGTCTGCTGGTGCAATGGACGTGTGGGTTAGCCAATGGGACACACTAAGGACCTGAATTTCGTTAAAGCAGATTTTACTAATGTACCATGAGACTTGCCGACATGTAAAAACACTCCCCGCTAATACAAGTACAGTGGTCCAGCATGAGACAGCTCTTGTATTCAATATGGACGGTAGGTGTTGGCGCTGAAGTGGTGACATCCTGAGGTGTACGGTTCGTAAGAAGACTGCTGTGCCCCGGGGAACGATTGTTAAGCCTATACCCAGAGTCAGACACATAAAAAAAAGTTGGAGTTGTATTATGAAGAGTAACACATGAAAATACAGTCTGTTGGCCTCCGAAAACGGCTGCTACCTCACTGTACAGCTGTTGTTGTTGCTGTTACTACAACAGTTACTAATAAATATCAGTTGACGTTGGACATGCAGATGAAACATTTGCATGGCTTCCATTACTGGGCTATATTAACGCTAGGTAACTCAACCCTGAACACTCCAAACTAAAATCCGAGAGCAGTGCCTTAAGGCTGAGCTTGGCATTTGCGTGTAGCAGTGTGAAGGGTGCAATAATTTAGTCGGCCTCATTCATACTAACGTCTTCCTTCATTCACACTTACTTCACCCATATCCATGTCAACTGTAAGAAATTTATTATAATTTATAATATTTTCGAAGTGACTGATTATTTTGAGACTTATCTGAAGGGTATTTCTTCAAGGTAAAGTACTGAAGAAATCATACTGGAGTAGATTTACTTTATAACGTTGTGCCTACATAAACGCAGTGCTGTATACCCGCTGTATTAGTATACACAGACGAGAGAGAGAGAGAGAGAGAGAGAGAGAGAGAGAGAGAGAGAGAGAGAGAGAGAGAGAGAGAGAGAGACAGAGAGAGAGAGAGAGAGAGGTCATCACGTGATCTCCTCCATTATGGTGTTGTGTGACGGAGGGGGAATTGCGTATCTCCATTAGCCTTCCCTCCCTCCTCCCACTCTTCCTTCACTGCTTCCCTCTCCCTCTCTCCCTCGTCCGTCTCCTTCCCTCCCTCCTCCATTTCCTTCCACCCTTTCCCTCTCCATCACTCCCTCCTCCCTCTCCTTCTTTCACTCCGTCTTTCTCCCATCCTCCCTCCTCTGTTCCCTTCCATCAATCCTTCCCTCACCTTCCCTCCCTCTGCTTCCATTACCCCCTTACTTCTTTCACCCCGTCCCTTCTTCCTTCCTACCCTTCCTTCCCTCCTTCCCTCCGTCCTTCGCCTCCTCGTTTCCTCTCTTTACTTCCATTATCCTCTCCCTCCTTCCCACTTTCACCATTTCCTTAAGCCATTGCCCTACATTACCCTGCTTTAGTTCTTCCATTTCCTTCATACCTCTTCCCTCACTCTCACCTTCACCCTTCCCCTCCCCCCTCCCTTTCCTCTCTCTCCTTCCTGACCCACACCCTTTCCCTCCCCTCACGTCTCCCTTGATCCACCTTCTCACCCCCTCACCCTCTCTGTCTCCTCCCGCCCTTACCTCTCTCCGTACCCCCACCCTCACACTCTCACCCTCTCTCTTTACTTTTACTTCCTCCTTTCACTCTCACCATTGTCCTCATCCTCTCTCATCTTCCTGTATTCTCATTTTCATCCTCATCTTCCCCTAACCCTCACACTCACTTCTCTCACTTTCACTCCTCATTCTTACGCTCATTATTCCTCTTACTTTTTTCTTTTAATTCTCCTCCTTACTCTCATCTTCACCCTCACCTCCCCATCATCTTCTTCCCCCCTGTCCAAGCACTCTTCAGTTCAGATCTCAGTCCACGCAACTGCCCTGATCCACTTCCAGGCAACCCCGCCTTCTTACCCACATCCTCGCACATCCCATCACCTCCATTCTTCTTCACGTCCTTCTTCCCTCACTCTTACCTCTTCCCTCCCACTCACCCTCAACTCCTCCCTTACCTTCATCCTCTCCCCTTACTCGTCCTTTTACCCTCTCAGACCCATCCCGATCACTCACTATCACCTTAATCCCCAAACTCATTCTTATCATTCATCATCACCCTAACCCCCACACTTTCCCCTCGCATTCATCTTTACTTTCATTCTCATCTCCCTTCCTGCCTCACAGTCTTCCCACACCCTCAGTCTCTCATCCTCTCCCCTCACTTTCACTCTCTTTCTCACTCCTCACCCTTACCATTCACTTTCACTTCTCCCTTTGTCCTCACCTTTACTGTCTCCTCTCACTTATGCTCTGTTCCCTCACCTTCATCCACACCCTGACCATGATGTTTCCCGTCACCCTAATACCCCCCTTATTCCCACCCATTGCTCTCACCTTCCCCCTGTCCTAACCCTAATCTTCACCCTCATCTACCACCCTCACTCTCACCTTCTCCCCTTACCAATACTTTCACACCTACCTTCACATTCTTCCCTCCCCTCACCATCACTGTTTATCTCCTACCTCATCCATGCGCCCTCACCCTCACCTTTTCCGCTCACCCTCACCTCACTCATTATTCTCACCTTTGCCTCTTACCCACACCCTCACCCCTCACCCTCTCTCTCATCCTTCACATTTGTATTGCCATCATCTCTCATCCACACCCTCACTCGGAGAACCAACCACCAATTTTGCACAACGAAATGTACCCCGAGTTAAGTAATATAGTACGTCGGTATTAGGAGTAAAAAGAAAAATATTGTACTGAATGGGTTAAGTTTATCACCAGGGTCATTTCTGCCTTCCATCAACACACGCTAAAAGAAGACCTGTGACGGAGAATCATGGGACGTTTGTAGTAGCAGCAGCAGCAGCAGCAGCACCAGCAGCAGTAGTAGTAATAGTAGTAGTAGTAGCAGTAGTAGTAGTAGCAGTAGTAGTAGTAGCAGTAGTAGTAGTAGCAGTAGTAGTAGTAGTAGTAGTAGTAGTAGTAGTAGTAGTAGTTGTAGCAGTAGTAGTAGTAGTAGTAGTAGTAGTAGTAGTAGCTACAACTTCAGGCACATGTGAATGTGAACTCAGTGGAGTACAGGATGAAGTTACCCTTTTTCTGAAATTCCCCATCCTTCGTTTTAGAGATATGGAGGGAACTGAGGGACATTTGTACGGCCAGGTAGCAGACTCACCCGGTCATATTGGTATCAACACGTGAAGGCTTCCCTCTCATGCACACAGGACGTCTGAAATTTCAGTAAACAGGACCTGAAAATTAAATAATTCTTTGCGATAGTTTTCGTACTGTGGATAATACTTTGCATTTGCACTATGAAATGGAGACTTAGGAAGATTTTGCATTTCCCTTTCCTTCTCCTTCCTACAATACTACTTTGACTGATAGTAATTTGCTTGTGAATGAACATTTCGCATTACAAAACTGCCCGGTGCATGTATGTGTCTCATGTGTTGTTGCAAAGAAAATGATGATTTAAGACATATTTTACTCCATCAATAAATCCTTCCTACGAACTCCATAAACACGTACTTTTCACGAGGATGTGTAATTCTTTTTTTTTTCTCACTAACTAGACTTTTTAAATGAATCCTGTACTTACCGGCTGCTTTTTACATTTTTCTTTCCAGTTTTGATCAATTTCTTCCACTTTCAAATGAGATAAAGTTAAACACTGGGCATGGCTATGGTCGATGGGACTGCATTTTTATATCTGAGCGTCTTGACCTCTGGACGAAGAAGATATGTCCCCTACGTCTTGCAACTCTTCCTAGGACTCCGGATACTTGTACTGTACCTGTGCGTCAATAGATGGAGGTGATCTTTGTGGATTATGCCATTTGCTAGACATGAGTAATATTCAGCACGGTGAGACGAGCTGTGTGTGTGTGTGTGTGTGTGTGTGTGTGTGTGTGTGTGTGTGTGTGTGTGTGTGTGTGTGTGTGTGTGTGCGTGCGTGCGTGCGTGCGTGCGTGCGTGCGTGCGTGCGTGCGTGCGTGCGTGCGTGCGTGCGTGCGTGCGTGTGTGTGTGTGTGTGTGTGTGTGTGTGTGTGTGTGTGTGTGTGTGTGTGTGTGTGTGTGATGGCGCTGCTTCCACAAGATTAGATCCCAGACTGCCAGGTCGGCCTCCTGCCAGTGGCGGTGTGAGGAGTGATTGTGGCCCCAACTTCAGAAACAGAGTGGGCGAAACTGCTGGCTAGTTTGGCTGCGAAGACCCAGAAAGTTATGTTGTTCGGTTCTTAAATCTGTTTCTCCTTGCCCTTCCTACCTCTTCTTCCTTCCGCCCTGTCTCCCATTATCCTCTCTCTCTGGTGTTCACTTTTGGTATCTGTTTTGCTCTTTGACATTACAGAAATGTACCTTCTCTGTCTCTGTTTTTCACTTTCTACATCTTTTGCTCTCTATGCTTTGCTTTTGATATATCCTGTGTCAGTTTTCTCCTGTATCATCCTTATACTGCTAACATTTACTTTCTTTGTCTCAGTTTTTTATATGGTAATTTTTTGGCATTACTGTTTTGGATCTGAGATATTCATCATCTTGTTACTCCTCTATTTTTCACTCGCTGATTCTTTCGTGTTCGTATGCTCTTGATATTATCAGTATTTCTTTCTCTTCGACTCTGTTTCTGTATTTCATTTGGCAGCTCATTTGGTATTTCTGTTTTGCTTTTAATAATACGTTTCTTCTTTTTCACTTTATAGCTCTCATGATATCCCCCATCTTGCTCGATATTTCTCATATTTTTCCTATGGTTTTACAGTTTATTACTTTCTCACACATATCTCTGTCTTTTTCCGTTCCTCTCTCTTATTTGCCCTTCTTTTTTCTCTACACTCTCTTCCCCTTCCTTCCTCCATCCCCCCACTCTCTGTCTCTGTCTGTCTGTCTGTCTGTCTGTCTCTCCTAACGCGATTGCTCTTTCTTTCCACTGTATCTTCTTTCCTTTTTCTTTTTTTCAGTGCGTTGCCCTCACCTCCACCAGATAACTATCCTTCTCCTTTAATTTTTCTTTCCTTCGCTCCGTAATCCTCTGTGCCTTTCTCATTCGTTTTTTCCCTATCTCCTTCATCTTCCCTCCTCATCCTTCTCTCCCTCCATCTCCTTGCCTCCCCTTCCCTCTCCCCACCCCCCTCTCTCTCTCTAAGAATGTCATTAAGCAAGGCGGGCGACGCAGCATAATCAACCCTGCTAAAGATACCCCCAATGATCCTGAAAATTAAATAAAGCCGCAGCAGCAACAATGGATGAATACAAATGGAATGGCAACTTTGATCAAAACGAGAAGCCATTACTGACAACAAAGGCATAGCTATCGTCATTAACACATTTCTGACGCTCATTTTTCGAGAGAGAGAGAGAGAGAGAGAGAGAGAGAGAGAGAGAGAGAGAGAGAGAGAGAGAGAGAGAGAGAGAGAGAGAGAGAGAGAGAGAGAGAGAGAGAGAGAGAGAGAGAGAGTTACCTTGTCAGGTGTCTGCTGGAGATGTGACTTTCAGAACGTTCTTTTCTTTGTTTAGGCTAATTCCATTCCATTTATTTGTTATATATTCTTCCTGCCCTTTGCCCTGTCTTTTATTCCTCGCAGTCCTCACCTCCACCAATACACCTCCACCCCTCCGCCACCTTAAGAATCCTCGCCCTCACCTCACCTCACCTCTGCCTCACACTCTTCCGTTATTAATATCTCCTCCCGTCACCCCCCTCCCCTACTCCCTCCATTATGAGAATTATAACCTCCGCTACGGATGTTATGTTTTACCCCATGTTTGTTTGTTTGTTTGTCTGTTAGCAGGATTACTCAAGAAGTTTTGAACGGCTTTTGATAAAATTTTGTGGAAGGGTGGGCCAAGGAATTAAATTTTGGGCAGGATCCGGATCTGGATCCGGAGTATTCCGCGCAATATCTCACAAATTCCTCCATGAATTTCAATGAAATTTTGTGGTAAGGTGGAACATGGACCACGAAAGAATTGATTCAATTTTCGGGAGAATACGGATCCGGATCCGGATTCCTTTTAATGGCAATGGCATTCGCGGAAGAGTGCACTCTCTGAGTTCCTTCTAGTTCACAATAACAACAACGACAATAACAACAACAATAACAATAATAATATAACTAGAACATCGTATAATTGTCCAAGGACAAATTGATAAAGGAAAACTTCCCACAGCCATTGCCTACTAGAAGCCGAACTATAAAAGGACCTTGACGTCAAGGTCACTGATCTTGCACATATCGCCTTAGGTCATCACAGTCTATAAATCCACCAACTTTGGTGGCATCTAGCTTTAATCTTTCATGGAAAATTAGATGACGTCTGGAATATCAGGAAAAGTCTCAATTTTTGACCCCATGCGATCTCAAGGAATTGTCAGCCGATTGGAACCATACTCACTTCCGGCCTACATCTGCCTTAATGCTATTTTGTCGTAAAATTTCAGCTGCCTAGTTTAAGCGGTTCTTGAGATAGCGTGGCTGCCTCACTTTTCTGTCTTCCGGACATTAACCAGAGATCCTGTTGATGGATTGTTACCATACTTGGCCAAAAGATGCGGGAAGCTCTTCGACTAAGGTGACCATAGTTTGAAGGCTCTAGGACAAATAGCCTTGGAAATTTCGCAATTTTAAAATAAGTAACAACAAGAGGCGGTGCCAAAGCACAGGAAACCCGTCCCCGGCAGTCATTTTAGTGCTGACGTATAAACACAACATGATATCTAGTCAGAGATGTCACATATAAATTTGGAGTAAATCGGGTGAAAATTGACGATTTTATGCCCATTTGAAATTTTAGGCCCGACCCACTTGACATTGACCCCCTTACCGCTAACTTGGGGGTGATCCCCCTGATGTAATAAGGCATGTTATAGGATGCAGATTTGAAAGATGCACATTTAGGTTTGGTTTTGTCAATATGACGAATTTGAACGGGGTAATAGCAAAAAAATGATTTTTACCTGCCCCTGTTTTTTTTTTTTTTTTTTTTTTTTTTACATTATTTTGGGCCTTCAGCCTGGGCTTGGGTCCAGTTTGGTCCAAAATTTATTCTGATGATCAGAAGGTCATAGCCCATCATCCTTGTAATTTTAGTCAAAATCGCACCAGTAGTTTTGGCATAAAGTTGTTAACAGACAGACAGACAGGCAAAGAAAGAAAGAAAGAAAGAAACAGACAAACCGAGTGAAGACAATAACGGTCCCCGAGCCCCTCCTGGGCGAGGACGGGTAATAATGATGATAATAATATTGACAAAAACAAGAAAACTTCCCACAGGGATGTGGAAAGTTTTAGTAATGGTATTGATGATAGTGATGATGATTATGACAATAACAACAACAACAACAACAACAGTAATAATAATAATAATAATAATAATAATAATAATAATAATAATAATAATAATAATAATAATAATAATAATAATAATAATAATAATAATAATAATAATAATAATGATAATAATGTAGATAAGAAATGTAAACAGTAACAGGTAGTTCCAAGGTATTCCCTGTGAAGTATAGAGATGGGAGTTTTGAGTTAATACAGTCGAGCATAATTAAGGGTACAGAATTACTCTATTCCCGTTGGCGGCATTGCATGATCGAAAAACCGCCAGACGTCTCTTGGGACAGAACCCGCGCGTGGCAAGGCGTCACTCTGGGTGTCACGGCCACCAAACTACCTGGAGCCAATAATAAAGGTAAATAAAAGGTTGGGTCATGACCGATTGCACCGGCGGAAATAAGATAAAGAAAATGATGGTCAAAAATTTTCTTTACCAAGGCCACTACTCAATTACTATAACTGGATATGAAATGGTCCATTCCACATTTTTTGCATTTTGAAATAAAAACTGAAGATTTATAATGTGTCCCGCTTAATTTCTGTTTTGATCACCTGACATTCTGGTAACAGTAAATGTGTGCTTCTGTTACAGACTCTTCTTTGCATGCATCTGATTATGTATATATGTATGTACTCGAATGTATGCTTTTATGTTTCTCTGTTAAGGTTTTATCTCATTAATGCATATCGGATTGAGATAAAAATTAGCATTTACATTGCTGATTGATTAAAAGGTCCAGGCTACGGGTCAGGGTCAAACTTCCCTCATAGTAGGCCTCTCTAGTTATCTGTACAGTCACTCATTATAGAGGAAAAAGTAATTATCATGGCCTTTTAGTCATATAAAATTACCAGGCACTGAATAATAAAGAGAAACATCCTATAATTTCTGTATATTCCTCTTTTCATGTCACTGCGACTTCGGATTATTTAAGTATTCGAAATTTGTCTTGTGATAAACTGAAAGTAAAAACGAATGAGGATAAAATTAAATACCGTACGAAGGGAAAAGGATCGCGAGCATTTCCTTTCTTCTCTTTCTTTCTCTCTCTCTCTCTCTCTATTAACGCCACAGAGAGACGACAGCACGATCTTCCCATGTCTCTTGTTCTTCCCACAAAACAAATCATTGATATAAGTGGAAGGCTATCATGAACTTCTTTCTTAACTTTTACTCTTCTTTTTTCTGTTATCCTTTGCAGGTATGTCACGTAAAGGAAAATACTGATTCTTGTCGAGTCTCAAGAGGGTTCTGGTCCTATGTCTGTTCGTGAATAGGAGAACTGCATGTCGCTGATCTGCATGTTTAAGTAATGAGAGGTGTATGACGTCAACAAGGCTTGGAGGTGATGAGAGAGAGAGAGAGAGAGAGAGAGAGAGAGAGAGAGAGAGAGAGAGAGAGAGAGAGAGAGAGAGAGAGAGAGAGAGAGAGAGAGAGAGAGAGAGAGAGAGAGATCCCCAGTACCTCATCTTTCCCTAATACACATCTGCACACAAATACAGTGTCAGAAAAATTTAAGTAGTTTGTCAAGCAACGTCACTATAGTAAGATCTTTATTTTAATCTCAGACAGATCTCTAACACGCCTCACGATAGTTGAAGGGCAAGTAGAGTCAGATTAGGGGGTCCATTTGACAAGGTAATTCACTCCAACCATACAATAAGGCGAATAGAATACCATGCAACTACGACTAGCATTTAAGCTGCGGGAGTGACCCAGTTCCGTCAGGTAAAAACCTACCACCATTAATACGACTAAACATAAAACGCTACTACAATATATATTAACTCATCAACCAGAAAAACAGCAAGACCATTCCTTGTTCTCTCAAAACTTCCAGTAACTACAACTGTTACCGTTACCATAAATATTGTAAAAAGGTAACAAGAGTATGGCATAATACAACAACATCAGGTTATATTTCTGTCACTTTACTTACCGTACCGTCAATGTTACTATCTCAACGGGATCTTCACTGGCTTGGGCTTTCCTTCCGTAGAGTGATTTCGTTTGGCCGTACCTAGAATAGAAAGGAGAGGAGACAGGGGTTATTGTTGTTGTTGTTGTTGTTCCTGATCAATCCCAGTCTATCTAGCCGAGCAGACCCATCACCGCAGTCAAGCAGCCACTCCTGCAGGGCCGTCCCTTGCAGAGATTCCAATGAGTAAAGAAGAGAGGAAGAGAAAAACACGACATAAGCAAGAAGAAATCTGTGGGGAGAGGAAAGGAGAGAGCAGAGACAAAGGACAGGAGAAGAAACCTGTGAGGAAAGGAGATGAGAGACACAGAAAAGAGACAGGTTGCTCATAACAGGAAAGGGAACAGAGTGAGGGATGAGATGAGAACAGAAAAGAGAGGAATGGAGAGAGACAAGAGAGAGAGGAGAAGAAACCGTCAATGAAGAGAACCCCTGATTAATGGTAATGGCAAGCCCACTTCCCTAATTCTCAAAAGCTATTCTGATAATACGAACCTAATATGTCTGTGTTATAAGAGAATAACTGATCATCCACAACGTTAATAATGTATAATAGTCGAGGTCACAGGGCAAAGTAGAATATTCGAACCTTAGATCAGCTGGTGGGAGCGGGTATTGTCCTCTCTTCGGGAACCTGCTTTACAGTCTTTTCTGATGTACGTTATGGAGATACAGGGTGTCTGATTTTGATATGTCCTTTTTGACTACGCTCTCTAATGTGGGATGCAGATTGGCCATGGATAATAACCACAGGCATTCCATCAAGGACCGTCACATATTAAAGGCTTGCATCCCCACTAAGCTATTTAAGGTTTAAGCATACTGACTTTAATTTCATGTCTCCCCCTCCCCCTCTTTTTTTTCCATACTGACCCCAAACGTGGTTCTTAATTTCAGTTTTTACCAAAGTTACTTTATGGCCTGGGTGGCCGCGCACCAGCCTTCACCATCACCACAACTACCACCATTACATTAACCACTTTCCTTACCGCAAGTTTCAGAGTCGACTTCTGGAACGTGACTTTCCAAACGAGCGTCTGTGGCGTAATTGGGGTTAATAGCTCTTCCCGACCCAGGTTGTCTGACACAGCATAATCACTTTAATCCGAGGACGCCTCTTTCAGTTTGCTCCTGCTACTTCCAGACGGTTTTATGTAGCTTAGGAGAGAGTTTCCGAACTGGAGGGGTTAGATTCAGCCTACCATAACCCTCTCAGTAGTAGATTTTTTTTTCTACTTGATAATTATTATGGAAATAAGGAGAAAAAAATTATGTAATCAATTTGAAGTGGTTAACAATTAGAGCAGAAGGCAAACCTGTGTGGCCATACATCGTCATACTGTACATGAAACCGATGAGAAGAAAATTTGATCCCTTTCGCTGCTATGGCTGCACGTAACCCCTTCAGCCCTGTGGTGTAGTTTAGTCTTGCTATCTCCTGACGATTTCATTCAGGTCTGGGCGAAGTTTTCGAACGGTGAATGTTAGATATAACTTTCAATATAGCCTTCACAGCTAAAGGTCCATCCTAATCCGAAGAAAATCGCCTGGAGTGAGCACGAACGAAAAAAAAAAAAAATCGTCACTGGATTGAAGATTCATGCAGTGACGAAGTTTTTATTATTCTTGCTTCTCCAGACGATATTATTCAGCTCAGGGAAAACTCTGGAACTACAGGAGGTTAAATATGGCCTTTACTAACCCATTGACTACCAGAGAATCCTCTTAAATGTTGACAATACTAGTTTGTCGGTAGTGAGAAAAAGCCTTCGCAGAAAAGAGATCAAGAAAATTATTCAGGTTAGCAAAAACTGAAACGAATTCCTTCAGTCCAGTACCGTCTTTTTTGGTTCGTTGTCGTTACTTCCAGATGATTTTATTCAATTGGTACCAGAGAGCATAGGTACACCTAACGTCCTCTAATTAAAGGTCATTGGTCATTGCATGTGAGCTTTATTCAAGGTGACACAGATGGCTTCCTAACATGTTTTCCATCGGGAATTAATCTGTATATTACACATTCACATTGTCCGGTGCATTATTTATATCCTTTCAATATCGACGTAATTCGCATCGGTAACATAGGGGAGGATATTCATGTGCACTGTGCAGAATATATCGCTAAGGCAGGGGTGTTACAAGATCTTCAAAGCCACTTAGAATACACCCCTAACACTGTTGTACTTTAGCTGGATCGCTTAAGCCTTAAAGAGATGGGATAAATCGGCTCCACCGCAGCCACCACGTCAATGCCAAATAGTCTGTGAAAAGTAGGCAAAGTCAAGTGAACCTATATGGCTTTATTTTTCAGCATCTTCGTCAAACGCGTACAACATAATCCATAGTAATATATCAACAACGTTAAGAAAATTTCTGTACAATATCAACTTCTTTTTTATGGTGTACAAAATCTTAACCACTTTACTCCGATGCTATTAAATATTCTACTGTTACTTCCTTCTGATAATTTTATCCTGATTTGAAGAGACTTGTCGAACTAGCGTGGTTAGCTGTAGCCTTAATTATTCCCTTCGCTGCTAAAGTCATTGCTGCTTTGAATGACATCGTATGGTGATAGCAAGGATAAGATACGTCACTGCACTGAAGTGGTTAAGCAAGAAAGTCATCACGAGAGGTGAACATGAACGCATTACCGCCTGTTTATCGAGATTCAGCCACTTGCCTCATTCTGTTGGATTCCTGACTTGATCAAGATTTTGTCAATGCTGAAGTGTTTAGTTTTGTTATCCCTGACATTAACTACTTCGCAACAAGCCTAAGTATTGTCTAATGTGTTCCACTCTGGGCAGAAGCTCCACAGCCTGGTGGCTGAGACCCAGCAGTCCTCCCATTATACGCCTCCACATGTCACCACTTTGGCGCTAACATTCACAGCCCATATTGAATACATGCAATGGCTGTCTCATACAGGACTGGTGTATCAGTAATATCGGGGATACTTTTAAATATCGGTGGGTCTTATGGTAGATCAGCAAAGTTTGCTTTAACGAAATTCAAATCCTTTAACTGTTCCCTGCCACAATCGGGATTTGGATCTGGGTGTTAGGAGGGGCGGTGATTTATAGATTTTATTTAGAAGTAATAACACACACCTGTCACGGCAACCCTCTATAATGTATCCTAAATCAGACCCTTATCAGGTAAAATTGCCAGCAAGTTATGCTTTTTGTTAAAAACAGTCAATCTCGCATGTATGCACAATAATTACAAAAAAGGCCTCATTTGGCGACTTCCACACACACACACACACACACACACACACACACACACACACACACACACACACACACACACACACACACACACACACACACACACACACAGAGAGAGAGAGAGAGAGAGAGAGAGAGAGAGAGAGAGAGAGAGAGAGAGAGAGAGACGGTATCTGTAAGTGAAACAGCATATATCTGCCTGTCTGTCTTTTTTTCTCTATCTGTTCATCTGCCTGTTCGTCTGTATGTCTGTCACGGATCCGTTTACTAACGGTTAATTCGTCCGTGATATTTACTAGTAACAATAAGCGTCATGTCATATTTCTATTCAATCTGCCTATTCCCAGGCACAACATCACATGAGGAGGGCATCGACAAAAGGGTCTTTAGGCTCTTGTGTCATTGCCTGGTAACTACTTTTTTTTTCTTTTTTTCCTGTGCCACACATTACCTTGTCTCTCCACATGATTCGTGGCGTTCCCTTCCTTCTCTCAGCACTAATCTCTTATTGTCATCAGTTAGTTTCTCATTCTCTGCTTGTTCTGCATATCACTCCACAGTCGCTTCTCGCCCTTGCCTGCTGTACCTCAGGCATTATGCACTTACTGCGTCAATACTGGAGCCAATATATACTACTGTCATGCAAAGCTTTCTCAGCTCTTACGCTTACATTCCGAGTTCCTTTTAGTTTTCTCTTTGTTCCTGCCACTTCCCTTCCTCCACGTCACCCTCCACATTATATTGAAATCTTTGTTCGCAGCTTCTTACTTTCTTTATGAGTGACTCGTTTTCCGTGTCTGAGCCAAGTTTCCTGACACCGAAATTCGTCAGACACTTTTCTCTTGCCGTCACTTACTCGTCTTTTATCACTACCTATGAGCAAACAGAAGTAGAGATGATTTTCACTCTTTACTCTTTTCTTCATAATCACTTTCCAAGTGTTCTTCATATCCCACAGTACACCATCCACACACTTACCTAACAGCCATGGCGACATAACCTTATCACAAACCAGGATTCAGGCGAACCACTTACACAAGACACAGTTCACTCTGCCACCTGCATATGTTTCATTATGCTTGCTAGTACACCCTTTCAAACTGAATTTTTCCAATCGTAGTAGTCGAAAGGAAAGGATATTTTTTCAAACACAGTTCGAAAATTGTGAAAATAGGTCGAGGTCTATGTGGCTGTTACCATAATAACTTCGCAGCCGCTCGAGACATCATCACAAAATTTTACAGGTGTGTAGTAGGGATGAGAATCTCTTACGTGTATTGTTTTCAGTTTGTCTTTCTGTCTGTGTGTCTGTTGGCACGATTACTTCGCAACCACTCCAGATATCATCACAAAATTTTGCAGGTGTGTAGTAGGGATGAAAATCTCCTACTAGTTCGAAATTGGTGAAAATTGGTCATGGTCAATGTCGTATCCCAAGCCGCGCTAGATAAGTGACATGTGGAGGTGTAGGAGGACTACTGAGCCTTGGGATAGGCTACTGCCCTCAAGATTAAGGCCCTGAAGCCTTTGCCCAGAGTAGGACACATAAAAAAAAAAAAGCATCGGTTCGCGGCTGGTGTGATTCTCCCCTCGGTGGACAACTAGTTATTTTTATATTTTACTTGGTATACTTTTGCATGAATCATTTTCCACTACCGAGGGTGTACAGCAGCCGTCTGGCTACACAGTCACTCTTTTCCTTTCAAACTCTAACGCAAGTTAGCCGATATTATCACTTTTCGCATACACAGCATGTCAGGTCTGGAACGTTTTGCTTAGCCTGTCCTTCCCTTTTACATATAACCTCCCAGCATTAACACGTAATACGTCCAGGCATCATGAAGTAAACGGATCTTATTTTCAAATTTCATTTGTCAACTTTTCTTGGAAATGACAAGTTTTGTAGGCTTCTAAGCCTGTTTTCTTCTCTTGCATAAAAAAGCAGTTGTATTGTGATATGGAAAAATGTCATTATGTATATTATAAACACATACGCAGCTGTCTGTTGTTAATCATTGGAGGTAAATAATGAGTTAGACAGCAAACAGAAGCCATGCGTAAAGACTTGAATTCTACTGGTTTTATTCACTCAAAAGCTTAAGCTGTCTGGCAACAGCAATACTTCTGAATGTGTAGAAAAGAAATTTTAAACCTTGAACTGAACCAGGGATGATACGCTCCTTGGCGTCAGTAACCTGATGAGTTGAAGGATCTCTCCCATAAGCAACTGAGCTTCTTACACACAACTAAAAACTCTGCAGAATATAATTTTTATGTTACTTTATACCAAAGTTCAGGGGTGGTAATGGCCTTCTCTGCCTCACAAGCTTGCTGGTTACAGCGAGGAGCTCCTTCTGCAGTGTTACATAAGCGAATCTCCAGCAGATGAAGGCTGTGCATTTAGCAGTGGAGGCAGTTTCCAAAGTTACTGACTCTTAACAGACTGAACCGTCCTTCTGATATGTTATGTGTTTATCTGGGATCGCTGTGTCCATGTGGGCCTTTGCCGTCATCCGCAGGTGTCTCTCATCACTCACTGCCTCGTTGGGGCGTGTAATTCACAGGGTCGGTCAGGATCACTTGATGGTCGTGATCGTCAGCATTTTACCCTCCCGGAAGGGAGCTCAGAGCTCATATAGTCCGATCTAAGGGCAAGGCTGTGACCTTCACACACGCACACACCCGTCCCCTTGCTCAAGGGGGACAGTAACCACCCACTTCGTCAGTGAAACTTTTTCGCAACCTGAGCGAGGCGCGAACTCCCGTCCACCAGTTGGCAGGCGGGAACGTTACCACTGCACCAGCGAGCGGTGTGTGTGTGTGTGTGTGTGTGTGTGTGTGTGTGTGTGTGTGTGTGTGTGTGTGTGTGTGTGTGTGTGTGTGTGTGTGTGTGTGTGTGTGTGTGATGACCAGCTTGGCTATACGTGAATCCATGGGGCGGATATTGCTGTAAGAATGATTGGAAGAGTCTGCGCCCTCCTCCATTACAATGACACTGAGCAAGTTCACTGCATCTGACCGTATCGATGCCCAAGTTTTCTTAGTTGTCTGTTCGTTGATCACTGATCGACTGGATGGTAGCTTTGACTCTTCCCTTAAGGCCCTGGTCAGATAAATTGCTTTAAGTGATTCATTCTGGATGTCAAATGGCTTAAGTGTTGCTTCCTTCTGTAAACGAAAGACGTGTGTCTAAACGAGTCTTAAGGATCGGATAACACACTTGAGTCATCAGCATAGAAAAATCACCAAATAGGCATAAAAAGGTACTCAAATCATTTTGGCAAATCCCAGGATTTTATTAAAACATTAAATGAAAAAAGCAGACTAGGTATGAAAAAAGCCATTATCTGGGATAAATCACCAAAGTGGCATAACGAAGGCACTTAAGGCATTTATGACACAACCGGACTCTATATACTCGTATGACATTGTTTTGTTGCTCCTGAGGAGTGTCTATAGTCTAGACTGTGGCAGTGTGATTTATTACAGCTCTCTAGGCATCGTATCAAATCATTTTAAGAACATAGTTACTTGCTGCAGTCTTCCCTCCCGTTGTATGCAACCAAAAATTTCACTTTTATTTTTTTTTTGGCAGTACACATGTTGTTTTAACTTCTCTCTCTCTCTCTCTCTCTCTCTCTCTCTCTCTAGTATATATATATATATATATATATATATATATATATATATATATATATATATATATATATATATATATATATATATATATATATATATATATGTGTGTGTGTGTGTGTGTGTGTGTGTGTGTGTGTGTGTGTGTGTGTGTGTGAAAATTACCAGTAGGCCCCAGTTAAAACACGCCTCGTTGGCTGTGTAACATACAGCAGTGGCGGCCTACCAAACTATTTGTTTATGCTAGTACGAACAGTGTGCGACAGCAGCCGGCACCAGCACAGCCAATAATATCATGCACATACCACAACCTCCTACAGCACTGTTATCACAGATTCAATATTATCTCTTATTACCCAAATTGCAGTAACCTAATTACTGCAATCGTTACCGTGCCACACATCACAAACACCGCCATCATTCCCACGACCACCACCACCACGCCATCTGCTATCAACACCGTTATCACAACTTTCATCGCCGCAGCTATCAGTAACACCGTAACTGCCCTCGCTGCCACCAAACTCTGCATCGTGGCAACAACTACCAGTCACCACCACCACCATATTACCGCAGCTACCACCAGTACAACCAACATCTCTGAAATCATCACAACCACCAATACCAAATTCACCCCAACCACCAACATTACAAATACTATAGTCACCATAAACATTGTCACTATAACCACTACCATCACCACAAGCACCGTCATCATCAAAATCCCCACCATCATCACCACAACCACCACCATCACCACAACCTCCACCATCACCACAACCTCCACCATCACCACAACCACCACTATCACCACAACCACCACTATCACCACAACCACCATCGACCACTGAATATTGGAGTATAAACTTCGTTCTCTTACCCAGAAATAGACTTTAGGCAGAGAAGTAGGGGAGAGGGGGCAGGGGTGAGCATGAAAGGAGAGAGAGAGAGAGAGAGAGAGAGAGAGAGAGAGAGAGAGAGAGAGAGAGAGAGAGAGAGAGAGAGAGAGAGGAATATATCGAAATAGTGTGAGAGAAGGAGGGAGCTAAATACAGAAAATATAAGGAATATGTGAGAACCAAGAGAGAATATGGACCTGGGAAAAGTAACGAAGCGATAAGCAGAGAGGGAGGCAAGGCAGACGTGGAGAGATAAGAGAGAGAGAGAGAGAGAGAGAGAGAGAGAGAGAGAGAGAGAGAGAGAGAGAGAGAGAGAGAGAGAGAGAGAGAGAGAGAGAGAGAGAGAGAGAGAGAGAGAGAGAGAGAGAGAGAGAGAGAGAGAGAGAGAGAATAGGACGAGAATGACAGATACAAGAAGAGTAGCATAAGAGAAGTGAGCAGAAATTGGAGGCGAATGATAAGATTGAAAAACGGATAAGGAAAAAAAAAAGTGTTTTTGTTGTTACTGATCAGTCCCCATCTGTCTGGCGGAGCAGTCCCATCAACCACAGGCAAGCAACCGCCCCTGCAGGCCATCCCGTACGGTACGAGGAAAAAAAAAAAAGAGTGTAAAAGAAGTGCAGAAGAAAAAGGGTTCAGTAAAAATACGAAGTGCAGGATAAAGAGAAAACATAGATAAGAGGGGACGAAGGAGAAGGATGGTGATGGAAAGGTGGCATGAAAGGAGGAGGAGTAGACGAGAAGAAGGGAGGTGAAAAATGTGCCTGAGGGATGGAGGGCAGGAGGGGAGAAGCAAAGCATGGCAGGAGAAATAACGAGAGAGGAGAGTTTGAAGGTGAAAGTAAGAGGAGAAAAGGGAAAGAAGAGAGAGAGAGAAAGAGAGAGAGAGGGTGAGACAGGAGATGAAAGGAAAAAGAGAGGGAAGAGAAAAGAAGAGCTGAGAGTGGAGAAACGGAAGATGAAGATAGAAAAATAATAGGGAAAGGATAGCAATCAAGGTGAAGTAGGAGAGGAAAGGAGGAGGGGAGAAGTACAAAAAGGAGTACAAAGGAATATAATGGAAAGCAAAAAGCGTCAGATCTCTTTGTCCTTTCTTGCTTGTGTGTTATGTGGAAGGTTTATGACCAACAAAACTATTCCATGAACTAAAGACAAGGATAGAAAAGCAAGAAGTAAGGGGAGGGGGGAAGGAAAATGATGCATAAACTGAGAGTGAGTAGAAAAAGTAAGAGGGTAGAAAAACGAATAAGTGAAAGGACAAAGCGAAGTAACCTGCAGGTAAAAAAGGAAGGAGAGATGAAAAGAGAAACTGAAGTAGAAAGGAAAAAAGAGGATGTGAAAAAAGGAAGAAGAAAGAACAGAGAAAAAAGAGAAAGTGAACGAAAAAGGCATGGAGTGAAGGAAAGAGGAAAAGAAAGGAGAGGAGTGGAGACGAAGGTATGGGGAAAGAACAGGAAGGAGACGAGAATATAATGAAGAAGAAAGGAATGGAAGGAGGGAGAATAAAGTGAAGAAGAAAGGAAGGGAAGGAGAGGAAAATAAAGTGAAGGAGAAAGGAAAGGAAGGAGAGGTGATTAAGGTGAAGGAGAAATGAAAAGAAGGAGAACAAAATGGTGAAGGAACATGGAAAAGAAGGAGAGGATAATAAAGTAAAGGAGAATGGGAAGGAAGGAGTGTAGGAGAGGAGGTGAGGGTTGGGGAGCTAAATATAAATGAATATATTTACCCGGTCAGTAGTTAGCCAGGCCTCAACATCGACTGCGTAGCTCCCTGTGGACCAACACGCAGGGGGCGGTCACGTCCCCTCCTTACTCAACAACCACCCCTCACACTCTCATATATCCATCCATCTTGTTCCTTAACCTCGTTCTTGCTTTACCTCTTCGTTGACTATCCCTACTCAGCAATGACCTTATCCCCTCTCTTCTCTCTCTACTCAGCAATGACCTCCCCTCCTTCCCCCCCGTCTCTCTCTCTCTCTCTCTCTCTCTCTCTCTCTCTCTCTCTCTCCTTCATACTGTTTCTGCACCACCAGATTCTTGGGTAACTCTTTGTCTTCTCTCCATACTCAGTAACGACCCCTCGTTACATCACACACTGTTATGTTCCCTCATCCTATTCCCCCACCTCGTCTTTGGTTTACCTCTCCCTGTTCAGTAACGTCCCCTCTCCTCACTACACAGCCTCATTCACTTGTCCATCTTGTCTCGCCACCTCGTTGTTGACATACCTCTCCGTCATTTCTCCCCACTCAGCAACGACACCTGACGCCCTCATATACTCTCTGTCCCTCCACCTCGTTCTTCATTACTTTTCTCGTCTTCTACCCCAAACTCTGATTTTCTCTGCTGACTCATCGACAAAAAGGATGTCTAAGCGTATAATCCCTAAGCTATGACCCCTTTTTGCCTTCTCTCCCTTCTCAGCGAATGACCTCACCTCCCACCGCTCTTATATACTCCTTCTTGTCTCTTCACCACATTCTTGATCTTCCTCCTCGTCTTTTTCCATCCACACACTTTGCATTAATAAATAAATGAATATCCATCTGTCTATCTATATATGATTTAACCACTTCGCTCCGATTACATAAAGACGATTATATTTTGTTTAAAAAGGACTCTTCGACCCGGGTGTGTTAGATACAGATGCCTTCAACCCGTTCAGTATGGGAGATCTTTCCTAAGCTGATTAAATCGTTCAGAGATAGTATTCACAAAATAATTCGTCCTTGGGTAGAAGAGACTAACTGGAGGCGGTGAAGCAGTCTGCAACGATACGATAAACATAAAAAAAAAAAAAAAGTTATCCCAGGGTTGAGATACAATTCAGCAAAGAAAGCGGTATATTCCTCCCTCCTTCCTTATTCTTTCCTATTTCCTCCTCTTCAATTCATGCTTTTTATTTTCCTCCCCCCCCCTTTTTTGACTGACAGTTTTTTGATCACCAGTTTTCTGACAACCATTTTCCTACTATATATTTTTGGATTACCGTTTATTTTCTACTAACTACCAGTTATGGGAACCAGAATGATGTGGTGTATCATAATGTGGAATATTCCCCTCCTTGCCTTCCAAAAATCCATCGCCTGCGAATTACCTCCTTTACTTTTATATAATTATCTGCTAACGTCAGGCTAGTTTCCTTTGCTCAGTAAAATCATATGGACGGGTTAATAATGTTAAGTGCTATCACAGTGAATGTTCTGGGTCTGACTAAAGTACTTCGACTTTCATTTGAGGTTACAATGGACGATTTTATTTATGTGAAAGAAACGCACCGCAGGGAAGAAGAAAATCGATGGGGATGCGGCCAAGTTCATAAAATTCCGCGTTTACAACCTGCCAGTTTTCACTTACTTTTGCAGAATGGTCACAGGGTGGAGGCTACTCACCTCATTCCAATGACATATAACTTCATTATTGCTCCCACCAGAGGATAATATTCTGTTTTATTCTGTTATCTGTATCCTTTGAATATGGACACAGATTGGGTCAATAGCACATACAGGATACTGGAGTGTAATGCACAGAATAAAGAACTGCATGTGACCCTGAGATCGTAACACTTTATCCTTTTAGGGGTACTGCAGAGATTTACTGATCCAAAATTATACCAGATGACAGCCAAAATTGCATAACTGTGACAGAGAATCTTGAATGGGTTGACTCAATGATTCTGATTACTTTTTTTTTTTTTTTTACTGTACGGGCATTTTTGTTGCTCCCAGTAAATTTTACATATTGTTGGACTGCATCGTATTAGAGGGGTTGATTAAGACTGTAACTAACACTCCTGCCCGAGAAGAGAATCTTAAACTGAATAAATTCGTCTGGAATAGCAATAATGAAACAGTTTGTCATCGGATTCAATGGTTAACTCCTTCAACCCGATGACGAGCTTTATTGATGTATTTTTGCTGTCTTCAGACACATTCAGTTAGCTTTGGGTGGACCTTTTAGAGTGAAAAGTAAATGAACATTACAGCTTTTCCCTGAAGTTGGAAAGGTCAAATGAAAGTAAACTAGAATCGTCTCCAGATAGTAAAAATGAAACTAAAAATTTGGCTGGGTCATCGGACTGAATGTGATAGAGGGGTCGAGGCGGCTGACGTGGAGGGAGTGAGGGATAACTTCTATCACACCTTCAGACTGGTGACGCAAGTTAATTTCTTTTCTTGCAATCTCCAGACGATATATATAGCGGTATATATATATAAACTTTTTTCAACCTTTTCGAACTGGAGGTATTAGATCAGAGCCTTCCCTGACCTCTTTAGCATTAAACGTTCTTCCTAACTTAAATAAAACGAGTTAAAAAGAACGAGGAACAATTTCAAGAGGCTAATGGCATTCCTGAGATAAGCTGTGGTTGCAAGTGCATTGGAGGCGCCTCATCCCGCTCCAGTGCTGTATTCCCTTGCACTTTTATCGACTGACGAATACTTGTCGGACACGGACTTTGGCATAGCGTTCCTTATAAGTGCTAAAAATAAACATAGAACGAATACCAATACTAATGATGCGTGGTGGAAGACGGTAGGAAGGGAGGAAGGGAGGGGATGGGGGGAAAGTGAGGCAAAAACTGGGATATATTTGGATTTATTCTACCTCTTTCTCCGTCTCTCTTTTACCTCCCCCGCTCCCTCTCCCCTACTTTCACTTTCTCGAACTCCACTCCACACTTTCCTCCCCCATCCTCCTCCTCCTCCTCCTCCTCCTCCTCTTCCTCCTCCTCCTCCTCCTTCTTCTTCTTCTTCTTCTCCTCCTCCTCCTCCTCCTCCTCCTCTCTCTCTCTCTCTCTCTCTCTCTCTCTCTCTCTCTCACTCTCTCTCTCTCTCTCTCTCTCTCTCTCAAACCCGATATAAAAACACTCTCATTTCTTCCACAGCGCCACTCGCTATGCATCATCGCCCTCCCCCCCAACACACACACACACACACACACACACACACACACACATAAACACACACACACCAGATACCGTATTTATCAAGGAGCTTAACCAGTCTCCCTGGATAAACATCTCACACCTACAGCTTACTATATTAATCGGAAATAGATTTGCTTTGTTCATCATGTGTTATGTCTCTGTAATATTCCCTTTGGTTTAGCTGTGAAGTTTGTGGTAACTGCGTGGGTTAGAGTACATATAAGCGATCTCTTGCCTTAAGCTTAACCTCTTTAGTCCTATGATATTACCTATTTTACTCCTCCTGGCTTCAGACTACTATTTTCACCTTGGGAACATCTCTCAAAAGGAAGGAAATAAACGAAAACTGTATCGAACCTTTCCAATTCCAAAAGTTTCGCATTAGGCAAATAAAATCATGGGAGGATTGCAAGAAACATGAACGTCATCTGAATGAAGGCGTGAGGAACGTCTATAAGTATGGCATCAGATTTCACAGCCTCACTCCCTATGTGCGGGTGGGCGGGATGCAAATGTCCAGACTCGTCAGCCAGGATACCTTTTCGTTTCCAGAAAGTTCAAAATTGGGTTATGTTAAAATACTGTCAGGGTCTGATTAGATCTGGTTTGGTTTGGTTAGGCTCTGTTTGAGTGGGACAAGTGTGGTGAGGTTTGGTTAGGTTAGGTTTATTTAGATCTGGTTCAGCTATTCCGTCAGGGGTTTAGATCTAGTGTGATTAGATTAAGTCAGGCTAGGGTAAGTTAGGTTAGTTTGTTTGGAAATGGTCCAAGCAAAGTTAAGTTAGGTTTATTTGGATTGTCATTTTGGATTAGGATTGATTTGGTTTGGTTAGACTAGGTTATCTTACGTGTGGGTAAGCTTGATACGGTTAGTCCCTAGGGTTAGGTTAGGCTCAGGTTACGTTATGTTAGGATAGGCTAGGTCAGGATAGGTTAGGTTCGGTTTCGTTAAGATAGATTAGGTTAGGTCGTCAGGTTTGGCTTGTTTAGGATTGAGTAGGTTAGGTTTTGTTGGGTTATTCTTTTAGGGTTAGGTGGAACTAAGTTGGTATGTTACGATTAGGTTTGATTTGGGGTAGTTGTAGGTAGGGTGAGTTAAGTGGGTCTGTTAGGGTTAGATGGGGTTTGGTTAGGACAGGTTAGATAAGATTTGGTAAGTCTTTCGGGGTTTGAATCGGTTTGGCTAGGTTAGTCGTGTTAAAGTTGGGTGAGATTATGCATGGTTGGGTTAGGGTTGGTTAGGTTAGCTTGTGTGGGGTAGGTTAGGGTGGGTTATGTTAGCCTGTTACAGCTGGATTTCTTAGGGTTACTAGGAAATACAGTAGAAGCGATCATCCTGGGTAGAGAAAGCTTACGTAGTGTGTTGTACTGAAATGGCTTAGTGAACAGAAATGTGCTGACTCGTGGTCTTCTATGGTTTGGAGACTTATTTTTCTGGGTTATCCTTATCGCTATCTGCTAATTTTACTCCGTTTTGAAGATCCTCTGGTGGTGAAAGGGTTAATAAAGACTGTATCCGGCTCCTTCAGTTCGAGAATTCTCTCATACTCTAATAAATATGTTTTGGAGGCAAGAATATACCAAATAATACGTCATGGTAAAAAAGAGGTTAACGCTGAATATGATGAAAATATGCTAGTGAGGAAGAGGTGGTGGGGAGTCTCCTATGGCCACGAGAATATGGTCCATGATCACCCGCCATCACCATCACCTTCATCACCGGTCCCTCCATCACCACCATGCCAATCACCAACAATAACAATTAAATTCATCTCAGTAAAAACAGTAATCCCAGCAACACTAATCACAATCAGCACGAACGAGACATTAAAATAGTTACCATTGATAATGCTGGCCGGCCCACACACTGCTAGGATCAGCAGTACTACGCTTGCTCACTTTCCTCTCTTTCTTCTCTTAAAACTCAATCAACTTTTGAGGCAATGAAGAGTGCCAGAAGGGCTATGCTACTTCTCATATCAATGTTTGCTATGTTATGTGTTCGTTGTGGTTCTAGTTTATCGTTTTTATCCCGGCCGGGAAAGAGACTAGAATCATTCTGAAGAACCCATGCTTATCAAATCGATGATGTCTCAGGACACATCCTAAGAAATGTAACTGACAAGGAAAACCAGAATGTTGTGAGGTTTGCCACAAAGCCGGAAGGAGGTTATGAAACCAAATATTCCTTTCACTACTGCTAAAATACCTTGCATTTCTGAGCCTTTCCACAACAAAGACGTAGCAGTCGAAGGATACTTCAACCAACCTACTCGTCCTTCATGTGCACCATATGTTTCCGTCTGGAATTGCACCTAATCGTCAGGTCAGTAATTTCTTCTGTTCTACGTTCAGTATCGTACTTTCTTCAACCTTGCGCACTGGCAGTTGCTGAATCTGTATAGGATTCTTGCTCACTTCTGTGTGGAGCACAGCTCCCGTGTGTGTGTGTGGCGGGGGAGAGGGCTTTAAACATAACACTCTTTTGAACAGTGTGAAAAAAAATCAGTTTTTATTGTATTAGTTTCTTCTCTCGTTGACTCTGTCTCCTCTCCCTAATATTGTAGCACTTTCTCTTATTATCGCTATTACAATAGACACAGATCTTATAACCTCGCTGCTTGCATGTTTCATCCACCAAACAGGCCACGTGCACAGACCGTCCGTCTACACACTCACCTCTTATTTGTTCAGTTATCTATTTTGGACCGATCAAATTTTCAGTCTTTTGTATATTTTGCCGGGCAGCTCTACCATAAGCTACCACAACCCGATCAGTCTGTCCCTCTTCCGATGGTTTCCTATACTTTAAGTGTAATGTGTAACTTTGGACATCCCGAATGAACTTATACTGATTTTGCGTCTCTTTTGTTTGACTTTCTTGTAGGGGATAATTGTTGTCGAGTTCATTGTTTCTTTCTTTTGCGTAAAAAATGCAACCAACACTACCAAAACTACCACCATAACACCGACCAGAATACTACCCCAACCAAACTCTCTACCATGGACAACGCAACACTCATCACATAACCATAACGATTCTCCACGCCACCAGATCACAAAGAACTAACGCCACAGCTCCTAATACTGTGAAAGTTGCATGCCATGTTAAAACAAGCGTCGTAATGAGGAAGTAAAAACGAGAACAGGAAGCTAAACACCCGGCAACGAGCGGATCTAATGTGGAACGGACATCAAACAACGACCAAATAAAGAACGCAGGAACACATGTCACCAGGTCACGACAACATAAATGACCTTATTCTGGTTGAAAGTACGATCGTGACTTCTTTATTAGCGATTAGCTGTGTATATTATACCTTTAAGTTGTTCGTGTATACAACTCATGCAAACTGCATTAACATTTAAGAATATATGTATCATGTCAAATATTTTGTTGAGGAAGATGTGTTGCAATGTCTCCTATGTCAACGAAAATACGGTTCAACAAACACGGTACACACGATACCAGTGACACTAACCTTCTGTGCTTCTCGTGAGAGGTAAATATACAGTTTCCATTACAGCACACTAAGCCACCTCAAATTACTCAATATGGGCAAGGTAAGCTCTCTCCATTCCCAACACTAGCACAACCCCTGCGACCTAAATTCCACCATCTGTGTACCACCTCTATTACTACTGTTACTACTACTGCTGCTACGACTACTACTGCTACCACTCAACTACTATCTCTGCCAGCACTCAACTAACACCACTACCATTTCTGTTACCACTCAACTATCACACCTACCACAACTTAGCTACCATCTCTACTGCCACTCATTTACCACATCAATCACCATTCTGTGCAGCAGGTAATGCTGACAGATCTAATAAAAAGTGCGCTTTGTGATGGAGGTCTTTACTGAGCAATAGCGTTTCCCTTTGCTGAGCTGAGAAGAGCGAAACTTTCTTACTCATCAAAGACCTTCATCTCAACCAAATATGTTTTTACCAACTCCTGAAAATAACCACTATCACCAACTGTCATTGCTGCTCATCACAAACTCCTATTACCGGCACGCCACCAAATTGTCAAAAACTGCCATCACCGCTTCAATCATTTATCACCATACACACCTCAACCAACAAATGTTCTTAGTCTGATTACAAACGTTCGTTCTTAGTACTGTCACATTATATAAGTCATCACTAACCCGCCATCTGAACCGTTTCTCATTATAACAGACTAATCATGGACCAACCATCGTTATAAGGCACCACTGACCATTTCAGGGCGATGGTGTTTTATATATATATATATATATATATATATATATATATATATATATATATATATATATATATAGAGCTACGCTGTTACAGCTCACTCAGTTTTAGAGATACCACTAATAAAAAAGACGTTAATAAAGGTTAAATCTAACTTCTAGTTCAAGAATTTATTCTAAAAAACATGCTCTCGGACTGAAAGCGTTATTAATCACACACTCTCGCTATCAACACAAACTAAAGACAGTCGACCGCGATCACACCTCACGCAGCTGTCATCACACCCTCCCACAAAACCTCCCCCCCCCAAAAAAAAAAAAAAAAAAGTAAAGTATAACGAAATGAATAAAAAAGAAAAATTACATAACACCATTCAGCACCACAGTTAACACACAACACAATATAATGAAACCATCACCGATACTCCTCACACAGCTCTAACATACTCATCCACGAACAAGAAAACCTCTACACAAATCATATAACACCATCCATCACAGACAGTCATAATACATCTTCATTGTCACCACCAGTACGCACCACACAGCCGTCATTACAAGCTCTCACACATTTATCATAAAAAAAAAAAAATGCACAGACGAAATATCACCATTCATCACCAACAATCATCACACACTCTCAGTATCACCACTAAATGAGCAGACTCCACTGGCACTACGCCTCATGCAGCTGCCATCACACGCTGTCAACTGAATCATTACCTGCAAAAAAAAAAAAGAAAAAGAAAAAAGAAACAGTTAAGTATCACCATCTATCACCAAGTCATCACACAGCCTCACTCTCACCACCACATAAAGAGGTCTCATCACCTTTACGCCTCACACCGCTGTCATCACAAGCCCTCCCACGAACTCATCACCAACAAAAAATCCCACCACAAATGACCTCGAGACCCCCCTCCTCCCAACTCCGTTTTCCAGCCAGCAGAAGGAGCACAACAGAAGGACGACTCTCAAGGGGCCGGAAACACAGCTCAACCCTGTGATCCTCGGCTGCTCTCTCTGAATACTGACGAGCGGGGGAGAGTGGCATGGAGGAGAGAGAGAGAGAGAGAGAGAGAGAGAGAGAAAGTAGTAGTACGGGGAAAGAGAGAAGTAAGGTATGAGGAGGCGCTATAGAGAATACGGGAATGGCGTTAATGAAATAAGCTGACATCAGTAGGAACAGACAAACTGGGAAGAAAGAGCTGAGAACATAAAACAAGTGACTGATCATTGTAGACAGGGATCAGATAAAAATAAATATTGTAACGAATACCATGGTTTGCATATCACTCACGATAAAAATTTATTAACCCATAAATACTCCAATTTCCTGTGTGCGGGATTTATCAACGAAGCTACTTAACCCATTGCCTGCATATTACTAACTGTGCATTTTTTTTTCAGCAAACGTCAGACGATTTTAATATGCTAAACAGAAACCATGGGGATATAAAGTTTGAAAACTATACGATAAACGTTTTTGCCGAGTGGAAAGAACTTCGTATAATATGCAGCTTACGGCGGAAAATTTCATTCAGATCACAGAAACTCACTGTAGCATGTGGTTTAGCATCCTTGTCTTTACTTAAAGGCTCAAAGAAGCAAAACTCATAGGTTCAAACTTTGGAGTTCCTCTCGTAACTTTCTGACGTGGAAAGATAGCTTAACAATCTTATGCTTCGAATCTCTAGGCATTTCTGTTTACCGCAGGAATGGACTCTCGTGGTATAAGATTTAATTTACTTCTCATTATAAAACAACGTCCTGTATGGAGGTCACTGGACACACAAAGGATTAACTGTGGATTTAGTATAAAGAATGACATTCAAGGGTGAATATTATTGTCCTACGGTCATTTTATCGGATAATTTAATTGAAACCCAGGGCTAACTCAATCATTAGCATATACAGATATTCCAACAAAAGCATCACATGCCCTATTGTTACCCATCTGTATCACCCTCACCCATGATCAATCCAATCCCAGCATAGCATAGGCCATTCTCTCTCTCTCTCTCTCTCTCTCTCTCTCTCTCTCTCTCTCTCTCTCTCTCTCTCTCTCTCTCTCATCTGTTCTATTCTCTTCCTATCATTGGTTACTTTGCTACCACTTGAAAATAGGCGCCAGTCAAATATTTTAATCCGGAAAAAAGAAAAGACTTTAATTTAAAAAGAAACGGACGATGGCAAAACGTGTCTGATATATTTGTACTGTTACTGACTTCATTCTGTAATGTGGGATACAGCCTGATCACATCTAACAACTGACAGCCAAAAATTAGGTGGCAGCTTACACACTCACACTTTAAGTTTTAATGATATGGCTTTTGCTGATGTTAAGCGAGGTGAAAAAGGTGGTGGAGGTTGTGTCACAGCTGGGGGACACGACCAGCTTCAGATGGCTCGGTTAACATCTTTGTAATTTAATTACTTTTGCTACACCAGATGGTTTGGTCTTGTAGAGAGACTGGAGAATGAGAGATTGAGTAGGAGACTGTATGTGAGTGAGGTGGAGGGGGACAGAGAGAGAAAGGACGATCGATGGTGAGGGGGAGAGATTGGGTGGAGTGGTATATGTATGAGGGTGGATGGCAGCCTCATGGCGGAGGACAGAGTGATACGGAGATTGTCTGCGGCCACAACTACGGGAATAAAGGTATGTGGATAAAGATAGCTGGATAAATTGATGGTACACCAGATTATTTTATTCAGATTAGGGAAAACATCTCGTAGTGCAGGGGCTACTGAAGGTTACATCTAATCCCGCCAGTACGAAAAGTCTATCTTATGATGGATAAAATCGTCTGCAGATACCAATAATAATCCGAGAAATGCTGCATTTTACAGAAGGAATTAAAGGGGCTTTATAACCTCATTCCCATACCAGGTGATTCCTGATTATAATACCTTAATAAGCCTGAGTATGTAAGTGCTTTTTTTTTCACACATGTATCTTGGTAATAAAGTGACATAACTAGCAGAAAAAATAGCAAGCTGCAATATGTGAAATAAATAGTTAAGGAAGAAATGCTAAAAGGACCTCTAAGTTGGCGAGAATACGGCCGTAAATGTTGTACGAGGTGAGTAGAGTATTGGAAGTTGTCTCACAGATGGGGCGCGTGACCAGGGAGTGTATTTATAACCCCTCTTAACTTGTGTGTGATTGTGGTTGGATACACATTTGTCTTCCATGAAGCAGATACAGACACTTCATAATTAGATCAGGGTTAATGTTAATGTGACGAAATACGGATTTTAAAACAATCTATGATAACAGATAACTGTAACAGACTTGTTCATCCTGTAAACTGATTAGGATCCTTTATAAATACGACTCGGGAGCAGGAGATGCTGGGTCGGAGAACGAGCTGGCTCACCTGGACAACATACCACATACCACGGCTCGGTGCACATCACCCATTCTATATTTCAGTCTTCCTGCCTCCCGACTGCTCTAGTCAGCTAAGGGCGGAATTCTTCGATGTGGATGGGTTGGATACACCTTTCCCTCCTTCATTAATTGGGTACTCCCTTATGATGAATAAGAAGTTTGGTAGTAGGAAGAAAATAATAAATAACAAGAAGCAATACTCAGAGAGTGCAACGCACACACCCGCCAAATACTCTAAGAACATTTCATCATGCCATCATACATAAAATGTCCTGCCACAAACAGCTCCTGTTTGTGAGTCACTAGAGGCTTTCTGTGGTCTATATTCTCAGGCAGTTGACCAACTCACAGGCCTCCGAGAATCCACAGTTGTGTATGATAGCAGACACTTTCTCACCTTTCGGAATTACCTATCACACCATTCGCCATTTGTCTACACAGATGAATAGCGCGAGAGACTGGTCTGTATTGATGCTGGAGTCGTGGCATCTATTTGTGCTAATGCCGATTGTGCAGTCAAATCAGGTGAGGAGGCAGCTGCATGTATCACTGGCCTGAAGTACGCTACGCTGATGTTAAATTCAAAAGGATTGACACGGTCATATCTATTGATGCTGCAACCTGTACTGCCGCTGTCCGTGGTAAAGACGTTGAGATCGACCCCACACTACTCTTCATGCTGGTCACATGTGTGATAAAGAACCAATCAGATATTGAGAATCACTTTAACATGAGTTTGGCAAACAGCCATCAGCACTGTTTGACAAGGGTACAATGCGCAAAAATAACAAAAGTGGTTTTGCCAAGGTGCTGAAAGCTCCAATGGTCCCAGTATCCACTGAAGCTCTTAAGAACTCATATTATGTGATGGATGGAGGAAGTTTGCTGCAAAATGTGACATGGCCTGTGGACTGCACATATGGTGATGTGTGTGACAGCTATGTGAATCAAGTTATCAATAACTATGGCAAAGAATCCACTGTCTGCATTGATGGCTACACAAATCTTACCCTGTCAACCAAGTTAGCTGAACAGAACTGCCGCACTGATCCAAATGTCTCTGCAGATACAGTGTTTGATGTCATCACATCAGTCACGGTCAATCGACGCTCCATTTTAGCAAATCGTAACAACAAGTCACAGTTAATCAGTAGGCTGAAGGACCGGCTTACATTTGAAGGCGTTGCTTGCTGTCAAAGTCAGACTGATGCTGACTGCTTAATAAGCAGCTCAGCATTGGCATTTGCTGGGAATATCGCACGACTTCAGGTGAAGCCATTCACAGTGATGAAGGAGTACACTATGGATGTAGTGTGTCGGCTGTCGTTACTGCACCACTTGGTAAGGGTATATAGTAAATGAACCCTGGTGTCAGGAATCCACAGACTTTTTTTTATGCTGGTTTCTGGGAAGCTTGGACCATTATATTTTCTGCTGTGATATATATATATATATATATATATATATATATATATATATATATATATATATATATATATGTATATATATATATATATATATATATATATATATATATATATATATATATATATATATATATATATATATATATATATATATATATATATTTGTTTTAGTACTTCAACAAAAAATGACGGGGAAAATTGGTGGTCACCTAGTTAGGACAGTGGAATGTCTATCGTTGGATTGGGTGTTCAGACCTGGCTGTTGCAAATGAAAGTGAGTCAATGCTGGATATGGCAGTCATTACTGGATGCGTGAGTCATTCACTTACATGAAAACAGTTTTCACTGCTCTTCGTAAGCTCCAACGATTGGTTAAATCATTCCGTTAATACAATCTTGCCAGGCCTAGCATACAGCAGTAAAGACAGCTAGGTATTAGTGCAAGTATGGTATCGTTGTTGGTGACCGGGGGCGGGCATTTTAATCTATGTCAAGGATAAAGAAACTTGATGAAAAGTCTTTGAGCTGAATGCCAGTGGTGGAAAGAGGAAGTGCTTGACATCTGTGATATTAAAATAAACAGATTTTAAAGTTTAACTCTTATTCTTTGCTCTTGATAAGGAAGATGATAAAGAATAAAACCAAAATTAAGAATGGCACAGAAGGGGATGATTGGAATTAGCATCAATAAAAGAACGAACATCAAGAAGGTGGCGCCAGGGGAACCACGACTATCAGACGGGTGACTCGTAACCCCTTGACCTTGAGAATTATTTTTTCGTGTCCTTGTTACCTTCTGACGATATCATTTAGCTTTGGGGAGATTTTTCATGGCGGAGATGTTTGATGGATATTGTTTTTAGTCCCTTTAATACGAAAGGTTTCATCAAAGCTGAATATAATTATCTGGAGACAGCAGAAATAAAATGGAAATGACAGTCTTAGTGAAGGGGTTATAATGTGTGGGTATAATGAGAGACTGAAAACAGCATTTATCTACGACACTAAGACATTTGGTAGAATGTGTTGCAAAAAAAAAAGGGTAATTACGGATGGGCTTTCTTTGGCAGAGGAGGCATTCAGTGGGGTAGAGCTCATTATAATAGAAATAACAAAGAGAGAATGAGTCAGGAGGGAGCGGCCATTATAACAGTGATAAAAGAGAGGATGAGGCACCGCTGCGGTAAGGCCAAAGGTCATCTCAGTTGACGTGAGAAGTGGACTGCCAGGAAGTACACGAGTCGTAATTATAAACTCTTTTAAACTCTGCATTTAGGTGGCATATTATATTTTACCACAATACGGTTAACACTAGACGATTTTTAAACATAGGAGAGACCTTTACTTGTTGAAAGGTTAACTAAGGTTTATGTCTAACAATTACAGTTTAGAAAGTCTATTCAAACTTGAATAAGTTGTCAATTACTAGCCGTTGTTATTGTTGTTGTTGTTGTTGATCAACTCCGGTCTGTCTGGCCGGGCAGACTACTAACAAGTAACCTTCCCTGCAGGACCGTCCCATGCAGTGGTCTGATGTTCCCTTGTGGCTGACACTGCCTCGCCATGGCAAAGCGCAGGGATTTGTGTGGGGGTTTGGTTCTTTAATGGACGTAGCATTGCGTCTCTCCACCCGGTCAACATGGCACACCAGGCTCTACTTCACTCCGTTATCTGGTTACGACCTAGCGTTGTAAATGGTTTCCTGGGCTACAGGAAACCATTACGCATATCAGTCAATGTAGAGTCACCTGAAAAAGAATGAAGAGTAATAATAGTGACAGGAAGAAAAGGGAGAAGTAAGACGAGAGGAAGGCATATACAGAAAGAGAATGAGAAAGGGGAAAGAAGGAAGAAGCAGACATTACTACATCAAGTGAATGGATGATGGTCTCCGTCACCTACCGTCAGGTAAGAGCAGTAATAGGCCATAAAATACGTCATTCGAGTGCAAGAGTTAAGCTTCAGTTGTTTCTCGTACATACAGCTGCTAGCACTTCACTTTAAAGTGAATATTTGAGTGAAAAATCCGAAAAACGAATCTATATGTGTTAATAGTGAATGTTTATGGAAACAAGTTTATCCTGGCCACTGGTTAAGAGCTTTTATAATTCTAATTCCTGATGACTGCCATAGTATATTTATCGCATCACCACCAAACTGTTCACAAGAAATATACAGGACCTCATAGCTTGTTGAAGCTACGGTGGCTGTGTGGTTACCATGTTTACCACTTGGTCTGCGTGTATCCTGAGTTAAGGATTCAAAACCCAAACCATACAGTCTGGTGGACAGTTAAAGGGGGTTTAGGCAACACATACTCTTATATGCTAGGATATCATGCCACCCTATCGGTTCAACCTATTTGACATAATATAATACAGACCACGGACACACACAAATATCCTTATAACACAAAACTTTCACAGGCACTGTTTTCATCATACACAACCTTCGTTGATTAATACTTGACCATCATGGCAAAAGGTTAATTGAGATAATTTCCCTCCCTTGAAAGAGAAGATTCAATCCTGCAGTGGACCTTTGACAGTTCGATACAACTACAGAATGTCTTCTACGGGACACCTTTAATTGAGGAGGCAAGCACCTTTAGTATTCAGTCCAGATCCATCACAGCTGACCTCACAGACTTATATATGCTATCATCTGTGCAGCTACGGCTTGCATGAATGATAGTGTCTAGATTTCAGAATCAATTCTCTGTCAGTCAGTCTACAGGAACTGCAGGGATTTAAAAATAACAAAGTGATGTACACACGGTTAAGAAAAGGCATGGCACAGAGTTGGACCGATGCCTTTCATCATGTGTCATGCAGCCTCCACCATAATGCACGGCCAACGCGCATTCTTCGTCCTTGCTGTCATATTATTCACGAGATACTTTGATTTTCTTTTTGGTTGCTTTCCATTTTTATTATCGTATGTGCACAACCATTACACGAGTCAAGGTGAGCGAAAGCCAATGAACAGTAAATGCTGAAAAAATAAGAGACCTACTATGGTAGCACTGATTGTCTAAAACTTCGCCATAATACCTATAGCCCAAAGAAACAGCCAGTAATATGAGAGGAGCTGTGAGTTATCAGTCTTGAACCAATCAGTATATTTTTCTGCCCCATTCAAAAGCCTTTAATCTGTTTGGCGAAACTGGAAGCCCGTCATGAAAAGCTTACGATATCTATCTACCTATCTATACACACATGATGAGCTCTTTATGAACTGTGCTTTGCTTTGCTTTCAACCAACGATTTATGCGTCGAAAGACTTGCCCAGACTAAAGCCATTCCTGTGGCGAAGCATGAGGCGCCTCGGAAATGTTCTGTATCCAGTGAGGACAATTATTAGGGGTCAAACACCCCTTCTGATAATATCAATCGACATGAAATTGAAACTTGCCCATCTGGGACCATATTTCAACCATCCTGCCAAGTTTCATCGGAACTTGCTCAAATGAGAGCCGTAGCTCAAATGAGAGCCATATTTGGTTCACTTCTCGTTTTGCTCGAAACTAATGATTTATGAGTTGGCACAGAAGCAAGTGCTGAACGGGATACTTGTAGGGCCATTCAGAACTTTCTCCTGCAACCAATAAAAAAAATTAGGGGTCAAAACACCCCTTCAGAAAATATGAATCGACATAAAACTGTTACTCAGTTGCAATAATCAAGCTAAGTTTCATCAAAAACCTTTCCAGTTCTGTCCCCTCCCTCCACGCGCGCGAACGCACGCATGCACCCCCCCCCCACAGGATTATAGTTCGAGTTGATGAGCGAAGCGAGGGAACGAGAACTTTATAAGTACTTCATGTACTAGAGAGTAAAGCACAGTGCCAAAACTCAGTTTTCTCTGAAACTATTAAAGCTACTCCTGATCTACGGACACCGTTCAAAAGCTTGTGAAGAACCATCTGTGTTACTAATACAATTTCTCAAAATTCGCCACCGCATTGCTGAAAACAGACCCCAAACACTAAACTGAGCACTGACACTTGGGTTATCTCTGAATTATTAAAGTTGTGGCATCCCAACGCACTTTTTTTTTGTAAATATTAAAAAAAAGTAACAGGTATTTCTAAGTGGCTTTTCTCAAAATTCGCCATCATTGTGCTCAAAAAGGCCGAATTAAGCAAACACTGGTTTATCACATTTATTATTATAGTTGCATCGGACCAAAGCGCGTCGCGGGAAAGCTTATGGAAAAGTGATAGGAATCGCTTCAGTGGCTTTTCTCACAGCCAATATTCGCTGTCCCAGTGTTCCCCTAAGAATATGACCTTTAGTGCTTGATTGACATCCGGGTCACCATTTATAGTGCTGGGTGAAAGGGGTGTGGGGAAACAGGGAAACAAAATCAAACCCACAGTCTGACCGGCACAAGAATTAAGCTCATGTCCTTACAGTTGTGACCTGGATGTGCCAATCAGTGCACCAGTGGCTCCCTTGATCACCGCAGTGGAGGAGATAATATTTATGGACACTGACTTCTACCTGCAGGTGTGTGGGCAGAGGGGGATGGGTTGGCGTAGGCGGGCCGGCCTTGCTTTCACTTAACCTCCCCTCAGCACGTTATAGGTATCAGAAGTTGGTTAATTCTTGTTAACTCCAGATTATTTCACTCGGCTTAGGGTGAAACTTTTTCCACTAACTATTTCGGAACGTGAGATATTGGCTGTGGTAATTCTGGTCACGGTGATGATGGTGGTGATGGTGTTACTGTTGCTAGTAAGTTTTGATGCTGGTTATGGCGATGGTGGTGATAATGGTGGTGGTAGTAGTCGTGGCGGTGTTGTTAGTGTTAACTGTGGTCGAGATAATGGTGGTGGTAATGGTGGTTGTGATAATGGCGGTGGTGATACCAGTGGTGATGGTAGTGGAGGTAACAGTAGTGGTAACGGAGGTAGTTATTGCTGTAATCATTGAATTGGTTGGGATAATTCCAGTGGTTGCTGTAATACTGGTGCTGGTAAAGGCTGTGGTAGTAGCAGTGTTGATCGATATTATTATTATTATTATTATTATTATTATAAAATTGCGATATTCGAAAGGCTATTTGGCCTAGAGCCTTCAAACTTGGTCAGTTTAGTCGGACAGTTGTCCGCTTCTTTTGGCCAAATATGGTGGCTGTTCGACAACAGGATCTCCAGATATTATCTAGAACACAGAAAAGTGAGTCAGCCACGCTATATCAAGAACCGCTTAAGCTTAGAAGCTGAAATTTTACTACAATATAACCTTTAGGCGGACGCAGCCCATATAGGAGTATGGTTCCAATTGCTCTATAATATTCTTTAAGATCTCCTGGGGGTCAAATATTGGGACTTTTCCAGATATTCCGGATGTCACATAATTTTCCATGAAGAACTAGTTGCAAGAGCCACCAAACTTTGTGGACTTACAGGCTGTAATGGCCTAAGATGACATGCACAAGATTAGTGACCTTGACCTCAATGTCCCAGTATAGTTCAGCTTCTAGCAGGCAATGGATGTGGGACGTTTTTCTCTATCAATATTGTTCTTGGACAATTTTACGGTCTTCTAGTTATTATTATTATTATTATTATTATTATTATTATATTATCATTTTTATTATTATTATTATTATTATTATTATTATTATTATTATTATTATTAATTAAGAGTAATGGACGTGATAATAGCTGTACGAAGTATTAGTAGCACTGGTGATAGTAATGGTAACAGGAGCACTGGTGGTGGTAACAGTGAATAGCAGTAACAATAACGGTTGTGATAATAGTACTGGCAGTAGTGTACTTGTAGTGGCAATGGCGGAGGTGGTAATGGTGGTGGTAGTGATAATGGCATTTGTACTAACAGTGGTAATAGTGACAGTTGTACTGATGGTGGTAAAAGTGGAATGGATAATAGTGGTGCACTGGATGATATTTTTGGCAGTGGTGGTAGAAATGGTGATAGCAACGAGAGGAGTGACTGTGCTGGTGTCGTGGTTGAAGTAATTGTAATAGTAATAGGTGCAGCGGTTGTGGTCGTTATGGTGATATTTGACGGTATGGAAATGAAGGTGGTCGACGTGGGGTTGGTGGCTGTGAGGGTGGCGGTACTGGCGGTGGAAGTGGTGGAGGTGGTGGCGATGGAGGTGACTGTATGGTTGTTGGTAGTTAGTGATGATGGTCGTGATCGTGAAGGTATAGCGATGGTGATAATTGCGGTGACGGTGGAAATGCCAACACGACAACAAGAGCCATAGTGATGCTGATGGTAGTGGTGGCAAAGATGAAGATGATGGTCATAATAGTGGTGGTGATGGTCAGAAAATAGGGTACAAATATGAAATCGATCGATTTATCTTACAAGACAGATCCTCCTCCCTCATGTTCATTCCTTCTCTATTACTTCTGACTTTTTCGCTGGTAGTAATCTGAGCAAACTAAAACGTACGTCATCGTAGTGAGCGTGTTAAGCAACACGATTCAGTACCCTTACTCTCAATTTGTTTCTCTAGAATTGCAAAACTTTACTGCATTACGTTCTTGTTGGGACACAATAACCCCCCCCCCCATGATCTCGCTGTCTCACTCGGTTACTTTCAGTATCGAGTCACTCAGGACACGTGCATCCTATCTTGTATCTTTGTTAGACCATCAGTTGATATCTTCTCCATAAGATCATTACCGGTAATACATGGTACTGGTGAACACTGCTGTTTTTGGCCAGTTTCATTTTAAAGTCTTTGTCATCTGCATTTCGTCCGTTCATGTTTTTTTTTTTTTTTTTTTAATGACATCTCTTGGTTAACTGGGTAATTTGTTCGCCAGGCCGAAAACCAGCCAAAGAGACCCTCCCACGGGGTTTTAAGTTTCATCTCAGAATTAAATCGAACTATTCGGGGTATAGCTTCCTGCTTCAGAAAACGATGATGAAGATGGTTATAGTACTACTACTACTACTGCTGCTACTACTACTACTACTACTAATTATAATACCACTCTAACAGAGACATTGATGGTGCCAGAGTTGTTGGTGATGTTGCTGGTGGTGATGAAGATGTTCGTCAAGATGGTGGTGGAGATGGTGATGGAGGTGCTAGTGGTAATAAAAATGGTGATGGAGATGATAGGGATAATGATAAAGGTGGTGACGACATTGTAGTTGTTGTTTTGGCTGTGGTGGTAATAATGACAGTAAAGATAATAAAGGAGGTAATAACTGTGATGAAGGTGGTGGTAATCGTGGGGAAGATGGTGATGGCAGCAGAGGTGGTGGTGGTGATAAAGGTGGCAAAGTCGGTGATGTTCGTGGTGTTGATGAGTGTGAAAACTGTGATGATTGTTGAACTAGTGGAGATGATATTGATGAACATAGTGATGACAGGTCAACTGGAACTGGTGATGATAATGGTGATAAATATGGTGATGGTAGTTAAATTATTGGTGGTGGTTATTATGGTGATGATGATGACAATGGTACCTGAATTGATGGTGGTGATGATACTGGTGATGAAGATGGTGAAGGCAGTTTAGTTGGTGGTGGTGGTGGTGATAATGGCGACGAAAATGGTGGTTATAGTTAAACTGGTGGTGACAGTGATGATGGTAGTGAAGTGTTTGAGGTGGTAGTAACTGTGGTGAAGATGTTTGTGGAGGTGGATAAGAGTGTAGGTGGTGTATTCAAGGTTGTGAAGCTTGTGGCAGAGAAGGATGTGAAGATGGTGGAGGTGGTGTGGTATAAGGACGGCTGCAAGTTTGATAAAGGCCACACCAGAGAGAAGGTTAGGTAGAGAAGGTATGGGTCTGGAAACATCTGCTACAACGCCACTCGCATACATTTTACATGAGTCACCTTCTTCCTACAATTGCTGACGCACAATAAACTGCGAGTAATACTAGTGTCAGCAACCACACACGCAATATCAGCTGTAATACCACCAATAATCGATATGATGATTGTAGTAACTCTGTGGGAAAACGTCTTTCTGCTCGAAAAGAAGTCACACCATGACGCAGTTCGCTCACTAGCTCGGGAGATATTTCGTGACTGGCACATCGATAAGATGATGGTTCGGAACAAATTTTCATCAAAACTATTTACCTTGTTAGCTATTCAGTTGCTGTAGTAAAATATGCAGACCGACAAAAAGTACGGTATTACGCCAATTTGGCGTGCTCAGTGTTGGGCCCTGCTGCGGATGTTGCTGATTGCACTGTGCAGTTGACCCTCGTGCGGTGTGGTGCGGTGAGAATCTGTCCCTTCACCCCTTGGGGCTAAGCTACGAAAAAATACGTGTGTGTGTGTGGATGAGTAAACTGGAGTGTGTCGTCCTGTCTCGGCTACAAAAGTTTTATCAGCATTCAATTTTTTTTTTTTTTTAACAGATTCAAGATTAGTAAATACAAATTTACTAACATTGCATGGAAGTCGCATTCTGTATTTATATGTGATGAACAGTTTATAAATCGCTTAACATATACTGTACTTGCATTGATTTGCACAAAAATAACTTCACTGATACTTATCATTATCAGTGCCATTTATCACAGCATTAATATATACCCCAGTGGAAATTACATCACACCACAATAATTGCATACAGAAGTATTGTAACACACTTGACAGTAGTCTGTGATGTACCACTGAAAATTTTAGAAGCTCAGCAAATGAAAATAATGTACTTTATTATACTTGAGGACAATATATGCCTGTATATAAATATTGTTCTGTAGGTACGGTACCACGTTCCTACTTTACATTACCCATCTACCTTCTTTGCCTTACACGCCTCCTCCTACCTTCAGACTCATTTCCATACACATTTTCATCACCTTGTTCACTTTCAGTCTCTCTGTATTACCAAACAGTTTAAGAACATTCTTCTCTGCCTTCGATCAACAGACTTCCGTACTCCACCCTTCTTACGAATCTTTATCTCTTATCCTATCCAGTAAACATCGTCCACTTACGTTTCTTACTGTCCCATTTTAACTCGATCTGACAGGCCTGCATAAACATCACTTAAATGATTTAAGATCACACGATGGAGGAAAAATAGATTAACGAATACTGTGCACAGCTGACAGTTGTTGACCTGGAACGAAAAGGATAAAAAATATAAGATTAGCTGAGTGCTGCATGTCGATCACTAAGGTGATGGCATGGAGCCATACACTTCGGAGGAATGGTGACCAGTTCAAAACAAGACAAATGCTCATATAGCACTTTAATGAATGCACAATAACACCTTCTCTCTTCAGGTCGCCTTTTGAAGGCAAGCTACAGCCTTCCTTCTTTCCCACCACCAGCATTCTCCCACGAGAGGCAAGCGGGCAGCACAAAGCAGCTTGAAAGTCGCCCTGGGATGCAGTCACGAAAAGGCTACCATTCTGTCAGACTTCTTCTTCTTTCTTGTTTTCTTTTCTTCTTTTTCTTTAAATCCACCCTTTCATTTTACCCTTAACCTGATCTCTGCCAGTCTCAACCTGCCTTCCTCAACACAGTGGGCCAGAAATCATGCACTTCCTCGGCAAGGAAAAACAATAGTAGGATGGGGCATAATTATACCGGATGAGGGGAGCCTCGAAGTGCAATCGCTCGCGATTCGTTTTCTACGCCCAAAATCGTTTCCTTTCAGCTTGACTGAACTTCCATCACTATTTATCTCGGCACCTTCAGGACCTTATACAAATAACAACAGATGAGGAACAAGGCATATTATGGCGATCGGAAAAATGATGAAGAGAAATATGTTCAAGCTTCATTATATTGATCTTGAAGCCAGCACAGAAGAAACTACATCAAGGCTAGGTTATACACCTTTATTTTTCGGGAAAGAGAAAGTACAATGAATAATTAAAGATAGCGATATAATGCGGAAAAAAGTAGAGACGGAAGGAGACTTAAGGAATATGGGAGGGAGCAAAAACAAAAGTGATTTAGTCATTTAGCTCTAGAAAGGATTAATACAGCAGCTAACCCATGTTGTGGCAAAGAGAAAAGGAATTGAAATATGCAATTCTGTCGAAGAGATTTCTGACTTTATGCCCGAGATCGAAAAGAATTAGAGACGGAAAAAATGATTGCAATCAAAGTGGATGGAAGAGATTTTGGGAGAATAGAAACGTAGATTTTGCTTTACTTCTGAAAAAATAAATTTCGTACCAGAGATTTAGTGGATATGTTGGCCAGTGTACATTTTCAGTGCAGCTTTCTTGTTATAGATGATATTTGGACAGTCTCTCTCTCTCTCTCTCTCTCTCTCTCTCTTGCAAACCTGACTATATATTTTTTTGCATTGGCTTTTTTATTTTATTTCGCAAGGCTGTATTTTTAACAACTTCATCCAGCACTTTCTCCACACCTGCTGCCACAGTTTTTTAAATCTCCCTACTGCCTCCCTACAAGAAGACAGGAGAAAAAAGAAACTCTCCATGCCCCTTGAAAATTAAAATGTGTTATGGGAGGGAGTTGATCGTAAGGTTGTTTGTGAATTCTGACCCTGGACTTGCAGCCCTGGGGTGTCGTTTCCTGACTTTGGACATATCAGGCATATCAGTAATCGTATTTACAAAAGATCTTAGCCGATTTTTACGATAAATTAATCTCAGTAAGAGCTAACTGTTTTCATAGACCTCCTTGTTTTTCGTATTTCGTAACTTTAATGCTGAGTTAAATTTGTTTGTGAAGTGTTTTGGTAGACTGGAAGACAAACATACTGCATAGTTATGTAAGCAGTCCAATATGCAAAGTTAACAGAGTTTATAACCACGGGACCATGTGTGTGTGTGTGTGTGTGTGTGTGTGTGTGTGTGTGTGTGTGTGTGTGTGTGTGTGTGTTTTGCACCCATGCCAGCTGGAAACATAGCAGCTGCCCCACCTCAATATGTGTATATACACAATTATATTCACAAGTCCGTGTTATGGTGGTGGTACATTGTGTAGGATACGACAACAGATATGAGTGTTTTTCAGTAATTATACACGGACTTACATAGCCTGAAACAGCCTCTTCATAACGGTCAAACTACTGTGTGTTGCGTTACTTATGCATATCTCTCCGGTGTAACTACAAGGGCTGATAGTTCAAGACTTTGTACCAGAAACTTTTAGTTCAACAGTTTCCAATGCAGCCACAAACCGGAGTTAGAGCAAACAAACTCTCCCTCTGTGTTTTTTTTTTTTTTTCTCTCAGCTAGTAAATTAGTATATATGATAATTTATTAGCTCAGTCATCCAACGGTAAGGTAATGAGCCACACAGCACGGGTGCTAGACCCCCAGCCATGAGGTCCATGGCCCTTTGGACAGGGTTTCTTTACACCTGTCTGATCGCTCATATAAATGCAACACTGCACTAGATATATATACGAACACAGTTACGTGTCGCAGTCTGGGAGAATGTTTGTTGGGTGCTTGCCTTGACAGTTAGGGTACAGTACGCTCAGGTCTTAGGGCTTATCGCTCGCTTTGTCACATAACACTGATGGAATGAGCTACCTATCCCTCTTATAAACTTGTAATGCTTACTCATCCAATGACATAACGACCAACACAGCACTGATTAATTTCACTGTTATATCTACACATAATTCATCCTCATCTTCATCGTCTTCGTTCTCGTTCTTTCCTCCTCATCCTTGTCCTCATTGTCATGGGAAGCTTCACTGTGTTAAACACTGTCCTTTTGTCCGGCATCCCCGTCCCCCACAAAAGGCCCGAATTGACAAGCACAAGCACACTTATGATTAACTGCCATTCGTAGCTGTGATCTGTTATTGGAAGAAGAACGAGGCAAGAATTAGAATGGAACCGTGATGGCCAAGACGTCGATTCTCATACTTACGATAAATTCCCTGCCATAAACGAGATGTGTTTTTGCAAAAGGAAGAGGACCATGAAATGTTTAGTTCTCTCCAGTCCTTGCCCTTCCTGCGACCACAAAGTGAGTTGCAGGAGGGAACTAATAACTAAGTTTGTGGATCTGGACACAGGGTGCCTTTGGTTTGTGATGGGAGGCATCGCACTGACCTGGGACAAAAGTGGTACCATGTTCATAAAAGCAAACGTGGGGATACTTTTAGAGCAACTCTGAGACAATAAATGGAGATCTGCCACCTTTGTACTAGGACAATGATATGGCTAGCAGTATGTTTAGGTTAAAAAAATGGGAGAAATGGAGTTCCCCCGAGCTAAGCCCTGTATTGGACTATATAGCCCCGCTAGGGTTACAGGAGCGAGCTACCACTCCCGGCACGGCAGCCCGGGCGAGGCTCGAACTCGCAATCCCCCGATTACGAGTCCAGCGCGCTACCACTGTGCTACCGCGTCCCCCATGTATGGTTAGGTTAAGGGTCTCACGAAAATAATACACTTATCATCTGACTCTGGCGTGCACTTTGTTGTTCCACGAGATATTCCCCATCAGGGTGTCTGTAAGATAAACTGTGTGGTGTTGTTGCCCTTTAGACTCTTTATGGCATGCTTTCGTCATTGTAGCCAATTTAGGTCTAGACCTGAAACAGTGATCTTAATTTTTAAATCGACGGTTGGGTCTCGTAGTGTGGGGGATGATTGCTGGCTGCTCTTCTAACAGGTTATGGTTGTCAGACTCACAGTATGATCACTTGTTTTAGAATGTGAAATTTTGGCTTTAAGGTCTTCACTTTATATATTATTCTCTCTGTTTCAGGTCACATGAATCAAATGCTTTATTAGTTATATAAGAGCTAAAATGGATTATTTCCATCAAGTTCACAAAGATCTTGAGGGCAGAGAAGCAAGACAGATTAATGCATCAGAAGCCGAGGTTCTAAGATGTCCATCATCCTGTTCAGTTGTATGGGGTCATTAGGGTTTACATATCACACTGCCCTACTGCCCTACTGACCTACTGACCTACTGACATTTATTCCGTATTCATTTGTAGGATGTCATTCAGCTGTAATGTAACCAACCAAATATTGTGTTTGTATTCACCAGTCTCAGTTGTAATGAGTGAGTTTTTAGTGAGCCAGTTAGTTGTATTAAAATTACTTCAGAAAGCAAAAAAACAAACTTCTGAGGCTGATGGTATGCTTTGTCAGAGAAGACAGTGAAAAATACCCTCAACATGGTGTCTGGTGAGTAATAAGCTAAGTAGTGTAATACTGGCAATGGTAGAGGATGAGTGAAGTCAGCAGGCAGCTTAGAGATGGAGGACTGGAGTGCTGAGCTCATGTTCGTGAGCCCAGCGTGCAGCTCTTGCAGGTATTAAGGATTTAGACTGCATTAAAGGAGGCTCTTCTTCCTTCTCGTTAGGAAGAAACACTAATCCCATTGCACTCAGTATAAAATGAATAATTCGTTCGTATCCAAATATAGACGGAGAGCACCATGTGGAGACGCAATAAACTAATGTACCTTGGAATCGGATTTCATGACCTACTTGCAGAGTCAGATGTGCACACACACACACACACACACACACACAATAAATAAGTAAATAAATAAATATATAAATAAATAAATAAATAAATATATATATATATATATATATATATATATATATATATATATATATATATATATATATATATATATATATATATAAAGCAATGCTTGTAGCTTAGGATGTTAATGAACTTCAATAAATATTGCGAACAGGCAAAGTGTGACACTCTCGACGGTGTTGTGGAGTGTGATGTAAACTGGTGAATGCTGTAAAACGCTTTAAGGATTAAAACCTTGCACGTGTGAGGTAACCGGAGGCTTAAATGGCTGGAACGATACCAGTGTGGGCGTAATGCTCTTTTTCCTCACCACTGGCTCTGTGGGGAGTACGCGGTTGCAGTAATGACAAAAAAATAGGGTGAAGAAGTTCCTGTGCTGCAATGGAAGATAGTTTTCTTTTAAAAGTTGCTTGTTTTGAAAAGTAAAAAAGAGTAGAAAATTTCATACACTAATATTAATGTGAGTGTATAGGGACGGAGGACAATAATTGGTGAAAAAATGTACTTGTGCAGAAAATAAAGGCAAAACAACGTTTTAAAGATGCTGTATAGTAAAAAGAAAATAAGGAAACTGTTGTACAGTAGAGGGAAAGGAAAAAAGTTGCTGGTAAAATCTCTTGTTTATCGAGTAGTAATGAAACAAACAATATACAGACGTTGCAGTGCCTTGGTAAAAGAAGAGATTCGTTAAAGATAATGTTTCCTGCGTAGTCTTGAAAGAAAAAGAACATTAAAGAATTTGCTGGTTTTGTGTAAAAGAAGGGGTAAACCGGAGTAATGAAATGATTTTTGCAGAGGGACATGATGTAAATAAACTTAAACAGTTCTTCATGAACCTGTTGAGCCCAGGAATGTCCTCGTTTCACTCTTGCCCTCTCGGGATGATCAATTTAAGCTTAGACTTTACAAAATGGATGTGATAGATATAGCCTAAATAAAACTCCTTCTATGCGAGAAGAGAGGCCTTTCCAAAGCTGAAATAAGTCGTCTGGAGGCCGAAAGAATAGTTTAAAAAAAATGTAACCAGGAATCAAAATGTTAAGAAAAATATATGGAGAGAGTTGAATTCGAATTCAGTTATGTAGAAGAGCTGGCAATACATGTAGAAACAGAACAGCTGGAGAGGTACGTTAAAGTATATGTTTAAGAAAGTTGTGAATGAAGGTGAATGTGAACAAAATGAGTTAAACATGACTCTGAATACCAAAAGAAAGATGGAAATGAAAGTGAAAAATAAATAACACGATGAATATGAAGTGATAACGATCGAGACGGCCGAATATGTATGTGGAACTACTAAGAAAGAGATAGAAATGAAAAATGAAAGATGAAAAATAAATGAAAACGATTATACTGCACACAGAAAGAGGGAAATGAATGTGAAACTGCCTTGAGAGAGCTGGAAATAGACGTGAAAATATATTAAGAGGTGTAAAATGAATGAAAAAATGCATAAACTGATATGAAAATGAACGTGAAAATATACAGATACAAATGCAATCTAATATGAGAAGCTATAGAGAACTAGAACTGATTGTGTCGATATTTGCAAAAAGCTGGAGAGGAATATCGAAACATGGATGTCTTTTTTTATTTAATAACAGAACAGAGGAAAGAAAAACAAATTTAAAAAAAAATAATCCATACACCAGATTACTGGCGTCCTCCATTCATAAAATATCTGGAAATAAATGCGATTATATTTGGATAAAGACGTAAATGAATGTGAAAACGACCCAGCGAAGGGGAAAAGATGTGAACTAGTGTATATGCATTGTCGAGTAAAGGAATGTATGTGAATCGAGGAGTGAACTGGTGTATGTGGAGTGTTGAGTGAGTTGGTGTATGTGGAGTGTGGAGTGAGTTGGTGTATGTGAGATGTGGAGTGAATTGGTGTGTGACGTGTAGGGTGAATAGATGTATATGATATGTGGAATGAATTGGTGTATGTGATATGTGGAGTGAGTTGGTGTATGTGGGGTGTGGAATAATTTAGTATATGTGAGATGTGGAGTGAATTGGTGTGTGAAGTGTGCGGTGAATAGATGCATCTAAAATGTGGAGTGAATTGATGTGGAGTGTGGAGTGAATTCGTGTGTGTGTGTGTGTGTGTGTGTGTGTGTGTGTGTGTGTGTGTGTGTGTGTGTGTGTGTGTGTGTGTGTGTGTGTGTGTGTGTGTGTGTGTGTGTGTGTGGAGTGGTTTGGTGTACGTGAAGTGTGGAGTGAACTGGTGTGTGTTATATATGGAATGAATTGGTGTATGCAATGCGTGGAGTGATTTTGTATATGTGAAGTGTGGAGCAAGGAATTTATGTGGTGTGGAGGAAAGGAATATATGTGGAGTATTGAGTGAATTGGTGTGCGTGGAGGGTGAGGTAAAGGAATGCATGCGAAATGTGGAGTAAAGAAGTGTATGTGAAGTGTGCAATGAAGAGATGTATGTGACGTATGGAGTAATAGAATGTCTGTGAAGTTTGGAACGAATTAATGTATGTGAACTGTGGAGTGGATAGATGTATGTGAAGTGCGGGGTGATAGGTGTATGTGAAGTGTGGGGTGAATAGGTGTATGTGAAGTGTGGGGTGAATAGGTGTATGTGAAGTGTGAGATGAAAAGATGTACAGTATATGAAGTGAGGTGAATAGATGTATGTGACGTGTGGAGTAAGGGAATGCATATAAAGTGTGGAATAATAGGATGTACGTGAAGTGTGGAGTGAATGGATGTTTAGGGGTAAGTGGAGAGAACAGATATACATGGAGTGAGTGGATGTGTGTGAAGTTTAAAGTGAATGAATGTGCAGTAAGTGATATTTGGAATGAACTGATGCATGTGAAGTGTTGAGTGAAAGTAAGTGGTCATATGTGATGTGAATGGATATATGTGAAGTGAATGGATGGTCTCGTATGTAGTAGTAGTAATTACAACTTGAGGCTGATTTTAATGTGAACTAGATGGATTACAGGCTAAAGTTAGCCTTTTCCTCCAGTACACCATCTTCCTTTCGGAGGATAGGGAGGAGACAGCGATATTTGTATAGCCAGTCAACTCCACCGCCCAGTCATATCAGTGCCACTACGTGAAGGAATCCCTCTCCAACACCAGTGGATGTATGTAAAATGAACGGATGTCAGATAAGCGAATGGATGTATGTGGAATATGTGGAGCAAGAGGCTATATGTGACGCGTGATTTGAATGGCTGTATAGGAAGTGTAACTGAAGCGAATAAATGTATATAAAGTGTGGAGTTAAAATAAATAAATAAATAAATGGTGTGGACCTGTATAATAAGCATCTACAAGTCTAAGATATGGAGTCGATGGGGATGGGACTGATAGAACACGAAGAATGAAAAACACGAGGCAACACTTTACGACTGAGAGAGAGAGAGAGAGAGAGAGAGAGAGAGAGAGAGAGAGAGAGAGAGAGAGAGAGAGAGAGAGAGAGAGAGAGAGAGAGAGAGAGAGGGTGAGGAAACAGGGATAGCAATAAAGAGAACACAAAAACATGGATCATTGGAAGGGAGAAAGTGTGGGACTGGATGGAACAGAGAAGCAGAGGATGAGAAAGAGGCAGTGGAGAGGACAGAAAGACACTGGAAAGGAAAGAGACGGTGGAGGAGACACGGAGACAGATGAGAGGAAAGACAGAGTGGAGGAAACACGAAAACAGGTGGGAGGAAAGAGAGACAGTGAAGGGGACAGAGGACCACTGCAGATGACAGAGAGACATTAACGCGGACAGTGGACGGGACAGAAAATGGAGGAGAGAGAGAGAGAGAGAGAGAGAGAGAGAGAGAGAGAGAGAGAGAGAGAGAGAGAGAGAGAGAGAGAGAGAGAGAGAGAGAGAGAGAGAGAGAGAGAGAGAGAGAGAGAGAGAGAGAACAAAATAAAAATATAGTTGCAGAGAGAGAGAACGTGGATGGGATAGAAAGTGGATGGGACGGACAAAGTAGAGGGGACAGAGAGAAAGTGGAAGGGACATAGAGAAAAAGAATGAGAAGAGAAAAAGTGGAGGGGACAGAGAATGGATGAGACAAAAAGTGGACAGGACAGAAAGTGGAGGGATATAGTAGATGTGGAGAGGACAGACAGACAGAGAAGAGGACAAAATGACAGTGGATTGTCAGAGAGACAGTGGAGGGGTAGACAGGCACTGGAGGGGTAGCTAGACAGTGGATGGGCCAGAGAGACAGTGGAGATAACAGAGACAGGAGACAAGAAGACAAACAGAGATGGATTGATAGCCGTGTTGACCCTCCGGCCTCCTCACGCTCGTCTGACCACCTGTCCTTCCCTCCATCCATTTTTTCTTACTCCTAATACCAACTACTCTCCTTACTTCTCTCGTACAATAAGCGGGTAAATTATATTATCTGCTGTTATCCTCTGCGCCGTCTTTCACTTCTTCATTATCCCTTTCATCATCAGCCCCTCATCTAACACCATCCCTGTCCTTCTCACTCTTTTTCGTTACCTTTGTCTCATCCTTCTCTTCTTCGTAACGTCTCCCTTAATCCCACATTATCCATATCCTGCCCTTCCTCTGTCATCCTTGGGTCGTCCTTCTCATCTGATCATTTCCTCTTTTATCTTACATTATCCCTGTCCTTCCTTCCTTCATCTATTATTCTCCTATGATTTTTGCGTCGTCCTTCCATTCTCCGTACTGTCTCTACCGTATCTTAAACAATCCCCAGTGTTCTCACCCTCCGTACAGTCTGGATATCAAACTCCCACTCCACTTTCCTTCCATAGCAATGACAGTCTCGTCTTTAATCCTGGTGGCCTTTTCATCTATGCCATCTCCTCCCTTGATGTTTTCTAATTTTATTTATTTTGGTTCTACTTGAAATAATGTGTTTCTTCCGTGACCTTTTAATGCTGCCCCACTTACCTGCTTCCTCCCCCTTTCTCGTTTCCTATTTCATTTCTTTTCTGGTATCACTTCAGACCTCCTGTAAGTTTCCACTGCTTTTCATTTTTGCTTTGTTAGATATTTCTGTCAGTCCGTCGTATTTTCCCACTTTCATGTAGTCCTGATACTCATTATGCTATTTTATCATCGGAATTTCGCCCTGTCTTACCATCTGTAGGGTCATTCTCCTCTGGCCATACTACCTCACTCTTATAGCCTGCCATTGTCCTGCTGTTCCTCTCTGGCGTCCTCCTACACCTAGCAACTACCACACTGATGACGCAAATGTAACACTTCCAAACAACCCACCAGCACTGCCAGGAGACGCGCTTGAATCTCCTACCTGGTGAGAGCAGCAAAAGGAGACGGAGGCAGGAGACACGAAGCTGCAGAGACGACGAAGGAAAATGCTGACGGACGGATGGTTTGTAATGAAGAGAGGGGGGGAGTTCGGTTTTGGACCTGTTGATTTTAGGGGGACGAAGTTTGTCGCGCGCTCACTCCCTCCGACCTCACGCGACTGACTGCGGACTAGCTGCTTGCCTCCCCAGCTCTCTCTTCTCCCTCCTCCTGCTCCTCCTCTCCACTCTCTCTCTCTCTCTCTTTCTCTCTCTCACTCTCTCTCTCTCTCATGCACCTCTTGCGTCTCTTTTAGACTTTTATTTTCGATCGCTTCATTATTCTATTTTCACTCGCATGCAGCACTTTTCTCTTGCACCCGCTTCTCTCCACATACATTTTTCTCTCATCAGTACGTGGCCTCCACTGACTAGTTTCCCTCATTACCTGCGTTTCATAACCTTTTCTGCCAACATTCTTTTTCCAAACCCTCCCATCAGTACGTATCTTCTCAGCTTTCACTTCTCTGGCTCTCTTCCCCTCGCCACCGCCAGGCTATACATTCTTGCATATCTTCACCCTTGCTCGTTCAGATTCTTCATTTTATGACGTTAGTCATGATTCTCCGAACAACCTTCCTTCCTTCCTTCTCCTCTACATTTCTTGTACATATAGTTTGCTTCTTTCCTTTTTTATTCTGCACCTTACTGACATCAATTACAAGACTCATAAAGCCCGTGCTCACGCACGTGGGCGTGTGTGTACGGTGGAATCAAGAAGAAATGAGTGGACTAATAAGGGATCAATTATTGCTTGTGATGGTATATATAACTGATATCACTGTAAGAAAACAGTAATTTAAAGAACAGTAAATTCTATTTAATATCATCAATACAGTATTTACAATAAGCGGAATTTATCAGTACGCCAGGTTACTGTTTAGTAAAAGGACAGAGTGATAAGCTGAGGGAGGCAAGAGTGGAAAGCATCTGAGCATGTACTAGGGTACGTCACCTCCATGGATACAGGTGATTCCTCCTCTTTGTTGCCACTAACCGAGACGAAGAAGCAGAAGAACAAGGCGTGGAACAAAAGGAAAGCAGAGAAACGAACTCTCTCCAACGACATTTACCTCGACCTGCCCACGCCTTCCACCGAGCCCGTCTACGGCCTCTCATCTCACCTGCGACGACATCACGAGAGCCCTTGAAATGAACGCCGAGAAGATCGCTAGCGAAGCACTGAAGAGGATAAATGCCCAGTGTCCTCAACTACGCCAAACTACAAATTTAGAGTTGTTCAACAGCCTAAATAAGTAGTTCTCGCTCGTTCCACCACCTATCTGCTTCCACATAACGGCCCGGCCCTCACAAGGAAGGCAAATCTAAACAACAGAAACAGGTTGGTGAGAATACTGGTACGTGAATGTACTCGTAAGTGGTAATGCTGCCAAGACATTATCAGACATAGAACAATCACTCAAAGAGTACAACATCCGAGTCCACCAAAAGGTTTCAGGACCGAATCGTTGACTTTGTTCTGTGACTTTGATCTTAGATAGAATATTCAAAATCGAATTACACCTAAACACATAGAGCAATTCTTAACCAACACCTCTCCTTGGCTCGCGCCATTGTACCCAGCTTACTCGTGGCTGAATTACATCAAAATCACACTCATCTAATGTAATACCATAAACAGTTTTAAACCAATACTATATACTTTGCAGGTAAAAGCCTGTTTTGCAGTTCATAAGACGAATTTTATAATCTGCTTATCTTCCTGCTGTTTCTTTTATGGTTCTTAACTTGCAAGATGATTGAGTAGTGCCCCAGAAGGAATACGTTACATGAAGGCCGGCTTTAAGCCAATTGGACAAATTGCTCCCAATTACCCCCCCCTCCTCCGCGTAAGGGGGCCCACGCTAGGGAGCTAGGGTAGGGGAGAGCGGTTATGGTTCGAACACTGGGAAAGTTCGGAAGTACAATTCCTGATAAACGAATGGGACCTAGGGCCGCAAGGTCTTGCGTGGAAGTGCGAGAGTTTGTTTCGATCACACTGAAGCTCAAAGCAACAGTCGCCACACATTTTGATGCAAGTAAGATATTATGTTTTTTTTTGCACCTCCTGTGTTACAGTTTTAGCGTACTGTATATCGTAAGCTCTACCTCCATGAATATGTCAAGCAGCGAATTATTATTATGATGAAGCTGTGTTGCATGTAGAAGATACTGATATCAAAAAAGAATGTTAAACTCTCGTGTGAATTTTGAGGGTACCCATCAATTAATTACTGTATATAGATTCGGGATGATTCGGACATTTGAGAAGGGGGATGGTTAGTCAGTGTCCGAACTATCTCCTCACTATTAACTCACGCGCACATTTTAATCGCTCATTTTGATTGCTTTCCATATTACCACAGAGCTATAAAGTCTATAATGTACTTTATTTTTATGTCATGATTCTACAGACCTTGGCTGTGAACTTGGGGGTCCCACCAAAAATTTTCCCAATTGGGCCTCGCAGGTCCTTAGGCCGGCCCTGCGTTGCATAGCTGTACAGCATTGTGATTGGTTGAAGATACAAGCATACCACGCCTTTTTGAAAAGTACTGTTAAATGCAATTTCAAATGCTGCTAAAATCTTCATTTCACGTATTCTCGCAACAATCCAAATAGAGAACCCATAGGCTGGTTTACAGAATACATAAAAAAAGGAAAAGTCCTAAATGATAAATCTGTAAATCTTCCGTACGTACAATTAAGCCTAGTATAATATAAACTGAGTCTAAATTCTGCATCACATGTGTCCAACTAATAGCTAGTAGTAGTAGTAGCAGTAGTTGTAGTTAGTAGCTGTAGCAGCAATAGTTAGCGGATGGGAGCCCATTACACAACATGTACTAAGATATCAAAGCGATGTCTACCCTCCTCCTATTTTCTATCCTTTATAAGTTTTGAAGAGGGGCTGACCCCCCCTTAATAATAATCGTGAAAAATTTTATACAGTGGAAGACATTGCCATGGAACCAGGCGAACTGATCTGAGAAGTTTCGTCGAAATAAAGATGCCCCATTTCTGATTGTTTTTATTTTTGGGAAGACGACTGATCCCTTCAAAAACCACGGGGGGGGGGGTGAGGTTCCTCAAATATTGCATTATAGATGAGTCCACTGTACAATATGTATTAAGATATCAAAGTTATATCTGCCCTCCTTTCGCTATTTCTTATCATTTTTAATTTGGTGAGGGGAGCTGACTCCCTAAACATTATGTTCGTAAACTGCATAGAGGAAGACCTTCCCCGTAACCAGACGAACTCACTTGGGAAGTTTCATTCAGATCCATCAAAGAGGTTGGGAGCAGTTCACACACACACACACACACACACACACACACACACACACACACACACACACACACACACACACATGCCATACTATGAATAAAAATTCTAGTCACATACACACACACACACACACACATGCACATGTCATAACATGATGAACGTAAAAATCTCATGTCAAGTAAGTCTTTCCGGTGTTGTATAGGCTACAATTTCTTTTTCCACAAACCCAAACAAATCGTATTAGTTTTGCACTACGAGTACATGCAAAGTGAACATGAAATCAAGGCGAATTTCGTAGTCGAGAAACTCCCCTGTTCGATATTTATTGATTATAGAAGAAAAATAATCAGTTGAAACAGTTGCAGTCAAAGGAAATGTTCGCGGACGATGTTTAGAAAAACTTTAGTAAACATATAAAAAAATCATACTTGGCATAAAGCCCCATATCGGTAGCCGGACAACTGGAAGGAAACAAGGAAAATGAACGTTACAGCAGAAAAGGGCACAGAGTTCGGCCAAGGTATTTACTGCTAATACTGGAGGCGCCTGGAGATGGCAGGGGAATTATCACGAACGGTGAGCGATTGAACAGTCTGATATTCTTGGCAATGTGGTCCCTTTCAATGAATACTGGAGGAACGACAAGAAATGCGATTTGGAATGAACAGGAAGAGTCTAAAAACACAAAAAATTATTAGTAACCTAATATAAATAGTTAGTGAATTTATTGGATTTGGTGTGTCCGGCTCTGAGCATTAACTAGATTAGACAGATATGTTCAGCCCTGCCAGTAAATAGTTGTTGACTGACTGATTAAACGTAAAAAAAAACTGGGGGCTTAATTGCCAGGGTCATATGTCGTCGGACACCAAGGAAAAAGACGCCAACAAAGAATAAGAGCAGGTAATAATTTAAAAAACGCGTAAAAGTATAAACACTAAAACACATAAAAACACACTGAAATAGCTGAAAACCATAAAGAAGCACACACACACACACACACACACACACACACACACACACACACACACACACAAATAAACGAGTACTAAGTCTTATGCAGCAGTCCAGCTGCCGCTACAAAGTGGAAGGTTCACCCTGCTATACAACAGGCCATCTCCATGAGCATCGATGAAAAGACGGAACAATGTATTACTCGCCTGATGCTTAAAGAGCTACCGACGACGTAGATCTCCAAGACTGGAGCACTCCACCAAAAGATGCCGAACAGTCAGGGGAATCAAGCAATGCTCACAGGTCTTTGCTTCTGACTTGCCTTGTAAACGAAGTGCTTGGCTATTGATTGAATGACAAACCCAGACATGGGGCGATCACCCTTGCTAATTTAACACCCTAAACGAAGAATAAACGTTCATGTACAATTATGAGCTTAATATCCGATATTTAATTGTTAGAATTCATGCAAGAAAACATAGTGTTACGACAGAAAATCTTTAAAAATTAAATTTCGTAGTGAAGCACGTCAATTGAAGCCCTCGGTACATTCCCTTGGAAAACTGAGATTCCAAGGAGTTTCTTCTGTCTCATAAGTAAACATATAGCTAAAAACAAAATTTATTGAATGTATCTACTACCTGCTGAAAGAATCTTTTCTCTATCTCACACAGTGGAAAAGTTATTAGCCTCTGAAAACCATCGCGGTCGGGCCGTGTCATGTCGGGCCGGGCCAGGTCTTGTCGGGCCGCTCACTTCTCAGCTGAACGTACAGTAAACATTGCTTCGCTCGGTGCCCTTGCTCGCTCGTAATTATTATGATCAGTTTAAAGCTAGGTATATCAGTCACCAGTTAACAATATTGCTCGTATTAAGAATGTATTTACCAGACCTAATTACTGTATTGTTCTGGCTGTTAGATAATATAAACAGAAAACTAAGGTACCGTCCATTCAAAGTACGAGCAATTGCTTTAAAAGGTATGTGCTACTACAGTGTGTTACGTAGTGCCAGGGTAGTACAACACATGGCAGTACTGGAGGTGGGAAACTATACCTATGACAGGATTTTCTTTTTTTCCCCACCTGCTACCTATAGAAGCTTTCGTATCCTCCATACGGAGTATTTGGTAGGGAGGTCGACAGGGAGGTAGGTGTTCCGAAGGGATGTAGGCAGAAAGGGTGTCTAGTAGGTGGGCAGGTAGGTAAGCGGATGGGTAGGAGGGTAGGAAGGAAGGTAGGTAGGTAGGTATGAAGGAAGAAAAGGAACTAGGTAGGCAGGTAGGTAGGTGGAGGTAGGTAGGTAGGTAGGTAGGTAGAGGAAGGTAGGTAGGAAGGTAAGGTAGGTAAGAAAGCTGGTCAGTATGAAAGAGCTACAAGAAGTGCAAGATAATGTCAAAGGATTAAGGAGCACCGTAATGCCTCCCGGTGAAAGGATCACATGGTATAAAATAGTTGCTAAATTGCATAGTTGTACACGGCAAGGACTTCATCATCAGGATACTAGCGTGGCAACACGCAGCTGGTATTATAATTATTAATTTAACTAGTACCACGACCCTTCGTTAAGAAACAAAGGACAATAAATAAAAGGATCACTTAATCGACTGAAACAATCATCAAGTATCCTTTATTCTTTAAACTGATGACCTGGCTACCGAAGAGTGACTCGGCAACCTTAGGGGAAACATTTCAACCGGTAAATTAAATGTCAGAAAATATATTTGTTCACCCCAAAAGCAGCCTAGTAACACTGAAAACGGTTTTGACTTTGTTACAGAAAATGGTTGTTTCTTGTATTTTTGGTTTCATTTAATCCCTTCCCCCTTGAACATCTTTCTCAGTCGTCATTTATTAGTGCAATTAGTAGAAGTAATTGTGACAAAGCAAAAACGTGAAGGGTAATGTGACCTACTGTTACTGTTGCTGCAGCTCAGGCCTAGGCTCTACTTGCAAAGGAAGATAGTGGGGCCTTGCACAGGCCAACACACTGCTGGCTTTGTACTGCTATAAGCCCTGTAGTTAGTCGCTGCACTATGCCATATCTCACTGAAGTCGGGGGGTATAGCGATGGCCCAAGGAGTATAAGATGGAGGGAGGTGGTGGTAAGGACTGTTTTAACAAGCTTGATCCGTTCAGCGTTTTGACCAACTAAATAGGTATCATATGAAGTACTTGGACAGTTGTAGTTAAGTACATTTTTTTTAGTACATGTACTTGGGATTTTAAAAACTAAAATAAATGTACTTAAGTAAAACCACCTGAACTTGGACCCAATGCTGAATTAATGCAGACAAGAGAATAGACACCAAGTAAATTATTTAGTAGTCTGATTAAGCTAACTGACCCAGCCATGACATCTGGAGTAATTTATGACCAGACCAGTAAAAGGAGTGCATACAAATTTGCCCCCCCCCCCACTCCCCACCGTTCTGTGGGTGAAGAGGGTCCAGGTCCAGGCACCTTCATTAATATGGTACTGTACTTCATTTGGGCTTAGACTATTCTCCTGACAGGACGTGTATATATATATATATATATATATATATATATATATATATATATATATATATATATATATATATATATATATATATACTGCATATAACATCCACCCATCCAATATCCAATCCTACACTGCCCCATGAGGTACGTAGGAGCCCGGGGCCAGGCAAATTGGTCCTGACATTTAACATGAGTGACCAGCCTCACTCATCCCTGAATGGCATTACGTGAGCAATAAACCCCAACCATCCCTTGGATATAAACCTACACAAGCTCAAGCCGACTGGGGTGCCTTACTTAACCACTAAGCTACTAGGTGCCATAATTTGGTTATATGGTTACCACCCAGCGTTGTAAATGGTTTCCTGGTGTACAGGAAACCATTTGGCTTATCACTCAGTGCAGAGTCGCCCATAGGCAGAAGGTAGAGGAAAGAATGAAGGAAAGGCAGAGGTGGGGGTGTAAAGACACCCGTTGGCAGAAGGAAGAGGAAAGAAGAGGAAGGAAGGACGAGAGGAAAGGGCAGACACCCAAAGCAGCACTACATCGAGTGAGTGGATGGTGAGAGCCCCCACATACCATCAAATATATCCTACCAACGGTAGGTATATAAATGTGGTACTGTAACTTGGACAGATGCAGTGGACATGTATTCCACAATACTAGGAGAATTACCAACCACAGGCTCATATGACTAAATTGGTGATGAGAATCGTGGCTAAGCGCTGCATGGCGCCTGCCTCTAGCTTTCCCTTTTCTTATGAAATCATGTGGTATTTATTAATCATTCTTACCTGCTAACCACCGGGACACTTCTCTGAAGCTTGTCTTAACTTGCAGTTTACTCTTGCACTGTGCTCATTCTCGCACACTCACTCTCTTCAGGATGAGAAAGCAGTGCCTTTTTTTCTTAACATCTTTTCTCATTCACCATCTTTTCTCCTCGATCTCATTCTTGGTCTTTTAGTAGAAAGTTTAGAGAAAACACTCTGTACCATTTTCTGTGAAGCAAAGGATATGTAGTTTTCTGTAGTAGTTGCTTACGGTGGAACTCGTCCATTTTAACATCGACCCCGATCCATACAAGTATAGCCTACTTAATTTTAGATTTTTACTGCTTATTGAAACTCAAATATGAATTAACCCCTTCAGAACGAGAGATATTTTGTAAACTGAAATGAAAAATGCTTGGCACTAGCAAGAAAAAAATAACACCGCTGAACTAAGGGAGATAAATTTGCTCTAGTTGCTTTGCTATGATGGATCAGTTTATAAGCTACATAAAATCAACTTGATTTAGTAACAATAAAATATTAAAGATTTCAATTAAATGAGGGGGTTAACAAAGGAATTATATATATTAAAATGAGGGTTCTTAATTTCATGAACAGATAGTCATTTGTCAGATATTAATTATATATTTATAGGCTATCATTAGTCCATTCATTTTCATTCATTCTGAATTAAAGGTGTGTTATTTACATGCACACAAACTATATGCTGATGGGTAGTGACTCAATAAAGTAACCCTTGTGTCCGATGGGTAGTGACTCAATAAAGTAATCCTTGTGTCCACAGTCAGGTCAATTGTAGATGTTACTGTTACAGACGTAGGGAGTTACAAACGTGATGGTTGGTGTTGGTTACGTTATGTTACATCCCAGGATAGAACTTGGTGGGTGATACTGACTGGTTCATGTTATTATTGATAGTACACAGTGGTTGACAACTACACAATAACTTCCCCTTAAAAGCATCATTCCCTTCCGTTTTCTATAACGCAGCTTACTGTCGCTGGGTTGAAACTTGACGCCACATGTAAATTCCCCTACCTCCCTCATCTCCCAGCCCATGGCTTCTCAGATATGGTTAATCTGTGATCACGTGAGCAGCGTATGTCTTGTCGTTACGCTGACGGCAGTTCCCAGCGGGTATTTGATACGCGAGTTGTCGCCCGTTAAATACTGGATGAGCAGTAGGGGCAGCCTTCACTTCAAAGTCGACACAGGACACAAGCAGAGCACACACCTAACACCGGCAGATGGTTTGGCACTAAATCACTACATGATGGACAATTTGCTTCCAACTCGGACTTGTCAGTAGGAATCCTACCCCCTTTTCTCTCTTAAATGATTAATCAGTCTATCTTAAAATTTTATAATGCTCATTTTACCGTGCTTGAAGTTCGTCTTTACTTCAAAAATTTATTGCATATCGTACGGCTTTGTTATCAAGCTACAGAAATTAAACAACTGGATAGTGTGGGTTTGTCACCCCATCTGATGACGTGATATATCCCCAAAAGCCACCTTCAGCCCTGTGAGTCTTTCCTGGACTAATGAAAGACTGGTGTTGGCCGCAGCAGAAACTACGCGGTGGTAGAAATATCGTCAGCCAGCAAACCTCTTCCAAGGCCCACAGAATAGACTTCTTCAATCCAATAACGTATTCTTCACATTTTTGCCACCCTCAGGCGGTTTTATTTAGCTCCAGAATGGTCTCTCGTGTTCAAGGAGTGAATGGAGAATATATCTGAAACACATCAGTTCGAAATGTGTCTTCTAAACAGAATAAAATCGTCCAGAAATAGTAAGACTAAAATAGGAAGTCAACGGATTGAAGATAACCGTCATAAACAACAGTCGAAATAACCCACGATTTTCCTGCATCAGCTGTTGACGAACGAATTAGACTAGTATTCATATCAGGTCACTTTATTTACTGTTTACGCGCGATCACATGGATGATTATTGTGGCTGAATATCACCACTCCGGCACGAACTCGGTAAAAACTCGGCTCGAGTTGCAGTGATTTTGGTGCCACTCTCCTGTTCGTCTTGTGCTGCCGATTCTCTGCAACACCAGCTTTCAAGGTGTCCACAGATGCTACATATGTAATTTTTATGAGGTTGTTCACGCTGTGTATAGTCTACTGGGTATTTCATTATACTCAATTGTGCCGAATGGTAGGGATATAGTAAGGGTTTAAACTCTGTAGGTAATATCATAAAGACAGATTTGAAGACTTGTCTGACAATGATAAAACCTAAAATGCTGCTTTTGAATTAAAAATTGATGTAATTGCAAGTTCAGTTCAGTGTACATAAATTCACACAATCAGATATTTAGAAGCAGGCATACTGAGATCATAACAGGGAGTTAAAAAAAAAAAAAAAAAAGTCGGCTGTACACACCCTGTTGGTCTCCACTACATCGGTTCATCCTTTTTTTTTTTCTACTTTTTTTTTCTCTAGGTCTAAGAACAGAGTATGGCATTGACCGCGATGTGCCCATTCATTTCAGCGCTGTTCGTGTGTGAACGTGTAGGTGAGGATTCAAGATTGTTGTCATTATACAAATACCACTCAGTCTCAACACTGAATTATGCAGACGAACTGAAACGGTATAAAACTCGGCTGAACTCCTTATGGCCAAATCTGTCTTCAAATTCCCTCAAAATCGGCTCGGCAATAAAACGCCAGTGTTAATCTGTCAGGAAAAGCGCCCATTTGACAGCGCTTTTATTCAGTCTTGTACGTTATGATTTAGTGGATGGATGAAGGCAGTAAAACTAAGTCACTGCTTATTAATTCATTTATATTTAAGCTATGTGTGTGTGTGTGTGTGTGTGTGTGTGTGTGTGTGTGTGTGTGTGTGTAATGATATTGTGCGCAGATGGAAAAGGAAGGTTGGAAGAGTTTAAGAAATGGAAGTAATTTGTGCGCTTGTCAGTGTTTGTATCAGCCAAATAGAGAGATAGATAGATAGATAGATAGATAGAGAGAGAGAGAGAGAGAGAGAGTGTGAAATGGGGGGGGGGGGTGAGTACAGACCCTAGGAACCCCATACCCTCTCTGAACATGGTAATCAGACCTTAGTTACGACTGGAAACTGATCGTAAGCATGTGCGTAAATCAAGCCCCATAGCAACAGGCAGGAGCAGCAGCAACAGCAAGAGAGGCCGTCAAGTACTGGGTCATTTTCACATATTCTGGGCAAGCGTATACGAGAGGTTAACTTTTCTCGCTTATCAAACCCTGGCGAATTCAATTGCTCGCGGAATCTCGCCCTGCTTAATGACATTCCAGCAGTTTATGACGAATGGGTGGACAGGGGATACGGGAGAGAGGGGAGGGGGAAGGGTGCTAAAGAGGGAGATGGAAAGGAGGAAAGAGGGATAGGGAAGAAAAGGTTGGAGATGGTAGAAGTAGGTGATGAAGTTAAGGATAGGGTAAAACGTTGATGAAGAGTGAGCAGGGGATGAAGGGAAGAGCCAGATAGAGAATAAAGGAGAAAGAGAAGGAAAATGGTGAGGAAAGTGGAGAAGGGGGGAGACAGAGGGAAAAGGGAAAATGAAAGAGAACAGGAACACGGCAGAGGGAGAAGGATAATCAGCAGAGAGAGAGAGAGAGAGAGAGAGAGAGAGAGAGAGAGAGAGAGAGAGAGAGAGAGAGAGAGAGAAAAGAGGGAAATGGAGAGGAGAGGGGGAGGAGGCAGAAGGGGAGGCTGAAGAGCGAAGAGGTGGAAGGAAGAGAGGATGGAAAGGGGAGGCAGGTGGTAAGAAAGACAAGTGCAAAAAGAGAGACATGCAAGAGAGACAGGTAAAGCACAAAGAAAAAGAAAAAGGAGGAGAAAGAAGAAGCAAATAGTGAAGAAATGAAAGACTGATGGATGATAGAGGAGAATAAAGTTTTAGAGCCATTTCTCAAAAGGTGTTCAAGTGGAAGAATAAGCAGAGAGACCGGAGACGAGGGAGGGAAATTAATTAATAGAAATACATAAGAAATATGAGTATATGAAGGTAGCAACGGACAAGAAGATGAAAGAAGGAAGGAGAAAAAGACGAAGAAAATAGGGGGTGGAGTAAATTTACGAGAACTAGTTGAAAGAAGAGTAAAGACAGAAGAAACAAAAAACGAAGAGAATAAGTAAATGGAGGGAGGGAGTGGGAGTGCTTTAGGAGAGGAGGCAGTGATATCAGAGGCGTGCGAGTTTTTGGGCAAGAGTTGAGCGTAATGGCCGGAGATGAGTGATGAGCGGCTGTCCTCACCCCTACTCCAGTGGAATTGACAGGAGAGAGAGAGAGAGAGAGAGAGAGAGGGAGAGAGAGAGAGAGAGAGAGAGAGAGAGAGAGAGAGAGAGAGAGAGAGAGAGAGAGAGAGTTGCTCCAAGCTTTGTTGAGCAGCATTCCTGGCAGGGAATATAAGGCTAGTTTTAACTGTCCAATTCTACTTCATATCTACTGCATTTCTCCAGATTTGTAGTTCCCTCCTCCTTGTAATAACCAAATATAAACATATATTTTGATATTTGTTTTGTAAAGTTATTTGTATGAGTTACTGAAGAAGTAGCTAATATTTTTTTTTTTTATGTGTCCGACTCTGGGCATAGGCTTCACAGCCTGCTATCAAGGCCCAGCAGTCCTCCTACATACCATACACCTCTACATGTCACCACTTCGGCGCTAACACCCACCGTCCATACTGAATACATGCTAGGGCTGTCTCATACAGGACTGGTGTATTGGTATTAGCGGGGGTATTTTTACGACATGTCGGCAGGTCATCTGGTAGATCAGTAACGCCTGATTTAATGAAATTCAAATCCTTAAACTGTTCCCTGCCCCAGCCGGGATTTGAACCTGGGTCCGTTAGGACCGCACGCCACCTCTACCGGTTGAGCCACCGCCGACAAAGTTCGGAGGTTTTATTTCACCTCTCCACCTTCCCCTTGCCCATCTAAGTAACACACGTAATGCTTTATTAATAAGACAACAGGTTATTTATCTCTACAGGTAAAATGAAGTAGTTTTCTGAATATTAGTATATATTTTTCAGTATTTTTTCCCATGCTTGTTTAATACTTCCTCCTTTCATTCCTTCTTATCTTTAAATTATTATTATTATTTACCACTTCACCACCTCTCTGTTTCCCGGCAAGTTCTCTTCTATTGTTATTTATTTCCCATCTCTTAAAATCCTACTTTATGTTTGTGTTTCGCTCCCTTGTTTTTCGGACTTATTGTTATCATATGCTCTAGTCATTCATTTTTTTTTTCCTCTTCCTATTTCTTTTTTTAAGGTTTCAAATGTTTTCTGTAAAAGGAAAAATGGAATAATGCAAGGTAATAGGATATGGTAGAGAGAGAGAGAGAGAGAGAGAGAGAGAGAGAGAGAGAGAGAGAGAGAGAGAGAGAGAGAGAGAACTACCATGACCTTCTCTGACCTTATTCAAAAAGTCACAGGAAAATTGAAATACCAGAAGAGTCTTCATTATTATCTTCCCCAACGTTCCCGAATTATTTCTCTGGAAAATGTGTGTCTCATTTGAAGAATCGTATATGCAGAGACGTTTTTACATTTACTTCCGCATTATAGTTCTTTTACTTGCTATGAAGCCGAATGTGATATGAAATAAGATATAGGAACGTGGGTAGCGATATACATAAAATATTGTAGGAGTATATTCTAACACTGATATGTAGTTTTATCGTGAGCTGTGAACGAGATTAGACTTTAGGGACCAAGTCATGATCACGGTTAGGGTAACGCTACTGCAGAATTACCTTTGGAGTAGTCTGGATGAACAGATGAGCAGATGGATGTGTGCACAAATGTCCACTAGGGCCCTAACTACCTTTCCCATCTACTTCGGTGCGTACACTCCATTCACCAGTCACTCCATCTATTGTAGCATTCCCCACCTTTCCATTTCCATAGAGAAACGCTCTCTTACACCTCAAACTTTTTCAAGCACTTTTCCACATTTGCCCAGAACTCATCTTTAACACTAGCTGCTCTGTCCTCTGTTAGAGGACCTATGCAAACAGTCATAAGCGCTTGTAATTTATTTATTTATTTATTATTTTTTCATTCTTGTTCATGCAATCCTTTAGCCCACCGATTCACACTACCTTAAGCCCTCCTTCCATCTTTTATGCACAAAGAAATGCATTCACTGTGCTTTGCTCTCTCAGTCTTATCTACTCCAACACGTATAACCAATCCATACTCCGACTCTATTTCTTTGAAATTCATGTGCTCGCAGTCCCCAATTTCTGATCATTTTTTGGGGGGAGGAGGGGGCTGACCCCCCAGTAATTATTGGTGGGGTCACACTCTCTAAATATCGCATTACTGATAAAAATTAATTGTATAACATGTATAAAGATATCAAAGCCGTATCTAGCTTCCTTTCACTATTCAGAGACTATTAAATGTGGTGATGGGGGCTGGCCCGCCTAAAAATCAAGGTTGGGAAATTGGAAATAGTGAAAGATACTCGGAGTAACCAGATGAACTCACCTGGAAAGTTTTATTCAAATCTTTTTTCTTATTTTTGATAGTTTTCAGTTTCAGGAGAGGGCTGACCCGCCTAAAATTCGTGGTTGCAAAATTGTATATAGTGGAAAACCTTCCCAGTAACCTCAGAAGTTTCATTTAAATCCATCAAATAGCCTTGGAAGATTTAAAACGCGCGCGCGCACGCACACGCGCACACACACACACACACACACACACACACACACACACACACACACACACACACACACACACACACACACACACACACACACACACACACACAAAGCCTGTGTGTAGAGCAGTGATTCGTAACCTTTTTGCCGTTATTACCCCTTGGCACAGCAAGATAGGCTGTTACTATACCATCTTACTTAAACCGGGAGAGAGAGTTGGAAAACATAATGATACTGGTAATGTATTTTCCAAGTGATTATATAAGTCATAGAAAGAAGTCAGCATACGGCTTTCAACTACATTAAATCAGGTGTTTTCAGTAGAACATTCACCCGGTTAGACTACTAATGTGATGGATGAAACACTTTCTTTTATCAGTTTTTCTATGCGTGGCTCAGTTAGAGGCAATACGTCAGTCAGTAAGCATCGTGCTTTTGGCATTTTCTTTTAAACAGAAGAAAAGCCCACTTAAGAATGGTACCGTATATAGGCTAGTTGCAAAAGATGTCACGGATCCAGCTTGTTCACTGTGATAGATTGGTGTATTCTTTACCAAGCTTTATGCAGAAAGTAACCAAATCCTGTTCATGGTAATCTTTTTATTTGTCTCATAAAAAAAAAAAAAATGCCGAGCAACGTTTTACCAATATTACCCCTTTGAAAAGACAAACTTACCCTTTTAGGTGCAACTAACCCCAGGTTAAGAACCACAGGTCTAGAGTAACGGTACAGGGAGCTTTGTCGAAAATTATACAGTCCTGCTTCCTAGGATTGACGAGAAAATGGCGGTTATTCACTTTTCTCGTCCTTATCACATTCCTCCCAAGTTCATCTCTAGCTTCCCTCCGCCCCAACAGGCCGGTAAAGACCCGCCCTGAGAGACGTGTGTGTGTGGCGGCGACATATTACCCCACCGACCAGCCCACCCCATCGTTACTCTCTTAATTGGCTCGTAATTTACAAATAGCAACTCCACGCCACAGCTTCTTGATGAGAGAGAGAGAGAGAGAGAGAGAGAGAGAGAGAGAGAGAGAGAGAGAGAGAGAGAGAGAGAGAGAGAGAACATATACAGACTTGGAATGACTAGAAAAGGATCACAAATGAGGAAATGTCAAAAGAAATGGAAAGAGAAATATTATACAATAGGAACAGAAAGAAGAGACGTATAAAGCAATACGAGAGAGAGAGAGAGAGAGAGAGAGAGAGAGAGAGAGAGAGAGAGAGAGAGAGAGAGAGAGAGAGAGAGAGAGAGAGCAATAATCCCATCAGGTGATTAAGAAACACTGCAGGGTAACTAATTAAAAAATGCACCACAAGGTAATTGAGGAGGCTAATTTTACACTCTGTTGACACTAATCCCTCCCTCATCACTTCATTTTTATTTTCAGTTCTCTCTCTCTCTCTCTCTCTCTCTCTCTCTCTCTCTCTCAATAATTCTCCACCTCCTGCTTCCTCAGTCTACCTTTTCACTCATCTCCTTCTATTCTGTTTTTCTTGGTTTCTGGAAGTTGTTTTTCTTTTATTGTTCTCCGTTCATTCTTTCCTACAGTATAAAAAAAGAACAAGTAACGAAAATAAATGAGAACAGTATACAGTGTAGCAACAGGCTTAACTACAAAGAAGAGGAGTGTAAAATGGCAGTCATATAGAATGTTGTATATTTGAATGGTGGCAGTGTTATGGCGGAAGAGTTGAATGGTGGCAGTGTTATGGCGGTATATTTGAATGGTGGCAGTGTTATGGCGGTATATTTGAATGGTGGCAGTGTTATGGCGGTATATTTGAATGGTGGCAGTGTTCTGGTGGTATACTGAATAGTGGTAATATCGTAGCAATAGATTTGAGCAGTTTAAATGTTATGGTGGTATATTTGACAAGTGACAGTATTTCGTTTGGCAGTGGCAGTATATTAATGGTATTGTAATAAAAAAGGCGATTTTATAGTCAAAATGGTGTCAGTATTGTAGCAGTAAATTTTAAGTTACAATAATATAATCCGATCGGTAACAGTGTTCTTGTAGGCCAAGGAGATTTAGACAGTATGAGTATTATAGTGTTAATATAGAAAAGGCGTTGTTTTCATAGTATTAGACTCGGAGCGAAGGGAAGTGTATATGTTTGTGGTAGATTGGTATTAATTCTATAGAATCAGGGTGAGTATATAGTTCTCATACTTTCAGTGTGCTGTATGATATGTCTCACGAGGAATTTTACATCGCCTGGCCTGGTTTTTATTTATTTAGTAAGGTCTGATCACCTGGCAAGAACCACAGCATTTACTCTATGATGATGCTGGAGAAGGGCCCCTTCGCGTGTTGGCACTGATATAGCTGGGCGGCTCCGCTGTCTAATAATGCAACAATACCTCATCTTCCTCCCTGTCCCCAGATAAGGGGATGATAGACTGCAGCAGGAGGGGGCAACTTCAGCATGCAGTCTACTGGGTTCACATTAAAATAAGCCTGGGGTTACAACAACAACAACAACAACAACAACAACAACTACTACTACTACTACTACTGCTGCTGCTGTTGCTGCTGCTGTTGCCACTTTGTATGAACGAAGAAGCTGTACATCTAACTTCTTCCACTTTCATTTTCACTTATCTTTCCTATTAACATTTTTATCAACAGAGAGAGAGAGAGAGAGAGAGAGAGAGAGAGAGAGAGAGAGAGAGAGAGGCTGGGACAGATGGAGGGGCTTAAAATTAGCCGGATAAAAAGTTAGTCCGGTTAAGTCAAAGAAGAATTAATTATTGAAGTGCACAGCTGAAAGGAGGGAGGGAGAGAGAGAGAGAGAGAGAGAGAGAGAGAGAGAGAGAGAGAGAGAGAGAGAGAGAGAGAGAATCTGGTAAAACAAAAAGCGCATTAAGAAGAGAAAATGATGGCGTGGAAAGAAATTATGGTTAAAAAGCTAGGTTTTAACACAAATAAACAAACATAAACAAGTAGAGAGAGAGAGAGAGAGAGAGAGAGAGAGAGAGAGGAATGTGGAAAAATAAGTGTATACTTGGCACGAAAATGTCCCAAGAAGAAAAGGAAATATCCAATGCCAAGTAAGGACAGTGGTATGGGAGAAAATGTTCCTCTGAAAATTGCACAGCAAAACGAAAGAACCGATGATTTTTTTTTTTTTTCAGAATGTAAACACACACACACACACACACACACACACACACACACACACACACACACACACACACACACACACACACACACACACACACACCCCAGAGAGGTCCCGTGGTAGGGGTATGAGAACCTAGGGAAAACAGGAGTAAACAAGAAATTCGACGCTGTTAAACACAAAGTTCCAACAAAAATAATTTTAGTTTCTGCAGAAACTCACCAGAAAATAACAGTCTCTTTATATCTGTATGTCACAAAAACAAGATTAAATGAAAACCTGGTGGCGCTTAGCAACCACCTCGGTCTCACGGGAGTTGACGGACATCGTTTCACTGGCCAAAAGAAAAAAAAAAAAAAAAAGAAAGAAAACTAAGAAGACCGCTTGGGTGCCTCTGTTTGGAATCAAGGGGTCCAGCATAAATTATTTTTCCGGCAAAGGAGGCTGCAAAGAGTTGATTAAAAAACAAAACACTAGGGTCCAGCAAAAATTAATTTAGTTTTCTTTACCTCGAAAATCACCAGGGAGAATGAGTCCCACAGTATGAGTACAACTCCCTCAGAGAAACACGACTAAATGAGGAGCCTTGTGAATTTTGGCATCTCCCGGCCGGCGCAGGTAATGGTGGACTATTTCACTACCGATAATTTTGATACATGTATCTATTAATATATCCATCAACCTGTCAAGCTAATCTGTTTACCAATGTATCTATACGTCCACTCATCTGTTTTGACATTGTTCAGAAAACCATGTACTGTACCTATCTATATAGCTTTCCATCCATTCATCTACTATTATGTACCTCATTCATCCAAACATCCATCCATCCACTAGCTTACCTGTCTGTCTATCCTTTCATCTAACTCGAACAGTTATACTAGCACATAAATCTTGCACCAAGTTTTAGCCATTTTTTTTTTTTTTTTTTTTTTTTTTTTCCGACAGAGGCTTTGATTTTTTCCAGGTTATGGCTAAATTCAAAACACAATGGCCACGCAAGATTATTTTAGTTTCCCATAACAAAGAGAAATAATGGATAATTTGGCACTTCTTGGCAACTCCTTGGCTCAAGCAGGAGTGTTCCTGGACTCTGCTCTAGCAATCCAAAAAGGGCCAGAAAAAAGGGCCAAAAAAGGTCTTGCTTTTTGGTTCTTGGTTCATGGCCTCCAGAAGGACCCTACGGCTGCAAAGGAATAATTTCAAACATGAGGGTCCAATATAAAATAATTTATTAACCTACAAATTCACGACAGAGGCAGAGTACCACAGCACGACAACTCAGGCTGGCATGTGATTCAGGGGGCGAGGCTGGCTGATGTAGTGTATGAACCAATCGGTCTTTTCGTAACTTGACAACTAAGTGAAAAAGACGTTTCTATGCCGTTTTCAGGGAAAATCCGATGCTAATTTATTCCACAAAAAGAATTACTGTAATGCAACTCCCACTCCCTGCAGTTGATCTAAGGGCAGAACATTCAACTACATCTTGTGACCTTGATTTTAGACCTGGTGTACTCCATAAGGCCTCTCTATTAAGTCTGGTCCTAGCTTGAAGAAAAATTCGAACTGACCTTTCCCACTGACCTTGACTTTTAACCTTTAGTTCTTGTTGCTGAAATTTGCAGCTTCAGCTGACCCTCGACACATCCACCTAGTTGGTTTCCGCTCGATTAAAAACTGTTTGAGTTATAATGTCAAACATTTTACCTTGACGTATGGCCTTGACCACTAACCTAATGTTTTGAAAATCAAACCACTTTATTCTAGCCTAATTTCAACCTTTCCAGTAAGTTGGTCTACATTGGATCAAAACTATTTAAGTTGACCTTGCCATGTGACCTTGGTTTTTTTACCTGTTTTCCTCTAAAACAATAGGTTAAGTCCTGGAATGATCCTCAACCCTTCCACCATGTTTGGTCCATATCAGGTCCAAACTTTTTGAGTTATTTTGCTCACTAACATACATACAGAGAGGACACAAACATGCATAACACAGTCACGCTGGACGAAACATTACACCAGCCGCACAATTGTGCGTGGAGGTGAAATATTCACAGAAGCTTGTCACCTGTGTTGTAGGATGCCAGGTATATGATGGCGGTACATGTAGACTTCCAAAGTATAGCTTTCATTTTAGATCGATGTGCTAACCCTTCCCTGCAACTACTATCACCTCCACCACTACCACAGCAACCAATACTACAGCCATCACTACTCCAGCGTCCATTACCACAACATTCACTATCACAACAACCACAGCCAACATGCTCTGATACCATCCTCCTCTTCTATTTTCTCCACCTGACCCATTTTATTTTCGTTCTCTTTATCATCATCACCACTCCTTTCCTCCTTCATCCTCACTACGTTCTCACTCATCCTAATCACTCCCTCCCTTCCTCATTACTACAGCTTCCTTTCATGCTTCATCCCTACCACTCTTTCCCTTTCTCCCATCCTCATCCCCACCACATCCCTTATTCCCTACACTCCCTCCTTCCCTCATCCCCACGGCTCCTTCCCTCCCTTAACCCCACCACTCTCTCCCTCCATCACCATTACTCTCTTCTCCTCCCTCATCACCTCCTTTATCGAGCCCACTCCCTTCTTTCATTACCCCTTATCCCTCCCTCCCCTCCTAATCCCCACCACATCCTCCCTTCCCCACTCATCAGCACCACATCTCTCTCCCAGTCTACTCCCCCACCACTCCCTCATCAACATCACCCCTCTCTCCCTTCAGCCCCTCCACCCTCCAGATTCTGTCTCCCCCCATGAGGACCCAAGAAATCTAGCCCTAAAAATAATAATTACACAATATATCATTTTGCAGGTCCCTGAGAAACCTTGGATGCAGATTAAGTGGCGAAGGAAATGAGGAGTGACGACCTGGAGGAAAAACTGTGGTTGGTTGTGACTAATTGTGGCTGTTAAATGGAGAATTGCGAGTTGCATTAGCAGTGGAATATAACGGTTGTTGTGGTGGTTGAGGTGGTAATGGTAGTGGTTATTGGAACAGTAGTGATGATTTGAATGATGTTTTAATGTTTGTTTTTTACACTATACGGCATGAGAGAGAGAGAGAGAGAGAGAGAGAGAGAGAGAGAGAGAGAGAGAGAGAGAGAGAGAGAGACTGAAAATAAAGGTAGTGTGTGAGATGGCAGACATTAAGATGATGGAGGTAAGGAGAAAGAATGACAGGAAGGAGGGTGTTGTTGGAGACTGAGAAAGATGAGAAGAGGTTAGATGTACTTAAAACTGTCTGACTGAAATGAAAATGGGACTTATTTGTATGTATACGAAGGATGGATGCAAAGGAAAATATATAACAAATTTTCACGCCCTGTCTTGTACTGGTGTCTTTCCTGTTCTATACTATTCGGAGCTTCTGAGAGCATCATAGGTCTATATATATGCCGGTAGTATAATTAAAACACATAAGAACTGTTATATATAAAGAGTATATTTACAAGTAAATTAATTATTTCATCTCTTACAACTGAGTACTGTTGCCAAAATTTCGTCTGTGGGGGGAGGGGGAGGGAGTTATACGACCCACTAATACCTGATGACAATACAAACAATTGGACTTAGTTATCACTCTTTTTTTACATTGCGCTGTTTAGTTATAATAATGCTGAAGATTTTTTCTGCAGCTATGGCTGCAGAAGCCCCTGTTTCACAGCGCTCCAGGAAATTGGGTAGTAGTGCGCGGATTAAGCCACCGGCTTGGGTACAGCTTGCCTCCTTCATTTCTTGAGGTTAGGGAATGACATTCTGTGCTGTTCAGAGGAAGAGAGGGAGGGGGGAAGGGGGGGAAGAGGGGGGAAGAGTGGGGAGGAGGAAAGAGGGGGAGGGGGAAGGAGGGGGTGGGAGAAGTGGGGGAAGGGGGAAGGAGGTGGAGGGGGGGAGGAGAGGGATCCATCCGGCAAGCGCTTCGCCTATGGCAGTTTCATCTGTCTGACTGTCTCTCTCTCTCTCTCTCTCTCTCTCTCTCTCCACGCCATTATAAACAGCTGATCACTACATCCGTCCCGCCATATATCCTCCCTCTCTCCTTTCCTTTCTTTTTCACACTCTTTGTGTTCGCTGTCTTACTTCACCATTCATCTTTCCTTTTCTCCCTTTCACTCTCATTTCTCTGCCCTCTCTGTGCCTACTATCACTTCTTTATCAATTTTCTCCTTTTCTTTTTCCTTCGTTTCTTACTTCCGGCTCCTCATTTCCTAAGCTTTACTTTCTCTCTCTTGTTTTTTTTCTGTGTAAACTTCCACTTATCCTTCTGTTCCACTTCGCCTTTCGTTTTATTGTTTTCCTTTTTTTCTCTCCTGATGTCTTCTCTTTATCTCTTCCTTCCTCCTTCCTCCCATCGTCTTCTCGTTATTCATATTTTCTTTTTAGCCCTTGTGTTCCTTCATTTCTCATTTTTCTTTCATTTTTTTTCTGTTATAATTATTTCCTCGCTCTTTTTATTCTTCATCTCAGTTTGTATGACATTAATTCCCATTTTCTCTCATTTTATTTCTTCTTTTCTTCTTAACTGTCCTCTCTCTCGCTATCACATGTAATCGTAACCATTCAACCATGCAATTGCACATCTCTCATGCCTCTCTCTCTCTCTCTCTCTCTCTCTCTGTCACTCTCTCTCTCTCTCTCTCTCTCTTTCAAGGACACACACACACACACACACACACACACACACACACACACACACACACACAAACACACACACACAAGACGTCAACATGCCATAAAACACACACAAAGACTCTTATGGTCACCCATGCAGTCATGCGCAGTCGAACGCATGTCCCCAAAATACACGGTCATACACACCAATAAAAACACTCACGCTAATGTATGTGCATATATCATAATCTCCCCTCAACACCCTGTATGATGCACACGACTTTGTACACACACACACACACACACACACACACACACACACACACACACACACACACACACACACAGATGCACAGTTGTATTTATAGCATAGATAGACTTCTAACTCCTCCTCCACTGATGACATCCTTTCTCGTGCAGTCATGTTACGTCTAGTTTAGTTAAGCTTTGGGAGATCATTAAATAGTAGTGTTCACCTTCACAAACAGTTTTCTCTTCCTAAATTGAACACAGTAGTCTGAAAGCAGGTAGAACAAAATAGAAAATGCCCCACGGATTATTTATAACTGACATCTAGACTTAACGAAATAATTAGCTCGAAGCAGGAAATAAAAAAATGTCATCGCAGAACAGGAGTTTAGCCTTGTCACCCTGAGTACTTAACATTTCATTTTTGCTTTCTCCAGACGATTTTATTAAGCCTAGATAAACTTTTCGATTTAGAGGGGTAAGATACAAGCCATGCCGATCCCTTCCCCGTTAGAGACCCTTGCTAACTTGAATGGAATAATTGTCTGGTGGTAGTCTCAGTGAATCAAAAAACACGTCCTCATTGTGCAGTAGTTTATTAGTGTATCATTCTCGATATTTTTACTCCTTGTCGGCACTTGCTTTTATCCCTTCACGACAGACCCTCCAGTGCTCAAGGGGCCTCTTTACAGTTCGCAATTTGTGTTTAATTTGGGTGATGTAGAATTTTTTTATTTGTGTGTGTGTGTGTGTGTGTGTGTGTGTGTGTGTGTGTGTGTGTGTGTGTGTGTGTGTGTGTGTGTGTGTGTGAAAATAAGTGCTAAAGTGTCACTCCTGAGCTCTCCTTAATAATCCTCGCCTTCCCTTTGAGCGCAAGAGTGTGGAATTAATACTGTGATATTTTCCATGACGTTAAATGTGTGTGTGTGTGTGTGTGTGTGTGTGTGTGTGTGTGTGTGTGTGTGTGTGTGTGTGTGTGTGTGTGTGTGTGTGTGTGTGTGTGTGTTAGTAATTAAAAAAATCTTTGGAGTTACGGTGGCTCGCACTTAATTGTAGGGTCGAAATTCAAGCAGTGGAGGACAGTTAAAGAGTGTGCTGGTAGTATGTCCCTTCACAGGCCTGCACATGTTTGCATACTGTAAGTTCTACCGTTGTCACACACACACACACACACACACACACACACACACACACACACACACACACACACACAAACTCGGACATTCCTACACTACAACGTGCATTGTTCTCAAAAATAGATACCCTTTCCCATTCGTACTTCGCCATTTTGGGAACGGGCTACTTGTGATTAAGACTATCCTTCCAAGGAAATTACTCCACACTGCTGCGACCTCGTATGGACTATTACAATGTTGAAGCCTAGTATGAGAGAGAGAGAGAGAGAGAGAGAGAGAGAGAGAGAGAGAGAGAGAGAGAGAGAGAGAGAGAGAGAGAGAGAGAGAGAGAGTTCCCACGGGCGGATTTTGTCACTCCCCAACACTTCACTCCCATCAATAACACTTCTGTCACGTACTAATATGTACTATTCTCTTCTATAATTTTCTACCTTTATTCCTTACACTGCCATCAAGTCTCTCTCTCTCTCTCTCTCTGATTTTGCTTTCACTCTTAAATATCAACCACCTGCAAACAAAGGGGAGAGAGAGAGAGAGAGAGAGAGAGAGAGAGAGAGAGAGAGAGTGAGTAACCATAATGAGGGACTTAAGAACATCAAAGGTCCAGATTTTCTCACTTTCCCTCCCTCCCAACTTATTTTCTCTCGTTCAATCCGTTTCTATTTTTTTTCCTCGTTTTCCTCATTTTCTCTCCACCCTTCAAGTCTTCATCCTCACGTTTTCATTCTATTCCCTCCTCTCTTCATTTTTCTGTCTCGTCGTCTTTACAGTCTAAGCCATTTTTCGTAGGGCTATACCGCATACATCAACTATTATTATTATTATTATTATTTGCTTTTTTCCCTTAGACTTGTTCCGGTATTCAGTCTTCAGGATCTTAATGGTGTAGCTCATCTCACCTTGTTTTTTATCATTCCCTTTTCTCCAACAATTTCTTCATTTTTCCCCTCAGAGCTATTCTTCCTATCTGTCCTCTCTCCCTCTCAATCTATCTGTGAGAGAGAGAGAGAGAGAGAGAGAGAGAGAGAGAGAGAGAGAGAGAGAGAGAGAGAGAGAGAGAGAGAGAGAGAGAGAGAGAGATGGGATTTCAACACTCTTCTGAGAAGAAATCTTGATGGGTCTTGTCAAATGTTGTGACGGTCTGTCCTACACACACACACACACTCATGAAGTAAAAGGGTAGTACAAGTCAATGAGGGAGATGAAGGAGTTGTAGATGGCAGGGGAGGAAAGAAAATGATAAAGGAAAATGTCTACGAGATGGAGAAACGTACAAAACAGGACAGAAGAACAAAGACTTGCTTACAGGATATATATGGCAATAAATGTAATAATGCTATATAGCAAAAAGGGTTGTAAATAATTTTGATATTTTATTCCAGTAGAACTTGTGGACGTTTTACTGTTATGGTTTGATTTTTGAACGACAAAAAGTTATGGCTGCCGATGAATGCAGATGATGCTGTGCGGTTGCTAATAGTGAATGCAATGTTTATAAAATGGGTCAGTCTTTTACTGAATGTTTTTGAGCGACGATTCTGAAGGTAACTGTAGAGGGGGAGTAAAGTGATGATTTGGGGTGCCTCCCAGTGTGATGTCCTGGTGAACGGAAAGAGAGTGGAATATTTGGAAGAGCTTTAGAAACAAGGAGCAGTGCTAGAGAAGAGAGGTAACTTCGTAAAGGAAAAGGAATGTTGACTGGCCTAAGGGAGTAAAGTGGAAGATCTTTTATGAAGGTTTTGATGCAGAACACAGGTAGGAGCGCAGAGTCTAAGAAAACCTCATGAGGTAGTGTTAGTGCCCATATGAACGTGTGGGAAGTAGTGGCAATTCAAGAGGGCGTGAAGGTGAAATGGGATTGTAATGAAATGTACAGTATGTGGGTTGAGTAGTCTGGATTAAATAAGAAACATAGATTACAGAAATTTGTGTAGTAAGGAAGTCTACTGATGAAATGATAGAAGAAAACGTATTTAGAAGATACAGTCACAGGAAGAAAATTATTGTGGATGGCGTGAGAAAAGATTTATATGCGAATGCATTCGACGGAGGTGTGGATGGTCATGAAGACTGATGTATATCCTACGTACCTGGTAAGGATGTAAAAAATAGAGGTTTGGAAGTTAACCAAAGATAATGAGGGATAATCGAAATGAAAGAATTAACTACATAACTGGGACTGCATTCCCCTACTGCTGTATCCCATATGCATTTTGAACTTTTTGTGAAGATCCTTTGCGCTTTGGCAGTTGAGCATGGTGGTGGTGCTGATGATTGCTATTGATTTATCTAGCTTACATAAATCATTCATTCCGTCACATCTCATGGGCGGTATTACTTATATGATTGTCAGCTAAACCTCTCACTTGACTCTGACACGAAGCTATAAGCTCCAGAAAGCAAGGACAAGGAGATCGTGGACAATTCTCATATATTACAAGTGGAACCTATATTGATGGTAGCATTCCTCTCACAGTGTAAGTAGGGGTAGCGCAGCTCTTAGGCTGCTGACTCATTGATGGTATGTGAGTGTTGTGTTTGGATATGAGAGAGAGAGAGAGAGAGAGAGAGAGAGAGAGAGAGAGAGAGAGAGAGAGAGAGAGAGATGGCAATAATATATTCCGATAAATTATAAGCAGTCTGTTCGATATCCCCTGGGACAAGGGAGAAAGAACACTACACTTGTACAGTAAACCCACTCCCCTCATTCCCTTCCCCCCACCAAGCGCAAACTTTGTCCGGGGGGGGGGGAGTGGGTCAGCATTTATGTTACAGGCAACCTTTAATTTAAAAAAATAAAAGGGGGGGATATGAAAAATCTTTTCCAGAGAAAATTCAGCAAAAGTGAATCAGAATCAAAACCCGTTCATTTCAAGATGCCTGGAAACATAGCGTTGTAAAGACTGGAAAACATAGGCAAAGGAAAATAAAGACTGACCAAAATATCTCTCAAGATTAACTGTTGATTACATTAAAGGCAGATTACTGGCTAACTTTTGCATTAAGTTGGATGGAAAAGGTGTGAGAGTGTGTTGCTAAACGGGTACTTCGCGCCCAGCGTAATGGGAGAGGGATTCAATTAAATATTTCAGAAGAGAAATGACCAATGAAATGGTGGTTGCAGAGGGAGAGCGATGCAACACTGCAACGAGGAGAGAGTTCAAGAGGAGTTACGTGGAGGGGAGCTGATGAGACGAAAAACTTCTGCCTTCACTCATCAGATCTGTATAGTACAGTGCTCCACACAGGGACAGACCAGACCCCTGTACAGTCATCAACTACACAGGGTTGAAGAAATAATGGAGTCAGTTCACTACAGCCAGTCTCTGTGAAGTAGATTTGCAATAGAAATAATGTGATCCTTCCAAGACAGATATCGAGAGAAAGAAAGGCAAAGGATTCTGAGAAATGATGGAGTGTGTAGTGAATTGTTAAGAACAAAGGATATTATGGAAGACTGTAGTGGTTGATGTGTTAAGGAATTAAGCACCTGAGGCGTTATAAAAATGACAAAGAGGCAGACCGGGGCAGGCTGGGGAGACGCGGCAGGATGGACCAGGATGAAACTAAGATCTAAAGACCAAAATTTAAACAGGCGATACTGATATTCTTTATATTCATTTATTTGCTCTTGTTCCAATTATAATCATATTTTTTTTCTCTCCTTCTTTCTTTCATGTCCTCGTTTCTACCTACTATTTCATGTTATCCATTTCTATCAAATCAGGAGCGGTGTTACCTGAGGCAAGGCTAGTTACTCCAGACATTTAAGGCACGGTTGACCATTCGCTCATCCCTGAGCCGCACAATGGCACCAATAAACCCCAGTTGTCTCTTCGAGGGAAACTTTTCTGGGCCATATTCGGAAGGAGTGTCTTAACCCACACACATCCAGGCGTTATTTAGTTATATGGCTACCTCCCAACGTAGTAAATGACTTCCTGAACTACAAGAAGCCAATTGGTTTTTCACCCAGTGTTGGGTCAGATCATGCGAGTGGATGATGTGTGCTTTCGCCATCCATTCAGTTTTACTAAATTTCTTTTTTCTTTATCTATCTTTACATGTGCTAATCTCCCCTGAAAACGTGCCTCTATCCCACTTCCTTATCATGAGTTCTTTACTGTCTTGGCTCATTCATAGATTACCATCATCTGTTAGTTGACCCTACATTTTCTCTCTCTCTCTCTCTCTCTCTCTCTCTCTTCCTTCTTGCTCTCGTCATTTATCTTTCTTTCCAATACACTTCTTTTCTGTAACCAATTATATTATTTCCATTTTTTCTATTTCTCTCTTTTTCCCTCCGTTTTTCTACTCCAGTAATATATATTTTTTCTTTCCACTTCTTTCCCAGCGTTGATTAATTGCACAGTAGTTCGTATCTTTCTTTATAATACATCTAAACCTTGTCATTTTCCGATGTCATTTGCTCTCCCTTCTTCATTTGCCTTCCACTCTCTGTCTTCCTCGTCGCCCCATCTTTTCCCTTTGCATATCACCTTCCTCCAAATATTTTCTCCTTTTTCTCCTCCGGTACCATCTTTATCTTACCCACTTTCTGCTCCCCTCTCCCATCTTTTCTGTTTCTCCTCCCCGTTCCATCATCTCCCCCGCCTCTCTCGTGTTTCTTCATATTCTCTCCTTCCACCCTCATCCTTCGCCCTCTTTCCTCGTCTTCTCTCCCCCCAACCCTCTTTCTCCCTCTTTCTTCACTCTCCCCTCTCCCCTCTCCCCTCCTAACCCCTCATCCCCCGTCACAGCGAGGCAGCCTGTGGACCGTAATAATCAAGTACCCTCAGATGACCAGCCCAGAGGCGGTTGTTTAGGAGAAGGTAAACAATGATGATGATCCTGACTAGGCTACTTGGAGAGGATGCTCATTATATATTGCCCTTTTTATGTTCTTTTTTACCGACATATTCTACACTAAGGTACAAAATGATTGCTTATTAAAGTTCCATTCCTACCTATAAATCTGATTTACTTTATTTTTTTCATTCTACATTACCGGCTGTGTGAATAAAGCTGTGATATTTTGGACCACATCCATGGCTTATAACAAATACTTACTGTACTTACTTATTTTTTATTTTTTGCTTATGGGAGAGCTTGTATCGAAACCACTGAATACTAAATACTTGTGTTGCTCTTGGTATTGTGACTATTATGCTGATATTGTTCTTGTGTTTGTTGACGTTTCTCTTCTTTTTTTTACGTACGCATTACCCACAGCCAATAAAAATGATAAAGGATTCCAGCAACCGAAGTGAGTGTGAGGGAGGTTGGTGATGTTAGTGGTGATGGCGGCAGTGGTGATGGTGGCAGTGGTGGTGTTGATATGATGCTGCTGATGTTGTTGTTGTTGGTGCTGGTAATTGTGAGGATAATAATGATGATGGTAGCAGTGGTAGTGGTGGTGGTGCAGAAGTTGGTGATAATGGTTGTGGTGATGGCAGTGGTAGTGGTGAGGATGCTGGTGGAAAGGATGATGGTGATAGTGGTGGCAGTGGTGATGGTGAAGGAGCCGCGTCACATCGGTATAACAAACAGCGGACAATCAGGGAAATTGTAGCCAATGGCGGGGAAACCTATTCTTTACCCTCGTGGCCAGAGTGCGGCTGGTTTACCATGTTTCCGGCAACACTGAGATTACCGTTGTCAAGATGCTGTCGCCTGGAAAGTACCCCCAGTGAAATCTCTCAACGTACATGTTCATCTTTTTTAGTGCATTGTTTTTGTACATTTTTGCTGTTTCTGTGATCATGTATTTTGCATATATGATTTTTAGTATAGTAAATGAAACTAATTATGATACACGTTGCATCAAATTTCTTCACTTGGCGTCTCCCCCCTTCTCCTTTGGTTCTCTCTTTACTGTGTCTTAAAAATGGCTTGGACGACAGACAACCACTTACGAGTTTTAGCTTTCTATCTATAAGTAGGAAACTATTTCAGGGACAAAAACTGAATCTTATAAGAAGATGGAGCTCACTGGGAGTAATTTCTTACTGAACACTAATATGTAAACAGTGATATTATGGTCAAGGACATAGGATCATCTGACCATAATCTGAATGGATTTGGTTTCAAACAGTTGCTATGTAAGCAATAGATAAACATTAGTACCAAATTCCAGTATCACTAAAGTAGATGTGTTGCTCCTTATTGTGCATTTGGAGAAAATATGGAAACTGCATACCCAATCCTGCGATATGTACTCCGATTTCATTGAAATCCATGTGCTTATTATTATTATTTTTATTTAATCCATGTGCTTATTATTATTATTTTTATTTAATCCATGTGCTTATTATTATTATTTTTATTATTATTATGTTGCTGTTTGCTGATGATACAGTATTACTGAGTGAAGATGAATGGGAGTTGCAAGGTTTGGTGAATGAATTTGGGACAGTGTGTAGGAGGAGGAAGCTGAAAGTTAATGTAAACAAAAGTAAAGTTATGGTGTTTGAGAGGAATGAAGTCACAGAGTGTGCAGTGAGATTGGATGGTGAGGATATGGAGAATGTGAGTGCATTCAAGTACTTGGGTAGTGTGATGAGTAAGGATGGAACTGTGGGGGATGAAGTACGTGAAAGGGTACAGCAGGGAAGAAAGGTTGTTGGTACACTGAAAGCAGTGATGAGAAATAGGGAGGTGAGTATGGAAGTTAAGAAGTCACTGCATGATGGTATTGTGATCCCTACCCTGACGTATGGAAGCGAGGCGTGGACCTTGCAAGAGGGGAACAAGTCAAGAGTGAGAGCAGTGGAAATGAGTTACTTGAGAGGAGCATGTGGAGTGACATGAAGGGACAGGTTGACGAATGAAGAAGTGAAGGAACGTTGTGGGGTAGATGTGGATGTGGTTGAAAAGATTAGGAGAAGTACACTGAGGTGGTTTGGACATGTGGAGAGAATGGAGAATGAAAGACTGACTAAGAGGGTGTATGTAGGTGAGGTGGAGGGAGGGAGAGGGAGAGGTAGACCGAGGATGAGGTGGAGGGATGGAGTTGAGAGGTATATGAGGGAGGGGGGGGTGAGTTGGGGGGAGGGTAGTCAAATGGTGGGTGACAGAGTGACTTGGAGGCGTTTTGTCTGCGGCCACCCTTTGCGGGACTAGGGCGTCGGGCTATAGATAGATAGATAGATTATTATCTTTATTATTATCAATTTTCAGGATCCACAGGGGAGGTCAAACCCAGCCTTTGTCCTTAAATTTTTATCCGTAAATGTGTCATTTACTTACTTATCCACTCACTGAGTTGCAATACCGTTTGAAGAATGGTGTCCAGGCCTCTAGGGGGGTATGTTGTTTTACTTCGGAAAACTGTATTTTGTACAGTAATAGACCTTCACATGGGCAAGATTTTAAACAGGATGGGATTCCCTAAGGCACTCCCTCCCCAGCCTTCAGGGGTCACAGACAGCGCTGGTATACATTTTTTTTTTTTTAATAACCTCGGTAAACTAAATTCTGCACAATAGTTGACCTCTATCTGGAGCGGGTCTTATGAAGGGTGGATCCCCCGATGGCCAATTTCCATGGGACGAGGGTCCCCCCTGGGTCTTCGGTATTCCAGTTTGCATGGGCAAAGTTAAAAACCTTAGAAAATTTTAAATCCAGGAAAACGAAATTTTACACAGTGATAAACCTCCACCCGGACAAGGTTCTTCCCATGATGAAACTCACCCGTCCCATGCGGGGAACGGTGGCCCCCAGGAGTACAAATCAATAGTTTTTACCTCGGAACACGAAATTAAGAATAGTGGTAGACTTTCACCCGGACCAGGTGATAAGCAGGATGGGATCCCCTAGGGTCCCCCCCTTCCTTCATCTCTGTCTGTCTGTCTGTCTCTGACTGTCTGTCTGTCTGTCTGTCTCTGTCTCTGTCTCTCTCTGTCTGTCTGTCTGTCTGTCTCTCTCTCCCCAGCACTCACATTAGTGCCTGAAGAGATTGGTGCCGAATTCAATAACCGGCCACACCGTCCAGCAGATATGATGGAGAGCCTCACTTCCGGCAGGCACAAGTAAGAAAAAAGATTAACTCCTACAATCCACTGACCTACTTCTCTCTCTCTCTCTCTCTCTCTCTCTCTCTCTCTCTCTCTCTCTCTCTCTCTCTCTCTCTCTCTCTCTCTCTCTCTCTCTCTCTCTCTCTCTCAGACGGTTTAATTCAGCTTTTAAGAGACCTCTTGTAGTCAAGAGGCAAATGAAAGTATTGCCAAGCCTCTCCTTTTCAGTGGAGAATAAGACTATGCGGTAACAGCAATTTAAAAATGATAAAAAATACTTCACAAATCAGGTGTTAAATGGGCAGGATAGAGAGACTGGTCATAAATGCTCCCCAGAATGTTGTAGGTCTCGCTACAAAGCTGTAAGGAAGGGGAGGGAAAGAGGAAGAATCGGATGGTGATGAAATAAATTCCATGAGAAAGAAGAAGGTTTGGCCTTAACTCAACATGGGTGGACAGAATTTTGTGGATAGGGACAAAGGGGCAACCATAAACACAAGGAGTAAGAGTGTGAAGGACAAGGAAAGTATTCAGACCTTCCCCAAGGATATGGTACACAACCAACAATTTATACACAGATCCCTATTTCCTGTTGCAGTCATGCTATAGAGGGAGTCATTAAAATTCTACCCAAAAGTCTCGCGGTATGCCATGAAAGAGATTTTATAATTACGACAAGATACTCAAGAAAAACTCCTAATTGTAATTATAAAGCTTATACTGTATCCAGAGTAAACTGAAATTAATCATGATATTGTAAATTAATGGAGTCTAACTCAGTTGTCATTCTTCGTGCTATGCGCTTTCCGTTCCAGTGAAAATTTCCTCAGGCATTTTAGTTCAGCAAAGTGTTTTGTTCCTTCATTTTCTTGCATGGCTTAAGACCAGGATCTGGACGGTGGAGGAGAGAGTATTCAGCTGTACTACCTTGTTTATAGCACTGTCTGACTAAGGTCTAAGTTATTCTCTTATAATAGGGATGGACTTCCTCATTGCAATAAAAAGGTAATTTGTGGTCTCTCTCTCTCTCTCTCTCTCTCTGTTGACCGTCACTCACAAAAGTTTAATAGCCAATTCTGAATTATGTTGGACTTTTAAAGAACGCAAGAAATTTCCTCTTAAGACCAACACATTATCCTTGGGTTTATCAAGGAAGTTTATTTTGGAAGAGTTAAGAGGATGGGTTGCGGGAAAAAGATGAGAGAGAGAGAGAGATGATGATAATGATGATGACAGTGACGAAAGGGAAGAGGAAGATAATAATGACATACGAAAGAGTGGAGGAGAAGAAAGATATAAGAGTAAAGCAGAACACTGAACGAAGAAGAAGGGAGGAATAATTTTTAAAGGGCAGAGAGAGAGAGAGAGAGAGAGAGAGAGAGAGAGAGAGAGAGAGAGAGAGAGAGAGAGAGAGAGAGAGAGAGAGAGAATCATGAACAATAACCATCTTGAATCGGAGACACTGGATCGACATTCAACCATTTCTCTCTCTCACCGTCCCCCTCCCTTTTCCTTCATATCTGTTTTCCTTCGCCTCTTTCTGTGTATCTCTTCACATTTTCCCTTTGTCCTTTTCTTTTGTTTCTTCCTATCCTTACTTCCCAGCCTACATTTATTCTTTGTCTTTCTCAATCTGTTTCTTTTCCTCCTCCCTCTTTATTTGTTTTTCATCCTCCTTCTTCCTGACCTGCTTCTCTTCTTTCTTCTTCCTGACCTGCTTCTCTTCCTCCTTCTTCCTGACCTGCTTCTCCTCCTCCTTCTTCCTGACCTGCTTCTCTTCTTTCTTCTTCCTGACCTGCTTCTCTTCTTTCTTCTTCCTGACCTGCTTCTCTTCTTTCTTCTTCCTGACCTGCTTCTCTTCCTCCTCCTTCTTTACCTGCTTCTCTTCCTTCTTCTTCTTTAATTGCTTCTCTTCCTCCTTCTTAATCTGCTTCTCATCTTCCTTCTTCATCGTCATATTTTTCCTTTCTTTAGCTCTGGTTTTATCTAATCCTCTTTCCCTTCTCTTCCTCCATATTTCTTTTTCTCTTTATTTTCTTTTCACATCCCTTTCTCCCTTTAGTTATCTCTCACTTTCTCTTTTCTCCTTATGTTGCATTCTTTCCCCTGTTTTGTTGCCTGCAGTCTCTATTTTCGTCGTTATTTTTCTTCTATCTTCATAAAGTCTTTCCTTCCTTCATTTTTTACTTATAATATTCGTTTGTCTTCATCTTTCTCCCTACAATATTTCCCCCCTACTTTTCCTTATAATGTTTTCCTATCTTCTCTCTTCATACAGCCGCTTCTTTACCTTTTCTTTCACTTAATTAGAAATTATTCCCAGATCCTTCTCCAGATACATAAATTTTTTCTTCCCTCGCTATTTCTTTTTATAACCCCTTCATTCTATTCATTCTGTTTCTCCTTACAAAGTTTCCTCTTCCCCCTTTTTTCTCCTTATGATTTTTCTTCTCCTTCCTCATCTTTTTTTTTTCCACCTTGTTTTCCCCGTATCTTCGTTTTAATCCCACCCTCTTCCTCTTTATCGTGTTCTTCCCTTCCTTTTTCTACTTGCGGATTTTTTTTTCTTCCTCCCTCTCTCTGTGTATAGTCTTTATTTCCCATTCTTTTTGAAATCTTCCTATATTTTCCTTCCTCCACATATTCTTGTCTTTTTCCTCAACTTTTCTTATTGTATTTTCTTTTCTTTCTGTCTCCTTATAGTCCCTTCTTTCCCTTCCTTGATCCTAATATTGCCTCTGTTTCCTTTCCTTTCTCCTTATAGTTTTTATTTCCCTTTTAATTTCAGTTCCTCTTTCCCCTTATATTCTGTCTTTCCCCAGCCCTTTCTTACAGCACTTCCCCTCCCATTCTCTTCGGGTTGTTCACTTCCAATTCTCCTCCCCTGTTTCACACCCTCTCCCTTTTACTTACCCTCCCCTTCTTATTACATATTCCTTCCCCCCCTTCTGTCTGTCTGTCTGTCTGTCTCTCTTCCTTCATTTGCACCGCCATTTTTTCATGTGCATTTTATTACATCATTTTTATTCTATTTTTTTCTCTCCTTCTTCATGTTATTTACTCCTTTGGTGAAGCAGCGGTGTCAGATGATTTTTCTTAGCCTTTCATCTAAATTCTCTTTTCCTTTTCATTGCATATTTTCCGTCGTGTTTTCTACTTCAACTTTTCCAGTTAATGGGGGTCTCTTTCTTCATTTTGCTGAACTGTTTTGAAGATTTTTTGTCTTAGTCCCAGTTCTTTCCTTTGTCTCATTTCTCCATTCCTTCTAATTTCACATGTTTGGCTTCATTTTGCATTTGCCTAATATCTCTGGCTCTCTTCTCGCCTCCTTCCTGCCCCACATTCTTCCCAGCAGCGCACCAAATGCACCAGTGATAATATTCCAAGCATTATTTTCGCGTGTGGATTTCCTCTTTCTTCGGTCTGGCTCGAGTGGGGATTAAAATATTTGTGTAATGGATTTAGCACTCAGTTGCTGGCACAGTTAAATACAAAGGCAAACATATGTGAGAGACATTATTTTATTCACGTTGCTTTCAATTTCATGTGCGAATTATTTACTCACTGTTATTAGATTAAAAATAAACTAAAATCTAAAGAAAGATTTAAAGCGCAACGCGTGCACAGGGCAGAAAAAAAATCCACACACAATATGTTTAGCATTTCATTATCCCCTCCCTCCTTTTTTTTTTTTTTTTTTTTTTATGTAACTTTGTCCTTTCATGACTGTTGTGTGAATAAGAGGATAAAATATACAAGCAGGTTCCGATCCCCTCCACTTCTGCTTCAACCTTTTTTTTTTTTACCCGTAAGAGACTGTTAGGTGTCCCAGCCAGGCCACCGCAAAGCTTTGTTTACGTTCCCGCTTAACTGCATGGAAGCTTAAATCTCACAGTGAATTTCATTTTGCGTGTGACAGTGTTAATGTGTGGGTTTATGAATGCAAAGGCTTATCCATGAACAGGAAAACTAGTGCGTGTTTGGTGCCTAAAGCAAAGAGTGTGATGGGGCATGTAAGCGGTGTGGTGGGTGTTGGAGTTTAAAGGTGTGGTGTCGGGGTGGACGAGGTGCTCTTGGTCAGAACAACAACAATGACGTGTCCCCGCCAGATGTCAGCCTCGCCCCGCACTCACTCCAATATTCATCACCCGCGCTGTTGCTAAGTCTTCCTCCTCCCTCCCTCGCCTTGGCTTACATTCCTTCCCTCTTTATTCCCCCTGAATGCTTGATTGCCTGAGCTTTCTCTAATGTTACGTATTTTGCACTCTCCTTTCCATTGTTATTGTTGTTCAGGTTAGAGTTAGAGAAACAGCTCTTAACCAGACGATAATTAATGGTATTTCTGTCTTTTTTGTGAGCATCAGTTCTTTGTTAATGTGGGATTGTCCAAATAGTTTAATACAGGCAAAACATTTAATCAAAAGACACGCAAATTTATGCTCGTGTGGCACGACACCAGGCATATCAAACCCACGTGAGCTAATCTTGTTCATTTTGAAGAATATTTTGAAATAAAACATGACTACATTCAAATCAAAAATTCTAAAGCACCCATTTTCACCAGGCATACTCTCATGGCCCTTCCACATCTTCCGCCACAGTTTCAGCTCATCTCCTTATTTTTCCTCCACGTATTTTTTTTTTTTTTTTTTACTCTCCCGTACTCATTCTTGGCGGATATTGTGAAAAAAAATGTCACTACACTCATCATACCACTAAACCTACGACACCCATTTTCACATGATATACTCTTCTGTCTTAGCCTCACCCCCGATCAACACTAGTCTTATCCACTCATCCCACTGCTCGCCACGCTCATTTCTTCAACCCCCCCTTTCAAGGTTTCATGGTGCGATGCAGGTCACGCGGTCGATGTACGCACGAGTTTTAAAAAGTTGGTTATTATAGTTCTCTTTTAAACTCGTGTCTAGTACTGTAAGTGACACACACACACACACACACACACACACACACACACACACACACACACACACACACACACACACACACACACACACACACACAGGGAGATTAATGGTAGGCTGATCTCTACTGATACTTCAGGCTTAGGTATTTGTATCTAACTTTCTAATAAACATTGGGTGCTTTTATCAAAATACGGTAATCTCATGCAAATAAATTAATTTCTTGTATAGCTGTGACGCCAAAAACTGTGTACGTATACGAATCCAAGGGACTGAAAAAAAAAAAAAAATCAGCCATCTCACATGTTCGTCAGACAGAATGTATATGCTTTAGCCCGTGAATATACTGAGTTAATTATAATGTAGTTGAAACTGCGAATGCACTCCCCCTTATCTAAAAAAAGAAAGAAAAAAAGTCAGTACTGTGGACATCGTCAATTTGTTCATTGCACTATGCAGTACGTGCTTCATATTGGTAATAGCAGGAAAGTGAAATGAAAGTATTGAAATTTAACAGGCGTATATGTTCATCAGTACGTGGTGTTCCCGCCCATGATTTACAGTACAGCTGCTATACAATTTGACATGGTACCAGATGTTTTTAAATATATTTATTAGTGGTCTTTTTCACTCCCTCAAAAGCAGTTTGTGATCATCCTTTTTTTTTTTTTTTTTTTTTTTCACAGTTGTTGAGCTCTCCATGAACAAAGACCATGACAACACTTCCTTCATCACGAGCTTAGTATACTTCATTCTGATAACAGGGAGGAAGATGAAAGCTACCAAAATAAATCGTCGACCAAAACAATAAATTTCATCGAGTATGAGAATTCCTCCGTTAATTATTTCTCACGCCGTAAGCAGGTATGGGTATGTGAGTCATCGTATCTCTTTTAACGTTCCTTATCCACGAGGCAATGCTTCAGTTTTAAAATGACAAATTAATACGAACCGGGCAGTCACAGTGGGATATTACATACTCTAGCGCATTAGCACCACCTTTTTTTTTTTCTTGTGTGTCTGCATTACACTTTTTCCCAGCTTTTATCTTCCCCCTTTGCTGTCATCATAAGGTGTACTAAGCTTCGGATGGAGGAAATGAGCGCTGTCATGGCCGTCGTCCGTGAAAGGTTCAACAACGGTGAAATTGCATGAGAATTATTCTTGGAAGATCACACACAGCTTTTAGACGTTTGAAGAGGATAATGTGGCTGTATTGAAAACCACGGGTGGGAAGATTAGATATATACTAAGCAATAAACAGAGGTAAAATTGCAATTCTTTTGATCCTCCTCTTTCTACAAACAATATATTGCATACATCGGTTGGTGCAATGAACAGACCAATGAGTTCTGTTGTTGTGGTGAGTGTACGCTTGCACACACACACACACACACACACACACACACACACACACACATATATATATATATATATATATATATATAAAATCCACACACACACACACACACACACACACACACACACACATTCTCTCTCTCTAGCGCTCATTTTCTTGTGAAATCACCCATTCCTCACTTTTCCATGGTTTCTCCTACTGTCACTTTGTCACAACGAGCTAAACAGTAGCCTTTGAAAAATTATTTGGTGATATGAGTATAGGATAATCAGATCTAGCAATATAAAATTCAGTATACAGTATGTGAAAAAATTATTAGTGTACTTTTTAAAAGATGCTTTGTGGTTGAAGGTCAACGTTTTTAAGGCTGGTCAAGAATACACAACACTGCAGTTGAGACTATTTCCCGGTCAAATCAAAATTGAAGTGGGAGAACATGCTGCTTGGAAAGAGTGGAGCAGCTTCAAGGGGAAATGGCAGAGGGAAAAACTGGACAGTCCCTGGGAAAAAGAAACATTCAAATGTTTTCTATTATTATCTTCCTCCAAGTTAATTTCTCCTGTATTATACATTTGCAATATTTTGATTGATGATTTCTCTACTGAATGACGGGTAATACAAATCATATGACTAGACTATTGTTTGTTTCTCTAAATGTGATAATACAGAATGTATCTGATATAATTACGGCAAAACTGGCTACCCCAAAATGAAAGGAATAATACTAGATATACCATAACTGGAGGGACCGAAGTTTACAAAGAATTCCAAGTTTTCTGTTGAATGTGTTTTCTGGTGTTAGACACAAGTGGGGATAAAACACTTTTCCTTTATTTTTCTCCCCTGTACTGTCCTCCGTCGGAGAGTCAAGATAGACACTAAGCTTATGGTAAGTTCCAATCTTTCCCCAGACTACGACGCGCAAGCGTCGAATTTTAAATCTATTTCCCCATTTCCGTAAGAGGAACGAACAGGTTAAAGCTAGAGGACTTGGTTCAAAGGTTACGGCTGCCCCAGAAACCAGACCCTGGAATTCCTGGCTGCGGTTCGAGTGCCCCCCCCCCCTTTTAGATTTGACGATGGAGGGTCCTATGACCCCCATGAATTAGTATTTCTTTCGTCTTAGGGGAGGACTGTGCATTCATTGGTGAATTTCTGTCAGTACTCACTATTTTTCTCTTCTTTCTTCATCCATGTGCTCAGTCGCTGCGGAGGTCCTGCAGCAGCTTTAATCATTACTGCGTTATACCAGGCCATTTTATTTATTCCACGCCTCTTTGTTCGCTCTCAAAGTTCATAAAAAAGCCCTGCACTGCCTTTGATTTCGCCCGCCAGAATGGAGGCGCCTGGTTGGTATTAGCAGAGTTAACACAAAGTCCTCAGTGCTCGCAGGCTGCCTGGAATATCACAGTTAATTTGGTGAAAAAGGAACAAAGAGCTGACGTTTTTTTGCTCTTATTAAATTCTCTTATTAGTTTTTTCTCCCCTTCATATAAGCAGAAACCTTTTGCAGCACGCCAGATCCGCAACCATATTTTACTCTGAAACAACAGCACGGTTTTTAATTTCGTATTTTTTAGTGTACGGGATTGTTTTGCCAGCATTTGCATACGTGTCGCCAAAAAGTCACTCTGAGTAAAAGAGAAAACTGCCACTCTTTTCACCCCGCCGCGGCAATTGTCCACGCTGATGGCTTTTTAATGTCATGTATACCAGATTGTTGACGTGTGTGTGTGTGTGTGTGTGTGTGTGTGTTGCTGTCAAATTCACAAGGGCGTTTGCTCACAGCTCGACACATGGGGCTTTAGTTGGTGTTTGCTCTTCGCGTGTTTTCATTTCATCATTTAATTTGTACAGCAGTTCTGTCTGTTATCATTTTCAATATATTTTATAGGTCATACATACCTTTTTTTTTTTTACTCGTTGTTTTGGCGATATCACATTTTTTTTTCTCTCGTGAAATGTCCCTTGTGTATACATACGTTATTGACTTCAGAATCTGTAGGCATAATTGTAATTAAAGTTCATTTCATATAATATTGAAGTAACAACAAAAAGCGAAAATAAAGCAGCTGATGCTACTGTTGTTGTTATCGTCGTCGTCGTTATTGTTATTGTTGTGACCCCGGGATCATCTAGGAGTGAATTAGGTGGACTCGGGCTGAAGTTACCTTTGTGAAGTCCATCATCCTCCGATCCGAGAAAAGGAAACGGGTCAGAGGCGTTTGCATGATCGGTTTATCAGTGCCAATGCACGAAGGCATGGCTCTTCAGACCCATTTTCACTGGACGTTTTGGGGATAAGTTTTACCAGTTCCTTTTTTCCCTCATTTCCTGTTTCTGGATCCTACAATCCCCATGTATAGTACACTAATGGGGATAGGATTATGATGATGATGGTTATTGATGATATTGATAATATAGTATCAAGTTGTTTAAACTGTGTTTTTCTGTCACATCTGCCACCGTTATATATCTGTCAATTGCCAGACATTCATCATGTGTAGTCAAAATACAAATATCTGTCTAACAACTCGTCAACAGTCTTTCGCCACTCCAAATCATAGAAGTAAAGCAAAACACTGTTGTCAGAATGAATGCTGGAGTCAGTTAAAACGGATTTGTGACTATTGACTTCACGAGGTCACTGAGGCAAATAACCACCATGGGTTTAGGAAGAGATGAGGATGGGTTCTGCGACATCCACCTCCCTTCATTGAGGTATGAATACGGATGCAGTGAACCGCAAAATGATCGAAGTTTTACCAGTACTGTGTAAATCACTTTGATGCCATACTTCCACTATATTGTACAGATAATCAGGGAACGCGATGGCTCTAAGGGTGATGAAATATGTGCAAAGCTCAGGTAAAGTATGAGCTAAAAACTACTGACGAATCTTGCTGAAGAAAAAGATAATTAGCTTTGTTAATTCATTTTTATTAGCTCTACGCACGTGCTTAATTGGATCACTTAATTCCTGTGTCCCTTTGCCGTTCCATTGCCTGCCGCTGTGTCTGCTCTTCTTTTTATGTGTGGCACATTTATTTTCCTGCAGTAAAGATACAGAATTACTGAAATATAAGAAGCGATACATGTTGGAAAATTAATTATCGTATGAATTTGGGTCCGACTGTCGAAGCTTTGTAGTTATGGCTGCAAAGTAAACTCTGACAAGGCATTGTATGTATGTATGTATGTATAAATATAAATATAAAATAAATAGATAAATAGATAAATAAAATAAATAAATAAATAAATATATATATATATATATATATATATATATATATATATATATATATATATATATATATGTGTGTGTGTGTGTGTGTGTGTGTGTGTGTGTGTGTGTGTGTGTGTGTAGATAGATACCTCTATACGCTGGAACCGCGTCTGTTGCAATTTCCATCACTCTTTCAACCTCCCCATCAATCCCTATCACTAGGATTTTCACCACTTGTGCCTGTATATCTGCCCCTCCGTTTAGTGTATATCTCATGTTCTGTCAGTTTGTTCATGTGCTCACTCTCCTGTCCCGCTATTGGTCTGCTCTTTGGTCTGATCAACACAAAATGATTTGTTGCTAAAATCTGTGACAAATTCGATTCCATTTTTTTTTTTTTCGGTTTGTGCAGGACCAGCCTACACCTTGATAGGTCGGCGTTGTTTTCAGTCCTTCTGCTATTTGTATCTATTAATTGCAATCTGGGCTTTTGCCAAAATTGATTCTGGATGATGATGATTTTTTTTTTTTTTATAGAATTTCAAAACCTAACTGTCTGACATCCGGTTATCGACATTGGAGTTTGCTCTTACTGAAGCTCCATCTTATCATCATCAGTATCATATTATCTCCGTCACTTGGAATGATTAGATTTCAGTTACAACATTCTGAATCAGCGGTAAATGAATAGTGGAAAAATAAACAATTACATCTAAGGTGATTCCAATGTCTCTTGATAACCATCGTTTTGGTGTAGAAGACTATATATATCGTAACCTCAAGATAAACATAGCAGTATTATAAACATAAAATATAAAAAAGCACAAAAAACTGGATGAAGATGTGCAGCTTTCCTGATATGAGATGAGATAAAAACTAGATACCAAACCATTCCAAGAGTCAATATTTTTCTAGTTCGCCACTCACTGGTCAATGAAGTATCAGGGAGTAAACATTTCAGACTTCATAAGCTGAGGAAGTGGGTAGTACAAAACTTCAAAATGACAGATTAGCCTTAAACCAGGTCTCCAGCGGTATCAAAGTTCAACCATAATCAGAGCTACTGCCCAAGTGATGACCCACCATCCTCTTGACTCGGACTGTCATGCCAGACCCTTTTGCTTTGTGGTATGTCTTCTTCTGAACATCGTAAATTCTGTGTTTCTTGGCACACTTTTGTGTGTGTGTGTGTGTGTGTGTGTGTGTGTGTGTGTGTGTGTGTGTGTGTGTGTGTGTGTGTGTGTGTGTGTGTGTGTGTGTGTGTGTGTGTGTGTGTGTGTGTGTGTGTGTGTGTGTGTGTGTGTGTGTGTGTGTGTGTGTGTGTGTGTGTGTGTGTGTGTGTGTGTGTGTGTGTGTGTGTGTGTGCTATGTACACGCTTGTCTCATAACGTCTTTAAGTTCCACCCGGTTATGTTGGTCGATATTTTTATAGATATTTTTTTATTTTGTATTTATTTATTTTTAATCATAGCAAGAAGAGACGATGGAAGGAGCGGCTGGTCAGTTTCCCAAGTAAAGAATGTAGAACACAACGTAAATGGCCCCGTTGTCCTTATAGTTGGATGTTCTACAGACATAAGCTGCTCTTACTAGCCACACAGCCACAGCCCTGTTTCTCAATCTAAGACAAAGGTTGGTTCGAGAGGCGTATCCTGGAGACAGCTTCCATCCAAAGAACACTTGAAACTATGCCACCTTCTTGGAATTCACTCCAGTGGGTAATAGTTAATCGCAGTAAGATGTGGAACGTGTTCGAGCGAGTGGTGTGTGCTTAAGTTCAGTAGATTTGAATGAAATCGATGTGATGCAGATATCATCCACATTTACCACTCTCCACTGTAATTTCATCTTCTGATGTAGTTGAAGTGATTCTTGTGACAGCAGCAGCGGCGGCGGCGGCGGCGGCGGCGGCAGTAGCAGCAACAGCAGCAGCCCCAGGTTAATCTGAAACGTGAACCCTGCAGACTACAGGTTGCAGCTTCTGATTTCCTGCAGGCGACCATCCTATTTTCGGCGGAAACGAAAATAGTTGAGGGCAGTGAATCATCCCAGATATATCGGTGCCGCCACGTGAAGGCGTCCCTCTCCAGCGCCAAAAGGGACAAAAGGAAGTGTGTCATGGAAAAAAAGCTAAAATATCTTCATAATGTACACAGTTTGTAAAGATCCAGCACCTTGATTTCTGTAAAAAAAAAAAAAATGACTTCTTGGTTTCTGCAGCTCCCTCGCGCCTCTGCAATCAGGCCTGGTCTTGCAATCAAGGGAAGTCATTGTTGCACACTCAACATTGCACGACTCATCAACCCTTTTCATGCCTCGCGCCCTCCACCACAATACACCACTGATTTCCCCCTCGTTAAATAATTTCCCGTTGAAGAGGCAGTGACAAAAACTCTCTGCTAATTGCGGGTTGCGTACGCGAATTCTGCAACTTTTTTCGGGGGTGATATTTTTTCATGGATACAGGGGAAGCAGGACGAAGTCTGAGAGAGAGAGAGAGAGAGAGAGAGAGAGAGAGAGAGAGAGAGAGAGAGAGAGAGCAGTGGATATGGTGGCTAGACTGTTGAGAAAGGAGAGGGAATTGATGCAATGCAAGATGACCAAGAAGGCCAGGACTGTCCACAACTAAGCAAAGAGGAAAACTCAACGATCGCATAGGAGGCGTGAAATTAGGAAAGCGGAGATGTAACGACTTGAAGGGAAGAGTTTATTTTTAAGTTTCGACACCAATAGTGCAGAGACATATTGTGTTTGCTCAGTTTCTTCTTCTTGCTCTTCTTCTTCTTCTTCGCTTTTCCAAACTTCTTCCTCTTCTTCTTCTTTGCTCTTCCAAACTTTTTTTTATTTCTTCTTCTTCTCCTGTTTCTTCTTCTTCTTCTTCTTCTTCTTCCTTTTCTTCTTCTTCCTTTTCTTCTTCTATTCTGCTTCTTCCTACTCTTCTTCCTTTTCTTCTTCTTCTTTCGTTCTTTCAAATACTTAGCAGCTTGGTACCATACCTATATTTTTTACCAGTTCGCTTCAAACTTGGTACAATTGTTCCCTGGGCAAATATCCAAGACTCACACACCCTCCTTTTTACCTGTTCCCGCCCCGGAGGGCCTCGAGGACGGGTATTGTTTTAACTCGGTCTGTCTGTTTGTTTGTTTTTGTCTGTCTGTCTGTCTGTTAACAACTTTACGCGAAAACTACTGGCGCAATTTCGATTAAAATTACAGGGATGATGGGCTATGACCTTCTGATCACCTAATTAAATTTTGGGCCAAATTGGGCCAAGGCCTAGGCTGTATGCCCAAAAAAGAAAAAAGAAAAGCTATCTATGAACCAACTGTATATGTATATACATATATACCGATATATATTGTTACATAGCCTATGATTTCATCATCCTTTGTGTAATTTTAACGCTCAGTATGCTGCATGTTTGATCACGAGCGTGTTCGGCCTCAGTTCCCCCCTTCTACCGTTATAGTAGAGTAAGTCGTCCTTTCTGTTATTCAGTGCGGGATAGTCGACCGTTTGTCCCCATCGCTTCATTTGCGCGTCCCTCTTACAAGTTGTGTCAGGCTCTGCTGGCCCCTATATAATGAGCTCAGTCTCTGCATCATTGCCACTTAGATCTGCTCCTCATTTTGTTCACATCTCTGTCCTCCCCTGTACAGATATTATTATTGTGAGTGCTCAAGAAGTCTCCAACCATCTAGCAGCTGTGTGTAATTTGAGTATAACCGTTGTTGCATTTTGTTCTTGTACTGTATAGCATAAGTTTAATTTGTAGGCCTAGTGAAGTTTGTAATTTATGTAGGGTTCTTTGTCAGTCATTTTTGATAATAGTTTGTATCTGTAATTATTTATCTGGCATTCACTGAGTATTATCTGGTATCTCATTTTATCAGGGCTGACTTAGATAAATTTACTCTTGCTAATTTCGTGTTAATAGAGGCTATTGCAGTTAACCATATATTTAACCTGTTTATTTGCCATCACATTATCCTTATGAGTTCTGAATGTTTTGTTGTTAATTTAAGCATTAAACTTTAACTTGTAATTTTACCTAACTCTTTTGTTTTGAACCTGGAACTTTACGGGACAGTAGTGACTCTTCGTATTCTCACTTAAAGTGTACATTATCTTTCTCTGTTTCGTAACAATATATATATATATATATATATATATATATATATATATATATATATATATATATATATACAGTAGGTACTTTATACAGGAAGCGGAATATACAGTACATAGTTGTATATGTAGGCGTGTATGTATGAATACATACGTATGAATACATATGTAAATATATATCTACCTATATCTTTATCTATATGCACATCTATCTATCTAAATACGTATATGTTCATATTTTCATACATACGGAGAGAAAGACAGAGGGATAGATAGATAGTGAACAGTTTCATCATATGTGAGTTACTCGGTAGTTTATTTAAAAAATGGGATTCAGTGGAACATACAGTTACGGCCGAGCTCCGTTGCTGTTTTCAAAATCATCTTCATCTATCAAAAAATCTCTTCATTTCCACATCTTACATCCGTCTCAGTCAGCACTTCATTCATTTCTCCGACTCACACTTCATTTATCCCTCACCCCCATCACGTCCCCTCATCTCTCGCCCTCACCTCACTCTTCACTCCCAATCTCATCCTCTAAACCTCATTTCCCAGCGAATTCAATTGCAAAACTGTTTCAGGTTTGGTCAGTAATCAGGGGAGAGTGCAGTCCTGAACGCTGAGCGGCACTTTAATTATGCTGTTCGCTTTTTTATCTCATTTATACTCTCTATCTCCCCCTCCTCCCTTTTTTTATTCATATATTTTCGTATTCCATTGTATAGTCTGGTTTTAGATTTCTTGTCTGCTTCTTTTTCCCCTTCCAGTGACCGTTCTCTCTCTCTCTCTCTCTCTCTCTCTCTCTCTCTCTCTCTCTCTCTCTCTCTCTCCACATTTCTTTCCCTTTTTCTTCTCCTATATTTCTGTTCCACCTCTTCCTTGCTGGTCTTTTTGTTTTAGCGCTCCCTCAGTTCTCTTTCCCTTCGATGTAATCACCCTCATCTCCCCACTCTCACTTCCACTCCCTCTCTCTCTCTCTCTCTCTCTCTCTCTCTCTCTCTCTCTCTCTCTCTTCCTCTCCCTTTCTCTTCTCCCTCCCTCTCTCTTCTCCCTCTGCCCCACTTTGTCTCACCTCCTCTCTCTTATCATGTCTTTTTCCTCTTCCCCTGCGGGATCTATTTCTTTCCGTCCATCCGTCCTCTCCTCTCTCCCATCTTCTCTGTCTCTCCTCACTCCCTCTGCCCCCCCTCCTCTCTCTCTCTCTCTCTCTCTCTCTCTCTCTCTCTCACCAACATTGAGGGAGGGCGAGATGAATCATTGGAAGGGTCATTTGCATACCGGCCACTCTCGCAATTGCACAGTGATGCCAGCCAGAGTTTTGTTGGTGATGACCGTGCAAGGGGTGAGAGAGAGAGAGAGAGAGAGAGAGAGAGAGAGAGAGAGAGAGAGAGAGAGAGAGAGAGAGAGAGAGAGAGAGAGAGAGAGAATGCATAAAACAGAAAGGCATGATGGAAGGGAAAGGAGAGATGAATTAACAAGGTAGATGGCTGGGATGAGGGAACAAGGAAGAGGCGAGTAGAGGATCAGATGCTTTTACCGAGGGAGAGGAGGAGAGGGAAGAAACGGAAAAGGGAGAAGGTGAAAATGAAAATGGACAGGGAGAGGGAGTCCCTAGGACAGGAGGATAGTGAAAGCAGGATGAGAGGAGAGGAAGAGAAGAACTGGAAGAGAAGAAAGGAGGAAGCAAATGACAGGGCTCTATTTGTTATGAGACGCTGCAATGTATGAGGAGGATGGAGGACAAAAGACGGATGAAGGGGAAGTGAGAGAGTGCATATGTGTGAGAAGGAGGACAATAAGAGGAAGCAGGGAGGAGAATACCGACAAAGGGAGCGAACTAGATGGACAGGAAGTGACGGGCGAGGGTGAATGCATCTGGCTAAAACACTGAAATTTAATTGCAAGTCATCAGTGAGAGGAGAGAGTCGTGTTGGTGTCAGGAGAGAGAGGAAGAAAGGTTTACTGTGAGAATGGAGGGATTTAGAGTAAGAGTGATGTAATGTGCCTGAAAGAGGACACTGGAAGACATGCAGCGGGAGAGAAAAAGAGCATCTTACTGTGAAAAGGGGGAAATTTAAGGTAGTATTATCTTTCTTATCAGTTGTAGTAACTTGAGAAATAAGAAGTTACAGCATATACAAAGGTAACATTACAAGAACAATACGTAGTACATTAAAACAGGAGACATTACTAACCTACACAGATTAAAGATAAATCAACTGGGTAGGAAAGGGAATAAAAAAAAATAAAAAAAAGTTCAACGAACAACGAGGTTAGTTGGGTAACAGTAGAGGAGAGGTAATTGTCAGGGCTTAAACTTGATATGGAAAGCACAAGACGGTCCTTCAGACAACGACAAGCAACCGTTGCTTTACAGTCCAGATCCATGTGTCAATTCTAGGTGAAAACTAACAGCAATAAACATGAAATCAGCGACTGTTCACACAACAACAAAAACAAGAATCATTAACACCTACATCCTGAGGACCTGTTTCTCAAGCTGATTTTAAACATCTGACTTTAAGCAGCAGCACATAATAAGGGTAACAAGGAGCATTCAGAGAGTGCAACTCTTGCACCCACAAACTGGTCTAAGGGTCGAATACTTGCCTTTACCCTGTGATCCAGACCTATGACAAATTACTTTGAAAATCGAATTACTTTATTCTTGCCTAAGCCTTATGCCATTCGCCAGCTGCTGTTCAAATGAAATAAAAACTGTTTGACTTGGTATTTCCCAATAACGCTGACCTTTGACCAGTGATCGTTCTCAAAATCCAGTTACTTAAAGCAAACTTTACTGATCTACCTGAAGACCCACCGACATGTAAAAACGTCCCCGCCAATACCAACACAAGTTCTGCATGGGACAGCTCCTCCTCACGTTCCCCTCCACTCTCCCTTCTCTTCTTCATTTTTCTTTACCTTCTCTCTCTTCATTCCTTCATTTTCCTCTCCTTGTTTCACTCCTTGCCTTCCCATAATTCCTCCCTCTTTTTACCTTCCATTTCCTTTCTCACTTCTTCTCATTCTTCTTCCTCTCCCCAACTCCCCCTATCTCATCCTTTCTTTGATTCCCACCATCTACGTCTCCCCAGTCCTCCTTCCTTTCAACTTCATCCCTCCTTACTTTCTTGTGTTCTCCCCTTCTCTTCACTTTTCTCCTTCGTTACTTCTCTCTCCTCGTCTTCATCCCCTCACCCCCCTTCCCCTCCTTTCTCCTTCCTCTCATCTTCCTGCTCTCACTCCACAGTTACTTCCCCTCACGTTCCTCTTCCTCCTTCGTCTCTTCCCTCCTCTCTTCTTCCCTTCACTTAGCTAGTCCTTTCTCCTTCCTTCCCATCGCCTTCCCCTCCCTTCCTTCCTCCCTCTTTGGTCTTCCTTCTCTCTTCTTTCCTTTAATTTCCCTTCCTCCCTTCCCATCACCTCCCTCTTCTCTCCTTTCCTCACGGCCACTGGATCTTCACAACCAGTTCCCCAATTAACCAACTCTGTTAATTGCCCATTGAAAAAAAGCAATTAAGTGGCTAGCGGTACTGAATGATAACCACTCTCTTGACTTTTGGAATGAAAACTTTCGACCTATCGCAGACTTCTTTTAATTTTTATCTTGGACGGAATTACCAGGCCTATTTAATAGTTTTCCTTGCGTCTTAATTAACACTCACGGGCTTCTACGACTCAACCTTGATTACATAAAATTGTCAGGTGTTGGCCTTAAATGCGCTAGAGTAGAGGAGATCATGAGAGGGTTTATGGAGGCATTTTTGACACTTTCAGGCTCTCAGGATTCACCCTCAACCGGATAACATCGTCTGAAGTTATCGTAAATAAAATAACTGAGTTGACAGGACCGCGAGAGGATAACCACAGTATTTTATTCAGCTCTGATCCTCGTAACGGAGGAGCTCAAGAAGGTTGTATCTTACCTTTCCAGTTCGAGAAGTCCCCCCTAAGCTGAATAAAAAACAGTTTGAAGATGGCAAGCATAACACCATAGTGAAAGTGTTTTATCAGTGTATTTAACCTCTTGAATACGGTGACACCTTTTAAAAATTATAATCAGGCAACTACCAGGAAATTTCATTCTGATTACGAAGGACATTCAGATTACGAGGCTTGCCCATCTGTCCTCTATCTGTGAACGTATCTGTCTGCTTTTATAATTTATATCTGATGTAGTGGGAGGAGGATAAAGAAGGTTTAGATTAATGGCTATCAACTATACGAGGATAATTACATATTTTTGCTAACTCCCAATCTTTCCCGAGAATACAAAATTCAACAGTAACTGAATTTACATCTGTAGGTGAACGGAGACAAGGGGGAGAGGGAAATAAACTTCGTCACACAGTCTGACCGGCCAGAGATTAAAGAAGTGGGAAGACAATAAAAGTAAGCTGTGTTTAAAAGGTTGGACTGCACATGGGCCGTGAACGGAGGTAAGCATAATTTTTTTAGGGGAAGTTGTGCGAACTCCATCTTCTCTCCGCAGTGATAAATTATGTCTAAACTGTAATATTATTTCCGTCATGCTCTGAAAGGTATTAACTGTGTTAATTTGAACCTTGCAATTGGAGTCTACCTGGGTTTCCATTATTGCAGCTGAGTGGCTGTTATTATGAGAACTCGGGTGATACGTAGCTCGTCATGCTTCAGTTTCATCTTTATACTCTATAGCTGTAATTAATATTAAGATGTGAACTGTACTCGCAAATGATGACCCAGCATGGAAAAGTAATAAGTGGCATGGGAAACACAGTAGTTTAACAGATTAATGGAAAGAGACAGATTATAACTTCAACACGGACGATCGCACTCCACCACAGAGGCCTTGTTTATGACATCATGGCAACGAAGATGCCTGAGTTTCAAACCATTTATTCATCATGCTATTTCTCTTGTGTCTTTATGCGTAATACATTGCACTGCTTGCAAAAGAAAGTAAATTCGCTGAACTTGGCGATTTTGCTACATGAATAGGCTATATATATATGTATATACATATGGATGTAAATATATACATGAATACTCGTATATCTATCTATCTATCTATCTATATAGATAGATAGATAGATAGATAGATATAGATATATATGGGTAAACCTTTGTACAAACAACGTTCCATTTTCTATACCGTATAATATTTTATGATACATAGTCTTATATATATATATATGTATATTATATACTGTATATATTTATATATATATATATTTATATATATACTGTATATATATATATATATATATATATATATATACAGAATATATATATATATATATATATATTATCTCTCTCTCTCTCTCTCTCTATCAAATTATCTATTTATATATACTATGATGCACTAATACTTTGGCTAAAATGAAGACGTAATCGTGGTGAAGGGGTTAAAGTCACATATACCCGTACTACTTTGGCCGCACCACTTTCTAGTGTGTGACCAAAACCCTTTGACCTGTTGGGGATTTACTGATTCACACATTCATTAAGATAACACAAGTTTTAATTAATATTTTTGTTTACTATCGGCAGAGAGAGAGAGAGAGAGAGAGAGAGAGAGAGAGAGAGAGAGAGAGAGAGAGAGAGAGAGAGAGAGAGAGAGAGAGAGTGAGTTAAGAAAGCTATAGAGGAGTAAAAAAAAATTGTGAATGTTTGAGGGAGGGAGTTGGGAGGAGAGGGAAAGAGCGAAAGAAGAGGAGAGACGACATGGGGGAAGCAAGCGTGGAAGGTCATTCTGGTCTGTCACAAAGTTGTAATAGGAGAGAGAGAGAGAGAGAGAGAGAGAGAGAGAGAGAGAGAGAGAGAGAGAGAACTTAAGGGCACAAGGATGGAAGGAAGGATGGTGTGTCGTGGAAGGAATGGATTGTTGATATGGTGGTGTAAATATGCCTGCCTGGATGTTTTTGTCTAGATTGCCCCTCACAGGATACGGCGTCAGACAAATATCCGATAGAATGCTGATAAAAGCATAGACAAGAAATAGACATGGTGAAAAATATAGGCCGAGATGAAAGATAAAACACTACTGTCAGAGATCTTGTCCAAGTTGAAAATTCCATTAGGGTTACAAGCAAACACTTTCCACCTCTCTCTCTCTCTCTCTCTCTCTCTCTCTCTCTCTCTCTCTCTCTCTCTCTCTCTCTCTCTCTCTCTCTCTCTCTCATAGGCTGTCCACTCTTGTCAACCCATCACACTTATAAAAATACTCTCCCTGTTGCCTATTGACCGCCCACTTAGACTCCCGCTTCCCGAGTAGCAAGGAGCACCATTTATAACCTTTCTTGAGCTTAAATTTTTGAGCAAGAATGTTGACTGCTTCTTATGCTTTTATCATCACTTATGTCCGCTGCCAAAGACATCACGACGAAACTACTGTGAATATTGAGGCGAAAAATACGACAAAGCAGGTTGATTCCTGATAATAATGAACAGCTTTGGGAACTTCTTGATGGCAGAAATTGGCCAAGATCGTTTATGAATATCGTTGGGATGGTAAGAGAGGTCCTGGAGTGGGGCTAATTGGACTCATAATTCTATAGATACAAATAAATATGTAGGAGGTTCTATTCCCCATGTATTTTTTTTAAATGGATAAAATTAATGTTGATGGTTTGCATAATTTTCTGTGTGCCTGTTTGGATTCGTAATTCAGTAGATACGGAAATGTATGTAGCAGTCTCCTCAATTTACATTTAGAGAATGTGTTGAGAGCATATGTGCTTTGGTTTTCTTATGTGTGTGGTAGTCTGGATTCGTAAATCAATTCACAAAACTGCAGCATCAGTATTCTTTGGTCTCTTTTTTGTGTGTTTTTGCACAGAGAGAGAATGTGTTTTAATAATATATGTGTATGTTTGCGTCTTATTATCTGTATGGCTATGTATGTGTGTGTGTGTGTGTGTGTGTGTGTGTGTGTGTGTATATGGATGCAAATCCCATTAGGTGCACGTGTGATTCTATCTTTGTACGTTCCTGTCGTTGTAACTGCTTTTGCTACTGCATGTCATGTGTGTGTGTGTGTGTGTGTGTGTGTGTGTGTGTGTGTGTGTGTGTGTGTGTGTGTGTGCAGTGATTACATATTCATACAAATAATCTGTATACTCGTGTTTTAGTATACAAATTTCTTTTAAAAACCTCCCCGCCTGCTGTCCGTCCACAATACCCCGCCAGTTCTGCGCCCCAGGAGTCAGTATGTTCATCTGGCTAACACATCCTCCACACGCAAAGCTTTACCTCACCTCACACGGCTGTACCATCGTGGGTTCAGGGGCCTCTCTATCACATTTTACTTCTACATTTGCTACATTAATATTATCTTGTGTTATATTAAGCTGTCCTGATACTGTACCTTTTCCTTGCCGCCACCCCCCCCCCTCCGTCTTTTTCCCCTCTTTTTGGTATGTTAATATTATCTTGCGTTATAGTAGTGGCTTTCGTGATGCCTCTTCCTTGCAGGCTTTTTTCTGCATTTGGTACATTAATATTCTCTTCTGTTAGTATTATCACTCTTACGTCGACATTTTCATAACGAAAACACATGATGAATTCAGCGGGAAAGGAAGATGTTCTGGAGAATCTGTTGGGCCATTTGTTCCCCTCGCTGGCTTATTTCTTCAGTTACTGTTGTACACTAATATAGTCGTGTGTTATTTATGTATTTCTAATATGAATATCAGTTTTATATTTCTATCTATCTATCTATCTATAGCCCGACGCCCTAATCCCTCAAAGGGTGGCCGCAGACAAAACGCCTCCAAGTCACTCTGTCACCCACCATTTGACTACCCTCCCCCCAACTCACCCCCCCCTCCCTCATATACCTCTCAACTCCATCCCTCCACCTCATCCTCGGTCTACCCCTCCCTCTCCCTCCCTCCACCTCACCTACATACACCCTCTTAGTCAGTCTTTCATTCTCCATTCTCTCCACATGTCCAAACCACCTCAGTGTATTTCTCCTAATCTTCTCAACCACATCCACATTTAAAGTGTGCAAAAATGATCTGGTAGCTGGCTTTGTTCTCGGAAAGGACCGTATTCTCTTCCTTGCCTGCTAACAACTACTCCATTTAGTACGCTGACATTCTTCTAAATATGTATTTGCAGGGTTTGGGTCGATATTAAAGCCTAGATGAATGGAGAATAATAAAGGGCAAAAATTTCCGGCAAAGTAATTATGTTAAAGTGTTTGGGAACCTCCGAACCTTAAGGGAATACTGTCTATGTTCTAGCCGTTTCTTATGTTCTCCTGTCATTATCAGGTTATGTTCTCTTCCTATTTTTATTCTTTTTATACTGCCTTCCGTTCTCCCTGCCTGTCGTGCCTATGTTACATTTCTCTTCTTTTTCCTTCTTTATTTCCTTTTTCTTTAAGCATTTTGTTCTTCTCCCTGCTTCTTTTTCTTCTCCTACTAGAACTTCCCCTTTCACACCCTTCCTTCTCTTTTCTACCTTTCCTCTTCTTTCCTTCTCTTCTTGTGCTTTACCCTCTCTCTCTCTCTCTCTCTCTCTTTTTGCCATTCTCCTTTCACTTTTTCCCCCTCTTTCCTGACTTCGCATTTTTCTGCCCAGCCTCCATTTTCTCCCCTCCTCCTCTTCATCATCTTTTATTTCTCCATAGCTCCTTCACCACTTTCCTCTTTCCCCGATCAGTAAGTAAGATATGAGAAGTGACATGGCGTTTGAGATAATTTATGAAACGCCACTTTCACTATTAATTTTCTGATTATGTAAAATTACGGTCGTCTAAAGTTGCGTGATTAGACATCGGCTGATGATGTAGGTTATATGTGGAAAAGTACCCTCCATCATTTCCATCACAACAGCCGATATATCTGAGCAATAAAACAAATAAGTATGGTGTAATGTTGTTTTAAAACTTAATTTCAGAAACAGTTATTAATGAAATGGGATAATATGAGACAGGGTTTCCTGAGGATCTCTCAAAACAGAGGATCTTATAGGTACTCAGTTTTTTATCTGCCTGACTGATGATTTGCTTTTAAGTCTCACTGGTCAATGTCTCAAAAACTTGTCGATATTGAGGTCGGCAATATTCAAGTGTTTTTGGCTTTTTTCATTATTTTTTTTTTTTTTGGGGGGGAGGAGGGGGGGAAGAAAAAGTGACAATAAAAAGGGAGCACTCATGTATGTCGAAATCGCACCAACTTTGGTAGAGAAATCTCTGAAAACATTGAAATGATGCGATACTATAAGAGACAAATCATATTAATGGGGAATATTTAAAACCATTTTCAGTGTATAGAAATGTGATTTAATACGGTTCTTTATAAAGTGTGTTCACTTTCATGTGACTAATATTGCATTTTGATAATGGAAAAGATTTTACTGTTGTCACTGAAAAATTTAGCGCATAATTATGTGCAGGGTGCTTAATTATGTGTAGGGTGCTTAATTAGTGACACAACAGTATATGATACACAATTACTGAAACAAGACGCACAAGGCAGCATTTAAAGACCATGACATTGTCAAATGAAAAGCACTACTAGCTTGTTAATCTCCTGGGCTTAGGGTCGCAAACTTACCTTCAGCTTCTTTCACAGTTATGACGTGCATGTGTAGGAAAAACATATGGCACGAAGAGAGTCTGGACTCTTTCTCCCCCCCCATTCCTTTATGTGTGTGTGTGTGTGTGTGTGTGTGTGTGTGAAGGAGGGAGAGAAGGTTTGTCTGTCTGTCTATCTGTGTGTGTGTGTGTGTGTGTGTGTGTGTGTGTGTGTGTGTGTGTGTGTGTGTGTGTGTGTGTGTGTGTGTGTGTGTGTGTGTGTGTGTGTGTGTGTGTGTGTGTGTGTGTGTGTGTGTGTGTGTGTGTGTGTGTGTGTGTGTGTGTGTGTGTGTGTGTGTGTGTGTGTGTGTGTGAGGACGGGAAGGTCTGAGAGGACGCCCCGTAGCTGACCAGATCTGCACACAACCTCCAGTACGTTGGACTGGACAATGGTCATAATACACCCTCCCATTCCCAAGCTCCTCCTCATCTCCCTAACTCCCTCCTCAGTCTCAATCTCCTCCTCATCTCCCTAACTCCCTCCACGTTCTCAATCTCCTCCTCATCTCCTTAACTCCCTCCTCATTCTCAATCTCCTCCTCATCTCCCTAACTCCCTCCTCGGTCTCAATCTCCTCCTCATCTCCCTAACTCCCTCCTCAACTTTCCTTCCCATATCCACCCTCGTTATCTGCCTTCCCATTATTCTGTTATCTAATCCTCTATTCCTTGGTCAAGCTTCGTTCTCTCCTCATCGTGTACTCCCTTTACAGCCCTCTTCGTTTCCCTCTTTTCTATGACTCCCTCTTCATTCCTTCTCTTTCTTGAACCCCCCCTCTTCGTTACTCTCTCTTTTGTCTCATTTTTCATTCCTTATCCTCTTTGTACCTCCCCCTTTATTCCCTCGCCTCCTTGTACTTTCCTCTTCAATTTCTACCTTCTTTCTACCTCCTTCATTTCCTCCCTCCCTCCCTCCCCCTCTCTCTCTCTCTCTCTCTCTCTCTCTCTCTCTCTCTCTCTCTCTCTCTCCATTCCCACTCTTTCGTGCACCTCCCACTTCAGTCTTTCCCTCTCCTTGTACCTCCCTCTTCAGTCCATTCCCTCCCCTCCTTATAACTCCCCTTTATTCTCTTCCCCTCCCTCTATCTTCCTCTACACTCCACCCCCCCCCTCTCCAGTCCCCCACCGTCTCGTCCTCACCGCCACGTCAGTACGGCCGCCGTCCAGTGTCCAGTTCTCAGCAGGTTCCAGACTCTGCCAGGCAATTATCTTATCCAATTAGGTGATTAAACCCGAGGTGATTATTTGCTGGGGGGATGGGGGGATGTGGAGGGAGAGGAAGAGAAATGGTAGGAGTGGAGACATGGTAGATTTGAGAATAGAGAACGAGATGAGATGTCAGGAGAAAAGCATATTAGATTTTGAATAGACAGCTCGAGGGAAGAGTGACTCATAATCAGTAATATGTCCAATCGTAAAATATACACGCTCGTGAGAGGACACACACACACACACACACACACACACACACACACACACACGCACGCACGCACGCACGCACGCACGCACGCACGCACGCACGCACGCACACACACACACACACACACACACACACACACACACACACACACACACACACACACACACACACACACACACACACACACACACACACACACACACACACACACACACACACACACACACACACACACACACACACACACACACACACACACACACACACACACACACACACACACACACACACACACACACACACACACACACACAGCTAGATGATGATTAGTCGGGGCGGAGGGCGGTATACTCGTCACAGCCAGAGTCCAGACTGTGCTAGTGAAGTTCCACCAGCACGACGTAAGAGGATTACTGAAGAACACACTCAAGGCAAGAAGCGCGAACGCAAGGTTAGAGCAAAACCGATACTGGGGAAGTGTTCTTGGCTGTATGTGCGTGTATTATAGTCACAAGCATTCTTATAGCCTTATTAAACACTTGACTGCTTTGGACATATACATTTATCACTACGCGACTTTGTTCAGGTGAAAGAAATCCTATCAGCCAGAGGGTTAAAAACTACCCGGATTAAGCATGCTGCTGAGATGAATGCATTTAAATACTTTTTTCAGGCTAACACTAGACAGCCTTGTTTGAATGAGTTAAATCCTTATTGCCCAAGGCGTGCGATCATCTGCGGTGCTAAGGGCGCTGCCACCACTATGCTCGTGGTAATTGAATCGTCTGCGCCACTTCTGTCCAATTTCTTTACACTTTTCCACCCTTCCTGAATATGCTTATGTTTTTCCCGTCAGGGAAGCGAGAACTCAGAAACATAAATATGGATAAAAAATGATATGAAGTACGGAATAAAGATGTGGATTACAACCCTGGTTCTTTTATTCATATCAAGCATTGAATATATAGACATATATATATAAAATGTCATGTAAAAGGTGTTGGAAAAAAATCATATTTAACAAATAAGTAAGTCAAGTGCACACTCAGTAATCTGAATAAGAAAGTAGGATATGGTGCGAACAAGCTCTGGACAACAAGGCGTTATAGTTAGTCCAGTATCGGAATAGCTCAGGCAGCTGCCTGGCCATCAGAAGTAGGGTTTGTTCTGCAACATTTTTCGGTATGGACTATTACCAGAGGCCGCTGGTGTCAAAAGAATGAAGCACGTACAAGCCCCGATTCTTCTCTTCGACCTGGTCCTGTGCATCATTTAGAACTTTCTCTGTATTTGTCACTGTATTTGGCCCAATGATCTTACTGAGTCACTGTGATATCTCCTTTCGTTTTTTATTTATTTATTTATTTTTTCATATTGATTCTTATATGCAGTCCTCACTAAATTCCTTTCATCTGTCTCTCTCTATTCACATCAGTGCTGAAATTTGGTGGTCCAAACTGAAAGACGCGCAGCAGAGAAAGGGGGTGGGGTCAGGGAGAGTGGGGTCAGGAGAGGTCAAAGAACGAGGTCATGAGGTCAGCATGGTGACAAATAGAAAGGGGATCTGGCAATTAAAGCGTCTGGGCTAGTTTTGCTTTTGTTGTCATCCGCGCTGTTCTCTCTCACCTAATTACGTGAACCCAACACTGCCCTGCCATATGTTGTTTGAATCAAGGACAGAGAAGGGTTATGAGAAACTTACGATGTTGTAGGTGTGTTTGTTTACTGGAAACCATCAAACTGGTACACAGTATGTGTACTGTATGTTTACATGTACAGGTATGTATGTTTCTGTGCATGTGTGTATATATACATGTGTATGTATGTACGTGCTTCTGTATGTATGTATATAATGTATGTACAGTATGTATGTGTATATGTGTGTATATATGTATGCACATGAAAGCATATACATGTAGGCTACGTATATGTGAATGTATGTACTGGATATGTGTGAGCATTTGAGTACGTGTGAGTGTGTATGCAAACATTTGCATGTATGCATATGCTATATGCGTATGTTTGCTTGTATATATGTATACATGTATGGCCAAAGTAATTGCTAAAACAGTGAGGTATGGCACACAATATGTTTATATATCCATTTTCATATATATATTTATTAAATCTTTCAGGCGCTTCCCAAGTCCCTCCTGCCAACATGAAGGCTGAGAGGGAGTGATTTGTGTCAAACTCGTTGGCGTAAGGTGCTGATAATGTTAATAGAATTGGATGGTTTCTACCTGACAAAATTGGGACCATCATACTAACTGAATAGTGAATCATGATTAAATGAAATTCGATAACCTCTTGTAATGAAGCATGAATGAGTTTACTTGTTTACTATTAAAATCTACATATCAGTCCGAGTAATCAATCGAGCTGAAGAGAGATAGAGTTCTTCGTTAGGTGAAAACAAACGCACTATGGAAATGAAGCTCATGATGTTGGTTGTGATCATGTTAATAATAAGTTACAGTAGAAAATGATGGTGGTAATGTTCACAGCGATGATGCTGATAATGTTGGCAGTGATGGTGGTTTTGATACCATTGGTGGTAATGGTATTTGTGTGATTGCATTAATGCTGGTTGTAATGATGGTGGTTGTTGATCTCTGGTGGCATACAGTAAATATGATGGGTTGTTAGCTTTGTTAGTAGCTATTTGGCGGCAGTGTTGGGAGCGATGGTGGCGAAATTAGCATATATGGACGATTATGGTTTGGAACAAGACTGAAAACTAGTTGACCATGAATGTCCCTTTCTTTCTTCTGCCAGTCCTTTAGTCTCCCCTCCCCTCTCTCTATCTCTGTCTCATTTCACTCTTCTATTTCTCATCTCGTCCTCTTTCGTACTCTTTTCTTTTCATTAATCCTCTCCTCTCCCCTCCTCTCTCTCTACCCTCTCCATTGTCTCTCCCCACAGTTACGTAACCGTTCTCTCTCTCTCTCTCTCTCTCTCTCTCTCTCTCTCTCTCTCTCTCTCTCTCTCTCTCACCATTCCAAAATGTAGTTTATCTTGTCGTCTTCAGCTATATGAAGATTTTTTTTTTTTTTTACATGCAGGTATTCATGTCTCATTATTTATCACCAACCATTCATTCATCCATCCATCTCTCTCTCTCTCTCTCCCTCTCTCTCTCTTCACCATTCCAAAATGTAGTTTATCTTATCGTCTCCATCTATTTGAAGATTTTTTTTTTTTCACATGCAGGTATTCATCTATCTCATTATTTATCTCCAATCATTCATTCATCCATCCATCTCTCTCTCTCCCTCTCTCTCTCTCAACCAGTCAGCGTGTTTACATTTTACCCTCCAGTGCCGCAGATCAATAATGGAACAATAGATTTCCTTATACTAATACCATCAGGATAAGTTAGCTTCGGGGGTGGGGAGATAGAGGAAGGGTGGGAGAAGAGGAGGAGGAGGAGGAGGAGGAGGAGGAGGAGGAGGAGGAGGCGGCCATGGTCAGCTCCATAGAGTGTGTGTGTGTCACACACACACACACACACACACACACACACACACACACACACACACACACACACACACACACACACACACACCGTACCATTCTCATTATGCAAGTTGTCTGTCTTCTTACTTTTCTTCCTTTGAACTTCTCCCCTTTCCATTCCTCATCCCATCCTTTTCACTGCACCACACCCACCCATTCTTCCTCCCCTCCCTCTCCCACAAAAAACTTCTCCCTCTCCATTCATCTGTGCATTCTCCATCCCCACTTCCCGACACCTACACGCCTCTCTCGTCTCACTGATGGCTTGCAATTCCATCCTCTGTATTCTTTATGCAGTCCTTCCTCTTTTTCAGATTTGTCCCTGTCACTCTTCTCTCCTTGTACTCTCTCCAGAAGATGCGGCTTTATTTTATGTCTCTCCTCTTTAGTTGCCGCTCTTCTCTCTTTTCTCCTTCTCTTTCACCAAGTACCAACTTTTAACCTTAACATAAAAGCGGGTTTTTGAGTCACGCCTTTTATGCGCTGCAGTCCTTCTCTTTGCCTCATCTTTACCCTCTGCTGGACTCCAAATTGCTTTTCATTAACCTCTACAGGCCGAGGGCTACCTCCTGAGCTATATAACATAACATGGCGTTACCCAGAATAAAAAAATAAAAACGTTCTTGGATTGAAGACATTACTGGAGATTCCTTTTGATGCGTTCGGATGCAAGAAGGCGACACTTCCTACTGTCTCATTTTTTTTTTCGTTTTGTATTTCTGAAATTTTTTGTGTCGGTCTCTTGCAAAAATTTGTCTACCATTTCCCTCCTCGCCAAGACTTCTGGTATTGTGTTATTACGAGAGAGGGCGAAGCCCTCGTGAATCTCTCGTCAAGTAGTGGCATTTTCTCGCACATGAGCGGCCCAACCAGACCCTGTCCGACCATAACACTTTTGAGAAGCTTGTATCTCAAAAGTCACAGAGCCGATCACTGTGTGGTTTGCCCCAAGGATAGCCCAGTTCATTAAGATCTGTTTTTGACGGGTTTCATCACACATGGCTGTGCACGTGGCACGTGACAAGCGCCAAGTGCAGCATGTCGAAAAAATTCAAAAGACGGCCACAGGCCAAACAGTTTGTCGTAAAGGCATAACACTTGGTAGGTAGACAGCCATCAGTATACTCTAGGCATCCTCGGGGTGTAAGGCGACATTTCAATGCTTTCGGATTTAAATGGCCACGCTCGTACCTCGCCGACAAAGGCGAGCTAGTTTGATTTTAATGAGATCAAAGTTGAGTAAGTTTACCTTGGCCATGACCTATGACGTATGACTGTTTTGGGTAAAAAAGTAATTACTTTTTTCTCTGTGTGTTCTTCAGTCGTTATTTCAACTTTGGTGTCATTGCAATCACTACTTTTTCCTACAACACAAAGACAGACAAACAGACAGACAGACAGATTAACCGAGTTGAATACATAAACCGCCATGACGGAGAATCTCACAGCATATGGGGAAATTATCATTCTAAAGGATTAAACTTTATACATCTCAGTCTTAGGTGTGGAAGTCGATGACGACGTGAGATGTGACGGGCACATCGGCAAAATGAGTCATATGACTTCTCTCAAACTGTCATTTCTTCGTCATATGTCAAACTCATTTGGCCCTAATGGATTTATGATCCTGTACAAGTCCGTTCACCTAAAGCTAAACAACATCCAGCGACAAGCACTTCCCGTTTTCGAGCACATCTCTCCATCCCCAAAACTCGTGAAAGACAGTCGAAACGTTGGAACCATGAAGGAATTTCACTAGAGTAGATTTCAACAAGTGCCTCACCGTCCAGCCTTTACCTTCCGAACTGCATTGTGCAAAGGAACACGACAACAGTCCTTTCTATTCAGCTGTTTGGTGGCCGAACCGAGGCAAAAAAGAACCACCCAACAACTGAGAACGTTCACTGCCTGGACAACAGTGGTGTGGAATTTATTTATCATCACCACTGTTGCCTCTCAGATGTCTGTCTAGAAAATGAAGGTGGCGGCACACCAATAGAGAAGAACACTGAATACTTCCTCATCCTTTTTCCACTTACGCGTAACACAGCATGCTGCATAATTTAATGAGTTGCAAATAGACCACATACACTGTAGGCAAGTGGAGTAACTCTTCTTGGCTCAGTGGTTATTTCGTAGAGGGAGACCCTGTGGTGCCCTGGTTCGGTTCCCACTAGGCTGTGAGTAATTGGTCAAGCTTCATGTTGGTTATATACAGTACAATCATTGGTAGGAGGTAGGTGATGGCGACCATCATCCACTAAATTGATGTAGTTCCGCCTACTTCTTTCACTTTGATCATTGCTTTTCTGTCTGTCTTCCCCTCTTCCTATTTCTCCCATCCCTCCTCTCACTTTTAATTTCTCTTCCTTCCGTTTCTGGTGGCTCTGAGCTGAGAGACAAGCCTAATTGTTTCCAGCAACCCATGAAACCATTTACAACCATATAACCAAAAAACGAGATGATGTGGAGCATACTATGGTGTCCCTGTTAACTGAGTGGAGTTGCAAATGCTGCGTCCATCCAGGAACCAAACCTCCACACTCTTCCCCCAAGTCTGAGTTGGACGAAGCGCTGTCTACCGCGTGGGAAAATCGGTTCACTGCACGGGATGGCTTTGCAGGGGTGACTGCTTGTATGTGGTTGATGGGTTTGCTCGGCCAGACAATCCGGGGTTAATTAACAGCAACAACAACAACAACAACAATTAATCATTAGTTGGCTGCAGTGTAGGCTGTGAGGCAAGACTTGGTTTGCAAATATGTCTTAGTAATACGAACCCTGAGTGGGCTGGCCAGTGTCCTTGTCCTTGTATCCCGCAAGAGGCTGTAGATACGTTCACCAAGAAACAATAGCCTTCAGACCACGCTGTCATGTTGAAAGTGTTTTATATTTACAGAAAAGTCACTGGGAGAGGGAACGAACGAGTGATAAGTTGTATATGAGCCCGTGTAACCTGGGAGAGAGAGAGAGAGAGAGAGAGAGAGAGAGAGAGAGAGAGAGAGAGAGAGAGAGAGAGAGAGAGAGAGAGAGAGAGAGAGAGAGAGAGAGAGAGAGAGAGAGAGAGAGAGAGAGAGAGAGAGAGAGAGAGAGAGAGAGAGAGAGAGACACCCGGAAAAGGGAAACAGGAGGGACTGAATAAGGGAGAGGGGAGAAAAATTAGTGGGAGAGAGAGGAGATTGAATGCAATGAGAGTGGGGAGGAAGAGAGAAAGGGGAAAAATAGATACGAAAGCACAGTTGGGAATGGGTAAGGATATGGAAAGCTGGAGAAGTGAGGGTTAGGCTGTAGTAAGAAGGGAAGGAAGGGGTGTAAGGGAGGAAAAGCGCAGGGGAGGAGGGATGGGAGGGGCATGCAAAAAGAGAAAGGGAGATAGGGGAGAGGAAGACTGATGTAGTCTATGTTATGTTGAAGAGAAAGTGATTAACTGGTGCTGAGAAGAAGGTGGCGTGAATAAAAGTATCTCTTCTTATTTGTTTCTCATTTTTTAGTCTCTTTCTCTCTCTCTCTCTCTCTCTCTCTACTGTATATAGTATCTATCTATCTGTCTGTCTATCTATCTATATAAAAGAATATTCAGTATTATAACCACCAATAAATATAACATTTGCTGCCTTGCACCGCTGTTTAATACACACCAAAATGCAAAACAATATTACGCTGTTTCAGAGAGAATTAGAGAGGAGAGGCAACTGTGCGACACTGGATCAGGCTGCTTGCATCATTAAACTTGATTGCAAAATGCATTATGGAAACTGCATATTGTGAAAGTTAGGTGTTTGGTAAGCGTTTGCTCACTTCCATTTACGATAATGAAAGATTGAGAGAGAGAGAGAGAGAGAGAGAGAGAGAGAGAGAGAGAGAGAGAGAGAGAGAGAGAGAGAGAGAGAGAGAGAGAGAGATTTCAGTGCATTATCTCTGTTCAACCATTACCCCCCCTTCCCTCAAAATATGATCCAGGAAGTAAATATGAAAAATACATCAAGCAGAGAAAGTACACCCATATGAATTCTCTCGGAAACAAAATAAATAGCCCAAATTTCTAAAATACATTAAGTATCCCCAGTATTAACTCTTCATCCAAAATTGAATATGAAGGATGAAAAATAAAAGACATCATGGAACTGAAGGAGCAATAGGTGACTGTGCCCTAATTCAGTAATTTTGATGGTTTTCTGCTACGAGGTATAATATGCTTCATCTTAGGGTGGGAAAAAGAGGATTGGATGATGATGATGATGATGATGATGGTGATGACTATGATGATGGTACGTATTATAACATCGTCCAGATACCAGAAATAAATAATAAGCCGGTAGGCGACGATGACCAGCTCTAAGCGGATTAAGCTTTGTCAGCGACTAGAAATGAGTTTCGATACTAAAAGTCATTTCTATACGGAGATGATCCAGTGCAACATTCCATTCAAGTATCATGGTCGTGGCTTAATAAGCTGCGGAGCCTTAGCATTTCGCGCGGGCATAGCCGTGATTTGTTATTTTCACCATTTTCGCATTTGATGACCTTTGACCCCTGACCTGGCCAATGTAGCACATAGGTGTACATCAGAAAGTTGTAGCACTTGTCAATGTCTATAAGCATGCAAACTTTCATTCAGTTCCATCTAGCCACTGGGGAACTAGGCGGGAATTTTTGAAAACCTGTACTGGTTGCTAGGGACGCTGAGGTCAGTCTTCACAGGGTTACCACTCGAAAAATAGAGGAGAGAGGTGAAAAATGGATGGCACACTTCCCACTGGGAATTACCACAAGATTACGCCTAAAGAAGTCAGAGCTTTCTACGGCCGTATGTAATGCTTCTACAGCACAAAACGTGAAAAGTACGAAAAAGGCGTTTTTTCGGCCGTTGCTAGGTAACAACTCGTTTCCTGGCAACCAAAACTTTGTGGACACAACTAGGTCATAGACTGGTCATTGTGTCCAGGTTTGTTCCGAATCATTTAATTCAGAAGGGTAGAGGTACCTGCCGCAATAATTGAACAAGAATGAAAGACAACTCTACCAACAGTAAGGGAAGCATGGGTCTGGCCAGAAAAATGCATCGCACTATAGCAGTTGTGCTGGAAATGCTTGGGAGGGTGTTGCTGTGGTGGATGTTGCTGGGATGTGTTGAGTGTTGCTGGGATGCGTGGGTGTTGCTGGGATGGGTGGTGTTACTGAGGTGACTGGTGTTGCTTAGATGGGTGGGTGTTGTTGCGATGAGTGGATGTTGCTGTGATGGGTGTTGTTGCTGGGATGGGTGGTGGTGTTGGGGTGAGTGTTGTGGGGATGGGTGGTGTTGCTGTGATGGGTGGTGTTGCTGGGGTGGGTGTTGCTGGGGCGAGTGTTGCTGGGGTGGGTACTGCTGGGGTGAGTGTTGCTGGAGTGGGTCAGTGTGTTGCACATGGGGCTACAGGAAACTGCACTGAATTATATTTTGCCGGACAGAAAACTGACCGAAAGCAAAGATTTTTTGGGGGTGGGGGTGGGGGGTGGGGTGGGGTGGAGTAATGAAGTGCTCTCTCTCTCTCTAATATATATATATATATATATATATATATATATATATATATATATATATATATATATATATATATATGTGTGTGTGTGTGTGTGTGTGCGTGTGTGTGCGTGTGTGTGTGTGTGTGTGTAGATACTGAGTGGAAGCAAAAAACTGAGTTTCTTGATAATGTGGTTCTAGATTGGGAGTATTTTTGAGTCTTAATGCAACTGATTTGTGCTTGCAGTGTTTGTACACCAAATAAATTATTCTTTATGGCATTTACACAACTGTTGCTAAGTCCTCGCCTTTCTCTGGAATACGATGTTCTGTCTAGGTCTCTAATCTTATAGCAAAGCTAACATTGACAAAGAATTTAAAAAAAAAAACAATGTAACCGACCCGAAAATGGGAATTCGGGTTTTTCCAGCAGCGAGCTAGATGTGATAACCCATGCGCCACCAGTTCTTTTCGTCCAACAGAGGTGCAATAAATGTATATTCAAATTATTACTGAATACTTCCAAGAGTTTTACGCACTTGGAATATATTCGAACTGCTCTCCACAGGCTGCACCAACAGGCGGACTGGCAGCAACAGCAACGACCAATCAGTGTGATGGCCTCTGTTCCAACACGGCCGGAAAAAAAACTGGGGAACCGGATTTGTCACAAGTTTAACAACAAATCATTTCGTGTTGGAGATCAGAGCGACAGGCATGCGACATGTTCCAAGGGAGGCAGCTAAATGACAGACAGATAGGCGCGAGGACAGAAGTGGGGACAGAACAGAAA
>NC_137031.1:35122750-35142750 GCF_032717465.1 Coenobita brevimanus
TGAATGGGTTAGAATAGCTCCATACAGTAAGCAGACAAAACACCGATAACCCTTTCTTCATTTTTCTGGCTATCATTTTGACATCCTGGCGTATATTCATTTCTGCTCCAGCTAAAACACCTCAATTTCCTGCATTTGTACTTTATCGATACCATTTCGTATGTCAGCCGCTGGGCAGTATGTTATAAAACGAAAAGCTATTTATCAGTGCATAAGTAGGGTGGTAGAGCACAGCATCAGAAGTACTGTTTCGGAGGCTATCCGTACACACACGTGTATATATATATATATATATATATATATATATATATATATATATATATATATATATATATATATATATATATATATATATATATATATTGTTACATAGCCTATGATTTCATCATCCTTTGTGTAATTTTAACGCACAGTATGCTGCATGTTTGATCACGAGCGTGTTATGCCTCAGTCCCCCCTTCTACCGTTATAGTAGAGTAAGTCGTCCTTTCTGTTATTCAGTGCGGGATGGTCAACTGTTTGTCCCCATCGCTTCATTTGCGCGTCCTTCTTACAAGTTGTATCAAGCTCTGCCGGCCCCTATATAATGAGCTCAGTCTCTGCATCATTGCCACTTAGATCTGCTCCTCATTTTGTTCACATCTCTGTCCTCCCCTGTACAGTTATTATTATTGTGAGTGCTCAAGAAATCTCCAAACATCTAGCAGCTGTGTGTAATATGAGTATAACTGTTGTTGTATTTTTTCTTGTACTGTGTAGCATAAGGTTAATTCTTGGGCCTAGTGAGGTCTTTGTGATTAATGTGGGGTTTTATATCAGTCATTTTTGATAATAGTTTGTATCTGTAATAATATATCTGGCATTCACTGAGTATTATCTGGTATCTCATTTTATCAGGGCTGACTTAGATAAATTTACTCTTGCTAATTTCGTGTTAATAGAGGCTATTGCAGTTAACCATATATTTAACCTGTTTATTTGCCATTACATTATCCTTATGAGTCCTGAATGTTTTGTTGTTAGTTTGTGCATTAAACTTTAACTTGTAATTTTACCTAACTCTTTTGTTTTGAACCTGGAACTTTACGGGACAGTAGTGATTTTCAGTATTCTCACTTAAAGTGTACATTATCTTTCTCTGTTCCGTAACATAAATTTGGCGACCTCTTATCAGGATATTCAGGATATTATCATAAGGATATTGCTCGATATTTTGTGACTGTTACTTATTCATGATGTCTACTATTACTACACTTGATGAAGCCAAAGATTTTTTGTCAAATGTGCAAACAGTGTGTGATATAGAAAACAGAACAAAGAATGAACTTAAGCTTGTTGCTCAACAATTGGGAATTGCAGTTCACTCTCATCATTCTAAAGATCAAATTGTTGACATGATTAATGAAAGCTTGTTTAATGTAACTCCTCCAAATGAGCAAACGCAGATTGAATTAGCTAAGTTACAGCTAGCCCTGCAGGAGGCAAAAGCTAAGGAGGCTGAATTTCAGGCAAATGCTCGTATTCAAGAGGCACAGGTACGGGCTCAGGCACAAGTTGAACTTGCCAGGATTCAGGCAGACCATGAGTATCGCATGAAACAAGGTGGAACTGGATCATCTAGCTCTGATGATTTTGATGTGGCTAAAAATGTTAAACTTGTCCCTCCTTTTAATGAATCTGATTTAACAAAGTATTTTCAGTTGTTTGAGAGGGTAGCTACAGGTTTTAATTGGCCAAAAAAGTATTGGCCAGTACTCCTTCAAACTGTTCTCACCGGTAAAGCTCAAGTAACTTATGCATCTTTGCCTCAGGATCAGTCTGATAATTATGATATAGTTAAGAGCTTGATTCTTAAGGCCTATGAGCTTGTTCCTGAAGCCTATAGAGTAAAATTTAGGACAACTTACAAGCAAGATAAGCAATCCCATGTTGAGTATGCAAAAATCAAAGAAGATTTGTTAGAGCAGTGGTTAAATTCTAAGAATGTGGATTCTGATTTTGACAAATTTAAGCGGATGATTTTGCTGGAGGACTTCAAAAGGTGTATTAGTAAAGATGTAAGCCTACATCTTGATGAGAGAAGAATAGATAATTTGTCTGATGCTGCAGTTTTAGCTGATGAGTATGTTCTCACTCACAAGAGATATTCTAGAGAAAAAGGGAAAGCTGAGAGTAAGTACGTTGCCTCTACTCAGAGTACAGGTAACAGGAAAGAGAATAAAGATGATGTTTCTCAGGAAGTAAATACCAGCTTCACCTCTAGATTTCAGAAAAGTAAATGTACTTATTGTAGTAAGCTTGGTCATACTACGGAGAGATGTTTCAGGAGACAGCGTGATGTGAACAAAAAGGAGTCTTTAAGTATTCAGTCAATTGGTCTAGTGTCCACTCTTGAGAGTTCCCAGAATTCTTTAACTGAGTTAACTGAACCTGCTTTGAGGGGTAACTTAAATTCTCATGATGGAGCTCCTCTTTTGAGCAGTAACGCGGGTGACACTCTCAAGAGTTCATGTGCTAATTTCCTGTCTGATGGTTTTGTCAGTCCTCTGGACAGTAATGACAGGAAATCAGTTAAAATATATCGTGACACAGGTGCTTGCCAATCCCTTATGCTGACCAGTGTTCTAGGCTCTAATGTTAATTCCTCTGATGAAACTGTAATCTTACAAGGTGTAGGGAATAATTACTTCTCTGTCCCTCTGTGCAGAGTGAATTTAGAGTCTGGTTTTGTTAATGGTTCCGTTATGGTTGGGTTGGTTGAGACACTCCCAATGTCAGGTGTAACTTTCTTACTTGGAAATGATATTGGTGGAAGTCAAGTGTGTCCAGCTCCTCAGTTGTCTAGTGAGCCAGTGGCTGCGTCCCAGGATTGTGATGTCCCTGATGTGTTCCCTGCATGTGCTGTCACTAGGGCTAAGTCTAAAGTTACTGGTGATTTAAGAGGATAATGATGATGATGATGTTATCCTAGCTGACACTTTTCTTGCTAATTTGGACCACTCACCAGATGAGGCAGTACCCCTTAGTGTTGATAATTTGTCTCGTCAAGAGTTGGTTGAGTTGCAGGTTGCTGACCCTGAGTTGAAAGGTCTAGCTAACTCTGCTTACAGTGAAGAAGAGTCAGCCGGTGCTTCTACTTGTTATTATGTAAAGTCAGGAGTACTTATGAGGAAGTGGAGACCCCCAACAGCATCAGCCGACTGTGAATGGGAGGTTGTACATCAAGTTGTCATCCCTCGTGTTTGTAGGCAGGATATCATTAGAGTGGCTCATGATTCCAGTTTGGCAGGACACCTTGGAGTGAGGAAGACTGTGGCACGCATTTTGAAACACTTCTACCGGCCAGGTGTCTTCAGGGATGTTTCCTGGTATTGTAAGTCTTGTCACACCTGTCAAGTTGTGGGAAAGTGTAATCAGACCGAAAAGGTTGCACCTCTAGTTCCCATTCCTCCTTTTGAGGCGCCTTTCGCCCGTGTGTTGGTGGATATTGTGGGCCCTCTTCCTAAGACTTCTTCAGGATTTTCTTATGTGTTGACCATGATTGATATGGCTACTCGTTATCCTGAAGCCATTCCACTTAGAAACATCTCAGCAAAGAACGTGGTTAAGGAAATGCTAGGGTTCTTCACAAAGTTTGGTCTGCCCAAGGAGGTACAGTCAGACCGGGGAAGTAATTTCATGTCAAATGTTTTCAAGCAGTCTCTGAAAGAGTTGGGCATCACCCAGATCACGTCTTCAGCTTACCGTCCCCAGACCCAAGGAGCGTTGGAGAGATATCATCAAACACTCAAATCGATGCTCAAGAAATACTGTTTGGAACATCAGAATGACTGGGACAAAGGTCTTCCATTTGTTGTGTTTGCTGCAAGAGAATCTCCAAATGAATCACTGGGCTTCTCACCTTTTGAACTACTGTTTGGCCATGAAGTAAGAGGACCCCTTAAGTTACTCAAGGAATGCTGGCTGTCGGAGGAAGATGACGTCAACCTGCTGGAGTATGTGATGAAGTTCAAAGAACGGCTGTCCACTGCTTTACAGCTGGCGAGAGAGAATTTAGGAGCTGCTCAGGAGAAGATGAAGACTTGGTATGATAAGAAGTCCAGGTTACGCCACTTTCAGCCAGGAGATCAGGTTTTGATTCTGCTACCAGTTCATGGGCAACCTCTTCAAGCCAAGTTTAGTGGCCCTTATTTCGTGGAGAAGAAACTCAGTGATGTCAGCTATGTCATCGCCACACCAGACCGTAGAAAGAGCAAGCAACTATGTCACATCAACATGCTAAAGTTATATCACAGGCGGGACGAAAATAATCCAGTCTGCACTGTAGCTGTTCCACCCGAGTCTGCAAGTGAAGCTCTCCCATGCAGTATGAGCCTGAGTGATAGTTTGGGGAAGAATCCTGATATCATGAATGATCTCCAGACTAAGCTCTCTCATCTACCTCCCAAGGAAAGGCAGGAGCTTTCGGCATTACTGCAGGAGTACCCGCAAGTGTTCCGTGCTACTCCAGGAAGAACCACTGTGTTGATGCATGATGTCGAGGTTGGAGACGCAAAGCCAATTAAATTGCCTCCTTACCGTGTGAACCCAGTGAAAGTTCCTCTCATCCAGAAGGAGCTTGGCTACCTGTTGGACCACATGATGATTGAGCCCTGTCAGAGCGAGTGGAGTTCTCCTGTCACTCTAGTCCCTAAGCCAGGTGGGTCACAGCGGCTTTGCATTGACTACAGACGTGTTAATCAGATAACCAAAACAGACACTTACCCTCTCCCTCGTGTGGAAGATTGCATAGAAAAGATCGGAAAGGCTAGGTACATAAGTAAGTTTGATTTGTTAAAGGGATACTGGCAAGTACCTATGACTGAACGTGCTAGGGAGATCTCATGTTTTGTAACATTAGGAAAGACCTTTGCATGGTCTGTAATGCCATATACAGATTGTTTTAGAGTAATAAGAAATTTCCTTTGTAAATTTCTTTTTTCTTTGTGGGGAGGTGTTACATAGCCTATGATTTCATCATCCTTTGTGTAATTTTAACGCACAGTATGCTGCATGTTTGATCACGAGCGTGTTATGCCTCAGTCCCCCCCTTCTACCGTTATAGTAGAGTAAGTCGTCCTTTCTGTTATTCAGTGCGGGATGGTCAACTGTTTGTCCCCATCGCTTCATTTGCGCGTCCTTCTTACAAGTTGTATCAAGCTCTGCCGGCCCCTATATAATGAGCTCAGTCTCTGCATCATTGCCACTTAGATCTGCTCCTCATTTTGTTCACATCTCTGTCCTCCCCTGTACAGTTATTATTATTGTGAGTGCTCAAGAAATCTCCAAACATCTAGCAGCTGTGTGTAATATGAGTATAACTGTTGTTGTATTTTTTCTTGTACTGTGTAGCATAAGGTTAATTCTTGGGCCTAGTGAGGTCTTTGTGATTAATGTGGGGTTTTATATCAGTCATTTTTGATAATAGTTTGTATCTGTAATAATATATCTGGCATTCACTGAGTATTATCTGGTATCTCATCTTATCAGGGCTGACTTAGATAAATTTACTCTTGCTAATTTCGTGTTAATAGAGGCTATTGCAGTTAACCATATATTTAACCTGTTTATTTGCCATTACATTATCCTTATGAGTCCTGAATGTTTTGTTGTTAGTTTGTGCATTAAACTTTAACTTGTAATTTTACCTAACTCTTTTGTTTTGAACCTGGAACTTTACGGGACAGTAGTGATTTTCAGTATTCTCACTTAAAGTGTACATTATCTTTCTCTGTTCCGTAACAATATATATATATATATATATATATATATATGTAAGAACTTTTGTCTGTCCTCTATGGATATCGAGGGAGATGCATATAGAACTCTCTGAATAACTCTAACAGGTGTAAGCTTTTACGAGAAATTTATATGTATACAATACATCTGCTGAAGTGGATCCCCTGACGACTAAAATTAGAACTATTTAGAGATATTAGGTGAGTCAAGTGTGTGCAACCCGCCTTTTTATTGCCTAAGGTCCAAAGCCCCTAAGCTGACAGTATGTGCATTCTGAAATACGATGGATCATTTCAGGCAGGTGGGATGACAAGTTTATTCTTCTGTTGTTTGAAAAATCGACATTAAGAAGCTTGCTAATGTACACGCCTATAACTTAACATTCACAAATAATCTTCCTCAGGGTGTACAAATACGGATCAGGAACTGGCGTTTACAGTGAAAGCAATTAGTGTGAAAGTCAAAGCTTTGTGATGAATACCTTTGAATGTACTGTATGTCTGTCTAGATGTAGGTACGATATGAGATGAGATTGTGCTACATGGACAAGCAACACACATGTTAACATATGAAAAGACATACTACCAGCATCCACCTAGTGTCTTCCTCGATTTGGCAGTCGAAGGTACACGCAAATCAGGAAGTCGGCGGGGTTCCCTATATTATGCATTTTCGAAATATGTTTTGTTTCTCAGGTTATAGTATCTTCAGAAATATTTTTTTCGATACTAGAATCGTATCTGCAACGTATATTGCAGCACTGTTCACCTACTGGAAGCCAGTGTGATGGAAAGAGTGGGCAATATTTTAATTTAGAGGATGGGCTCAAAAGGTATCGGTGTGCCTGTGCCATTCCACTATTTGCAGTTTAGTCAACCATTTATATATGGGGCCAAGCTCTGACCTTCCCAAAGAACAACTACAGGTACAATAGATTGGAAGCCTTTGTACCACGAAGGCGTTTCATTCAATAATCCACGAGTGAGTGGAGACGCACCTGAACCGGCAAAATATTTTAAATTAGCAGGGGTACCCGGCTTTGTTCGGGTAAAACCCCATGAACGAACGTAACGGCATTGCCTGGGACCCTGGATGGCTACTCCCCCTGCGGGAGATGACCCCCGGAGTCCTATTCTACCCACTAAGCCAATGTTCCTCATTGGGCTCATTTCTCCGGAGATATATTCCCCATGGACGTATTCCATCCATGGGCCTACTTTCCCACTACGCACTCATCCAACAACCCTGCCCACCCATCCTACCTTTCCACCCCACCCCACCAATCTGTCCATCCATCAGACCCGTTGAAGCTAATATTGATATGGTTGGTTAAAAAAAAAAAAAAAAAAAAAAAAAAAAAACTCTACGGTAGCTGGCTACCATGTTTCCAACATGTTGATGATTATTTCAAATTAGATCTAAACTTGGCCATCAGGGAAGCCACTATAGCAATTACAATGTAAATTCATCGTGAAACATTACACCTGTTAGACATGTTATATATATAAAATGCAAGGAAGAAGCAACCAAAGGCCAGAAGCCCGTAAGACACTCCCCTCCAAGAAAAATAATATAAGAGAGAGTCAAAATCAAGATCTGTTCATTTCGAGATCCCTGGACACACTGCATTTGAATAACTGGAGGTTATATGCAGTAGGAAATATAGATACAGGAAGATAGTTCCAGAGTTGACCTGTTGCACACATGAAGAACCGGGAGTAGCGGTTAACTCTTGCATTAGAAAGCTGGACAGAAAAGGGATGAGAGGTTGTTGCTACATGGGTATTACGTGCCCGCCTTACTGGTGGAGGGATGCAAGCACACAGTTCAGAGGAGCAATGATCATTGATGTGGCGTTAGAAAAGAGATTAAGATACAACAGTGCGGCGAAGAGACAGAGGTTGAAGGGAACCAGTAAAAGGAGGAGAGCTGATGAGACGAAAAGCCTTTGACTCCACCTTGTTGAGAAGAGCTGTATGTGGGGAACCACCCCACACATGAGAGTTGTATTCTGCACAGGGGCGAATAAAACTCGTGTATAAAGCACACAACTGTGCAAAGGTAAATTAGGCTCGGAGTCAGCTTAGCACATTTAATCTCTTGGAAGTAGATTATACAAGAGAAGTAATATGATTTTTCCAAGATAAATCCCGAGAGAATGAAACCCTAAGTATGTTTAACGATGAGGCTGAATTGTGTTGGATATTGTTAAAAAATAGAGGAAACTCCTGCAGAAGATTTTGATGAGTTGAAAGATGTAAGAACTGAGTTTCTGAAGCATTAAAAACAACGAGATTACTTTTACCCCAGTCAGAGATATGAGCCAAGTCAGACATTAGGCGTGCCCTAGCTTCATCCCTAGTTTGTTGAAGTACAGTATCTGCTGAGATGGAAGCTGTGGGAAGCGAATGGAAAGGTGAAGGGTAGAGTCATCAGCTTATGAGTGGACAGGGTTAGATGTACAGCTTAGAATGTCATTGATGAATAGAATGAAGTGAGTTGGTGATAGAACAGAACCCTAAGGAACACCACACTTGAGAAGAACCGTGGCCATCTAGAACAGCGGCTACTGACAGACCAGAAACGAAGCTAGAGATGAAGGCACAGACAGAAAGATAGAAACCGTAAGATGGCAGTTTGGAAATTAAAGATTTATTCCAGACTCGATTGAAAGCTTTTGAGATGCTAAGTGCAATGACAAAACTTTCGTTAAAGCCCCGAAAGAAGGATGACCAGGAGTCTGAAATGTAGATGAGAAAATCGCCAGTGGATCGTCCCTGACGGAACCCATACTGACGATCGGAAAAAAGCTGTAATAGGAAAGGTGCTTTAAATTCATTTTCAAAAGAATAGATTCAAAAACTTTTGAAATACAGGACGTTAATGAAAATGGGCGACAGCTAGAGGGTGGGAATGGTCACCCTTCTTTGGGAGAAGCTGAATGAGAGCAATCTTCCAGCAAGAAGGAAAGATACAACTTGACTGACAGAAGAAAGACTTTGCTTAGGCAGGGTGTAAGCACAGACGCACAGATCTTGAGGACAATAGGAGGGACCCCAAAAGGCCCAAATTCCTTGATAGTATTGAGGCCAGTGATGGTAGAAAAGACATCAGTTGAAGAAAATTTAATGTCAATCGTGAGGAAGTCAGAGGAAGGAAGTGATGGAGGAACAGCACCGGAATCGTCTAAGGTGGAATTGGAGGAGAAAGTTTGAGCGAAGAGTTCTCCTTTATTAGTAGGAGAAACAGCTACAGAGCCATCAGAGTGGAAAGAGGAGGGAAGGATGATGGAGTAAAGCTGTTAGAAAGGTTTTTGGCAAGGTGCTAGAAAGAGCGGGAGGAATCTGAGTACGAGAGTTCAGAGCATTTAGTATGAAAGAAATTTGACATACATCTCTCTCTCTCTCTCTCTCTCAACATATATATTCGCGTAACAGGTGTAGCAGCAGCCGGGAGAGGTGTATGTGTAAACAATAAAAGAATGCAGCCTTAACAAAGGAAGGTGACTGCTACCATTAGAGTCTTAATTAGGAATATGATTATAGGAAGAGAGGCTGCAAGAAAACTGTGAGAGGAATTGCTAGTAGTCTACCGACATTACCCTACTTCAGTGTGAGGCATTGGTGTGGCATGAGTATAACATGTCAAGAATACAGTGGTTATCGATGTGTCCAGGAATATGTGTGGACCATGCAGAAGATGTGGGATTAGAGACAGCGATACATATGAAATTTGTGGAGCAAAAAGGTCAACTAAGCAAACGGGAGAACATAGTATGAATATGAAGGAAGTAGGGATATCATGTCGGGGCTATGAAAAAAAAAAAAAAAAAAAAAAAAAAAACTAAGTACAAAGACACTCGGAGTGAATGAATATGTAAAAAGTCAAGGTATGGAAGTCTGAAGGCAAGGGATGTAATAATGGATTGAGGGAATGGATGGCTTGTTAAAAAAAAAAAATGCATATGGTCAGCATTTCGTTTTCGCTTGACAGCATACAGCATGGATCTTTCCAGTGGTGATTACTGGCATGATGAGAAGGTTGTGGAATACTTTTTCGCGACCTTGAGCAAAGAATTTCAGGGTCATGCTTAATGGATGAATGGAGGTGCAAACAATTTTTTGTTTTTTTCTGTTAGACTTCCCTTATACTTGCCTCTTTCTCTTCTCTGGATTTTATCCTCTTATACCTATGCACTGTACGTTGTGGGAGACTTTGCAGATAATGAATAATTATGTAGTACCGGCAGCTTTAGTACAAGACATTTTTAATATTAACATTAATTAACATTTTCATTACCATTTTTTACCTACAAAAATTTTACTCTAACTAATACCGGTTATGGCAATATCAAAGAAGATAAAGAAAAGTGGATTTAAATATCGGATACTCAGTGATCAGATACATCCTAATAAAGAAGGAAGGAATATAAGACAAGGTGCGGAAAGGAGAACGAAGACTTAGCAACAGCGCGGGTGATGAAAATTGGAGTGAGTTCGGGGCGAGGCTGATATCTGGCGGGGACACGTCATTGTTGTTGTTCTGACCAAGACCACCCCGTCCACCCCGACACCACACCTTTAAACTCCAACACCCACCACACCGCTTACATGCACCATCACACTCTTTGCTTTAGGCATCAAACAAGCACTTGTTTTATTGTTTATGGATAAGCCTTTGCATCCATAAACCCACACATTAACAGTCACAAGCAAAATCATATTCACTGTGAGCTTTAAGCTTCCATGCAGTTAAGCGCGAGCGTAAACAAAGCTTTGTGCTGGCCTGGCTGGGACACCTCACAGTCTCTCTCACGGGGACAGAAAGAGACGAAGCAGAAGTGGAGGGGATCGGAATCTGTTTGTATATTTTACACTTTTGTTCACACAGCAATCATGATGAGAGGACAAAGATGTTTTAAAGTGGAGAGAAGGGGAGAAGGAGGAGAGATACAGGAATGTGGAAATACCATGGTAATATTATTTTCGCTTCAAATGCGAATACACCTACATACTCACTGCAATTTATTTAATATGAAATGTGAAGGAGAAAAAAATAAATACTAAATGCGCTTAAGTTAAAGGCACACGAATAAAATGCTGTCACTCACAAATGTTTGCTTTAGTATTAAACTGTGCAAGCAATGGTGTTTAATCCTTTTCGCAAATATTTTAATACCCAATGGAGCCAGGCACACAGACAGGAAAATCCCCATGAGAAATTATCGGAAAATGCTTTGGAAACTAAAACTGAAGTGCAGGGTACATTTGTGAGGTGCTGGGCGGATAGACAAACTGTATGGCAGGAGCAGGAGAGAAAAATAAAAAGCTTATTCTGTATTAGAAAGCTTTGAGATGTTTTATATAGATAGATACAGTAGATAGATAGACAGATAGATACAGAGAGAGAGAGAGAGAGAGAGAGAGAGAGAGGAGGGTAAAATCTTCACATCCACTTCTCATGGGTCGTTGGATTATTGTTCACAGTGTAATTCTCTCTCCCTCTCTCTCTCTCTCTCTCTCTCTCTCTCTCTCTCTCTCTCTCTCTCTCTCTTTCTTCTCCCATAAGCAAACTTCCCTGATAAACCCAAGAATAACGTGTTTGTTTAAGAGAAATTTCGTGTGTTCTTTAAAAGTCCAACAAAATTCAGAATTGGCTATCAAACTTTCGTAAATGACTGTCAACAGAGAGAGAGAGAGAGAGAGAGAGAGAGAGAGAGAGAGAGATGGTAATGGAAAGAGGGATAGAGAGGTAATGATGACGGAGTGACGACGGAAAACAAAGGATGAACAGAAAAGAAAATGAAAAGGAGGGAAGAGAGAAAAATGATAAAAGTGAGGAAATCGGAACGGTGTAAAGCACAGAGACAGTAAAAGGAAGGACAGAGAAGGAAGGAGAGGCCTCGAAGAAAAATAATGTGCGGTTAGGGGAAATGACATTTGTGAAGAAATTGGTGACTCTAAGACAAGAAATAATTACTGTTGTACCAGAAGCTGTTGTAGAGACCACTGTAGTGAACCCATGAAAATAATATATCTTCTTCAGGATCTCACCTCTAATTTTCCTTTTTATGGGTTGAGGAAAGCCGTGTTTTGGAGTCTGTCCTACACTGGAAAATTTAGTGTCACTGTCAGATTCCTATCCGACTGAGGGAAAGAAATCGTCGGTTCATAATTATATACAACACCTTGCTGTCTTGGAAAACTCCTGACGTTCGATGGCTGTGACAAAACAAGCTTCTAGTTCCCTTGTCTTTTTTTAGTTCTCTCACTCTCTCAGCCATTTCCCTTTGTCTTCTGACTCTGTTATGGATGTTCTGTTTCACTGCCTTTTTTCACATCCTACTCTGGACTCCTGTTCCAGCATGCTTTCCAGTCTCTCTGTCACAGTTATCCTTGGTGCATCTATTTCCATTCTTTGAATATGTTCATATAATCTTTACGGAAATATTTTTCACCCATTCGTTAATTTCACATCATATTTCTTTGACTTTTTCTTTATTTTAAAATACTTAAAATTTTTGTATTATTTATACCATTTTCTTCAAGCTCATTGCAGTTCTGAAATAGGCTATTTCTGCAGGCTGTGATACAAAGAGTAACTCACTGTCCAGGTTTCATTCCTATACGAATGTCGGAAGTAATATTTTCACGAAGGGTTCTGTTTACCTCTAAATTAAGCACCATACCTCTCAAAATACGGCCAAATTTCCTAACAAGCAAAATGCAGCCAAATTTCCTATTTAGTCTTCTCTCATGAAGTTATTTTTCATTAATCTCGCACCCCACAAGCACCTCACCTCCCGTTTGTACCCTGAACTTCAATTCCGCTTCCTCTATCACATACTGCACACTAAATTTTGTCATATCTATACCTTTCATTATTTTGTTTCAGCTTCCATTATCTTTCAATTTTAGTCTTGTTCATACTGTCACAGGTTCATTCATCACCTACTGTAGGCCTCTCTCGCTTTTCTTCCATAAAACTATATCACTGGCATACTCACAAGTTACCGTAATGTTTATACCTGTGCGCACTAATACAAAGGCTATAATACTTTGCACGGCGCCCGCGCGCGCCCGTGCGTGTGTGTGTGTGTGTGTGTGTGTGTGTGTGTGTGTGTGTGTGTGTGTGTGTGTGTGTGTGTGAACAATATAACTTAAACAGTTTTGATCCGATGTTAATCGGAGTTAGTGGAAGGGGTGAGGGTCATCCAAAAAGTTATTCTGTTGTTTATGAGAATAATGGGGTTTAGAAAACATGGCATTGCCACTTTAAGCAGTTCTGATATGACTCTGACTAAACTTGGATGAACAACTTAGGATAAGGCAAGGACAAAGTGGTTAAATTTTGAGAACAGTCAAAGACCAAGGTCACAGGACAAAGTCAAAGTTCGGTCTGTGTCTGTCCGTGTGTGTTGAAAAAAAAAAAATGCATTGGTATGGTTTGAATCAAACTTGGTAGAACGATTGGGTGTTTGCCAAGGGTTGACCCATTTCTATTTAAGAACAATAGGTCAATGATCAAGCGTACATGAGTAGGTTAACTTAAACAGTTTTTATCCGATTTATATTAAACTCTTTGGAAGGGTTGAGTGTAAGGCCTCGACGAGGGGATTCGTTATTTAGAGCAATCAGTTAAAGATCAAAGTCAGAGCACAAGGCTAAATTTCAAGGCCTCAAGGCAAGATCAGCTTCAAAAGCTTTGACTCGATTTGGACCAAAGCTGTTGGAATGGTTAAGGGTAAGGGAAGGATGAACGAGCCAGTTTATGAAAACAATAAATCAATCAGTGGTCAAGGTCACAGGACAAAGTCAAATGATCGACCTTATAATTCAAAGTTATCTGATCGATTTGGACAAACTGTGAGGAAATGACTGGGGGTCAGCCAAAGAAGAAAAGGTTCAATTCTGAGAATAATCTGCCAAAGGTCAAGGGGAGAGTGCAATGTCATCTTGAACAATTCTGATCCTACTTGGTCGGTATTAGGTGAAGAGACTGAGGAACAGAGAAGACTGAAATAATTCCAGTTTGGGGACAATCGATCAAAGGTAAAGTTCACAGGGCAAAGTCAAATGTTCGGTTCTTAGATCAGCTGTCGAGCCCGAATGTTGCACCTTCTGAATACTTTTTCTTGATTCTGTATGTTGTCATCTGATTGTAGTTCTGCTCCAATACCTACCGCCTTTACTTAAAGTTTTGACTCCCCATGCCTTCATCCATTTGTGCAGTACGTTGAACAACCCGTCTTTTACCTACATTAACACAGAAGGCTTCACTAAGCTTCATCTCTGCCTTTATAAACATGCTGTTAATCTCATTACGCGATTTTATGCATCCAATAAACTCCCTTCTACATATAAAAGGCCAGCACACTCCATGAACACATTTTGTCCTTCCTATCGTAAACTTTTTCAGATGAGTATATTTATAGCCAGTGCATATTGACAGTGGAAGACTGTTCCGAAGTGTGGGAATAGGCTTTGTTCAACTTGGACAGGTCAGGTATTGTGCGAAAGTACACTGCTTTCTTTTTTAATCTGTGGACGAAAATAGATGACTTAAGGTAGCTGGAGCAAATTCTACCTGGGCACGTAATTTATAATATTTCACAAAGTCTTGAAGAAATTATTTTTAGGATGACACTCATATATTTTTCATTCAGTGCTAATACGTCCCTGCGTCAATATCGTGGACCAAACGACCACCTTTATTTGGCTGTGACATTTTTTTATAACTGCCTTTTGTTTTCGAGGGACTCGGATGAGGTGCCTTGTTCAGCACCACTCTATGGGTGTTTGTCTCCCATGCAACTTTTTCGTTCCCTTCTCTCTTCCCTTTTGTTCTTTCCTCGACCTTGGTTTCTTTGTTATCTGAAGTATGAAAGAGATGTCTAATATTTGGAAAGCATTTTTTCTCTCATGGTATTAGAACTGCAGATGCCCTTTAAGGAAAAATTATATGCACAGGTGATAGATGTTTTGTTGGGCGAAAAATTGTGTCCCACTGGATTTTCCAGGTTATGCATGGATGTCTTACTAGAGTGTTTTTACTCATCGAAAAGCAGAAGTATACAGATTTAAGAGTATAATCTATCAACATTATTCTGGATGAAATTTTCCTGGAATTCTGTTCTTTACTCATTTTAGACAAATGGTCATGCAGATACATTCTACTAGCCGTTCATGATGGCAAAGACAAGGTCGATTTGCTCTCTTCTACGTGATGCAAGGAAAGGTTTATTGTCGGACTCCTATGCGCTCGTGTGTTATAATGCTTGACAGAAATTCGTCCCACCTGTTCCATAGACCCACTACAATATTTCGATTTGTATTATTGATTATTTTCTATTATTTGTGTCGGAAGACAATTATCATATATAGTGGGAAAAATGGGTTAAAATATGCTTAATGCGAGTCGCATATATATTGTTGTAAATTGGTTTTTTGATTGAGGATTACAGAATCTATAAAGTTGCTCTGGCATTTTGCTGCAGCCCCACTGTATTTTGATGCGTGTGTTTGTGCTGCAGAAATAAACTGTCAAAGTTATGATCGAGTACTCAGAGAAACGTGGATTAGCCTACTGTAAAGATTCCGTAACTTCTTGACTGACCAGCAGTTATCTCTAATTTACAAGTCACGTGCGCTCTCAGCTCGAATATTGTTCGCCCTTGTGGAGTGGATGTGGAGAGGTTGCACTAAAACAGCTGGGTAAAATTAAGAACAAAACTATAAAAATATTTAATAACCCAGCAATTACAAATGAACTACCTCCCCTACAAGTAAGACGGAATGTCGCCTCCTTTGTGTTATTTCACTGATACTTTTATTGCAAATGTTCAAATGGAGTAGCATTCATTGTGCATCCATTGTGCCTAACAGATGCTCGTGCTAAACGGGCATCTGTTAGTTCTCATGACTTGACCGTCACACTGCCATCACAATGCCATATTGCAGATCTTCTGCCTATCAGAATTTCTTTATTCGCCTTACCACTTTTCTTTGGAACTCGCATCCCCAGGTTAGTTTCCCCTCAAACTTCAGCCCACGAGATTTCAAGTCCAATTGTTAAAGATCATTTTTTTTTTTTTTAATGAATGGAAGACGTCTGTAATCTGATGTATGGACTTTTTTTTAACATATTTTATTTGTTTTTCCTCCTTTGTTCATCTTCAGTTAAGAAAAAATAGTAATCAGAATGGTGGACATTTTCAGTAATGTAATGTGGAGACTATAAGGCTCAGGTGTGTGCTGTGCAGAGATGCACAGGTGTCTTTTACCTTATCGTGGTATCGGAGGTTGAAAACTGAGCATCCCTTCCCGCAGTGAAAAGCAAAACTAATACTGAGAGTGATCTGCCGTGTGAATGGAACCCTGACATTTCCAGGCATCCGTCATATTTCGGACACTTTTCTAACTAACGCCATACGATTCATTCGGTATACGGAAATCACTGGCAAGAATAAAAAGTATATTTTGCATTAGAAGATGCAGTGCTTCTAGACAAAACTTGAAATCAAACTGGACTTAGGGGAAATTAAATGAGAGTTTTGAGCACTCATGAAATCTGGCGACCAGATTTCTTATGACATCACTGAGCACTGGAGAGGGAAGCTCCTTCGGTAATGTAATTATATACTGCATTTTCTAAACTCAAATAAAAGTACCGGAATATGGTATCATAAGTTTATCTGTTGAGAAGGAAGTAGATATAGAAGTCACCATGACTTCATTGCCAAATGACCAGCTAAATCTCAGCTTCTGCCCACATTTCCCTGCGAGTATTGAGCAGCATCTCGGAAATAAAACAGTCGCTTTAAAAAGAAGTACAGAATTTTCATCCAGAGTGTATTCCAGGCGACAGAATCTTGACAACGGTAATCTCAGTGTTGCCGGAAACATGGTAAACCAGCCGCACTCTGGCCACGAGGGTAAAGAATAGGTTTCCCCGCCACTGGCTACAATTTCCCTGATTGTCCGCTGTTTGTTATATCGATGTGACGCGGCTCCTTCACCACCACCATCCTTATCACTACAACTACCATCACCGCCACCACCATTACCATTGCCAACACCATCATCATCATCATCATCACTATCACTTCCATCCACATCACCACCACTATAGTCAACATCATCACAGATACAGTTACAACTACAACTAACCTCACCACCACCATTCCATCAACAACATCATAGCCACCATCATCATCTCTACAACTACCCCAATCACCACCACCACCATTGCCGTAACAACCACTGACGACACCATTACCAACACCACCATTATCATATCTACCGCCACTACCAACACTGCTGCCACCATCACCACCATCACCACCACAACCACCACCACAGCTACAATCTCCACCTCCATCATTACTACGACCAGTAATACCACCACCACAGTTACCATTGTTATCACCATTACCACCACAATCACCACCACCACCACTACGTACCACTGCCGCTACCACCATTATCACTGCCACCACAACCACCACTACCACCACTACTTAAGCACGACCACTGCCATGACCACCACTACCACAATCACCACTACTGCCAGTATCATTACCGCCACGACTACTACCAAGATCACCACCACCCCACCATCACCATCACTACCAGTACCATCACAGCTACCTCACCACCACCACTGTCATACCACCATAACCATCGATAACACTATCACCAACACTGCCACCACCACCACTCCGGTTGTTGGAATACGTTATATTCATCTGTATTCTTTTTTGCTGCTTATCACGTACCTCTGATGGTAGATGGAGAAGGAAAATCATCATCATCATCATCATCATCATCATCATCATCATCGTCGTCGTCGTCGTCGTCGTCACCATAACGCTGTTTCTAATGTACATATAGAGTGGGGAAATATTTTTAAAAAGCTGTTTGGTCCGTCTTGGTACTTGAAGAGGAGAAAGGACTGGCAAGAAGCTGCTTACGTATGTGTGTGTGTGTGTGTGTGTGTGTGTGTGTGTGTGTGTGTGTGTGTGTGTGTGTGTGTGTGTGTGTGTGTGTGTGTGTGTGTGTGTGTGTGTGTGTTTACTACTGCCTTGTCTAATTACACTAAGATGGGGGAAAGGAATCTAACTGTTTTTCAGTTTCTTTTAGTAACCTTGTGCAGCTCCCAGGGGATGCAGTACGTATGTGGTATTCTTTCTCTCATATTGCTAGGAAAATAGGGATAATGACGGCAACAAAGAAAATTGTAAGAAACACACTCCCTTCCTCACTTTCATTACAGCTTCCTACATACTTACACCTAACAACCTATTTATCTTAACCACCAGCACCATCGTTAGTATGATTTATTTCACCCTAACAAACTACTGCCTCTGGCCTGGTCATCTGAGGGTACTTAATTATTACGGTACACAGGCCCCCTCACTGGTATAGGGCGGGGCAAAGGGAAAAAATGGGGAGAGAGAGAGGGTGGGATGCGACTGAGTGAATTACAGAAAAAAATATGAGAGAGAGAGAGAGAGAGAGACTCATAGATGACAGCGAGTGAGACAGGGAAATGTGGACTGGAGAAAAAGAAGGAAAGGGGTTATAGGAGGAGAGGGAGGGTTAAAGAAAGTGGTAGAATAAGCAAAGGGAAGAGGGAACGAAAGACGAGAGAGAATATGAGATGGATTGAAGTGAAAACAGAAGGAAACAAGACACAAGGGTTGGAAAAGGAGGGAGAGAAGATGAAGATATAAAAGACTGGGCGAAGATGGAGGGGAAAGAGGTGAGAAAAGGGGAAAAAAGACAAGGAGAGAAGAGGGGACAGGGTATCAGTAGGAAATGGAAATTGGGAAGTATGGTTAAAAAATGGGAGGCTAGCGGAGGACTGAAAATGAAGGGACAGAAACTGTGTGAATAAATGAAAGGGAATGGAGAGGGTATGGGAGAGAGGGGAGAAAAGATAAAGAAAAAAAATAAAGTATAGAGGAAACAGGGGAAAGAAGTAGAAACAGCGAAAGAAGAGAGGAAGAAAGATGATAAATAAAGCTAGAATATGACACAAGGTAAAGGAAAGGCAAAAAAAATATGACAAAGCTATATTTTAAGTTGTAAAATAAGAAAAAGAACGAAGACAAGATCAGGAGAGAGAATTGAGCGAAGAAAAGAAGAGTCATTAAGTGGAGGTAAAGTACAAGGAAGGAATGACAGGATGTGCAAAAGAGTGAGGAAAAGAAAGTTGTCTGGTGAAAAGCCAGAAAGAGAGGATAATAATGGAAAGATTGACAGGTGAAAGATGAGAGTGAAAAAAGTGAGAGGGAAGAGAGGAAATGGACGAGGGGAGGGGAGGAGGGAAAGTAAGACATTAGAGGAGGGTAAAAAGGATGAATTGACCAGAGAGCGGGTGGAGAGTAGGGAGAGGAGGAGGGGAGAGATGAAAGGATATCGGAAAGAAAAGAGATAATAAATAAGAAAGGGCTAATCAGGAAGAGGGTGAGAACGATAAAGAAGAGATCACGAAGGGACGAAAGGAGATGGAAAGGTAAAATGAAGGCAAGAAGGAAGGGAAGGAGACGGAAGCACGAAAAGGAAATAAACATGAAACTAAATAGGTAGCGTGTGTAAATAGAGGGGATAAATGAGATATTAAAGAGGGAAGACGAAGGGGAGTGGAGTAAAAGAGAATGGATAAACAAGGGGGAGATAAAAGAGGCGAAAACGATAATAATGACGTACAAACAGATGCACGGAAAGAGATCCATTATGACTCACTCTCAACTGAATAAACTCGTCTAGCTTTAGCTGGTATAGAGTAAAAGAGTCCTCACCGCCACGAAAGGGTTAGTGGTATCAACATTACGTACCACCCCTCTGTCTCCTGTGTTCCCTCTCAGCTGAATAACATCGTCTGAGTTTGGCTGGAGTAGAATACTGTGTTATCCCGACCATGGGAGGGTGAAGCAGAGGCGGTTGCAGAAGGATGTGATGGATAGATGTACGATAAGATGAACATGAACATAAAGGGAATGAAAGAACTAAGTAAGAAAGACAAGACGGCCGGGAGCCAAAAGCAGAAACTGAAGAGGTAATTGTGAAGAAATGCAGATAGAATAATGACATATGAAGAATTAAACTTTACATGGACAAGTAAAGATGAAGAAGATTTATGAAGGAACTAAAGAAAAGACGATAAGGAGGGAGGAACTGATGGATGAAAGGAAACAATAAGGGGGATACGAGAGCAAA
>NC_137031.1:35145250-35147750 GCF_032717465.1 Coenobita brevimanus
TATATTATAGAAAACGTCAACTGCAATGCAACAGAACCCACTTCACTTACCATCTGAAATATTACGAAGTGTCACTGTAAACTGAATGGTATCGCCTAATGGTAGTAAAAGTACAATATATGAGACGTCATCGTAGTGAAAAGGCTACAAAGCATCTGCCGGTATGAACAAAGACTCCAGCCACCAAAGTCAACGCAGGCCCAAACGATGCTCCTTCCTGTTTTGTTTCCCCTCTCCATTCTTTCTCTTTTCTTCACGTCCAAAGCTTCTTTCTTCCCTTACAATGTTTCCTTTTCCTTCCCCTTCCTGTGTGTGTGTGTGTGTGTGTGTGTGTGTGTGTGTGTGTGTGTGTGTGTGTATTCCCTCAGTAACGTTATTCTTTATGTGCTTTATTGCAACCGAGTTTATTTTGTATTACTTCCTTGTGCACACTTCCACCTCCCGTCCGCCTCCCGTCCGCCTCCCGTCACCCAGCCCTCGTTATCATGAATCAGCGGAACACCGTGTCAGGCGGCCATACATTACACCGACAAGTGCGCCTCATTTTTCACCACCACTGGACACCCTCACACCAAGTGACCAAGTGACTTAGAGGGCACAGTGCAGTTGACGTTATAGAGAATTTCGTCCTTGTTGCCGAAGTTTCCAGTGGCTCTTTTTCGCAATGACCCTAATGGCAGTCGAAATACATTAATCTTAGCAAATGAAATGAACGACGTGATCAAACATTCGTCATTCACAGCAGAGTGAACTGGTCAACTGTGTTGATATTCTTCGCATCCTGAAGGATATATAGAAGTGGCGTCATTATGCTGATTCAAGTGCTGGAGGGGCGACTTGTCCATTTATCTCATTGATGGTGGCGGAATATGGGCTCAGTGTCGGGATATTTACTCGGCCATCATTGCAAATATATATTTGCGCAACTAATGAGCGGTGAATTACTTAAAAACTGCATTTTTTATCTGTTGGTGGTTGGTTATTAAGCTAAAATTTATTAATGTAGAAACAGACCTCTGACAAATGAAGAAACACTCACGGTAACGATCAAGGCTAAGTTATTTTGCATGACCGTTTGTATTTGTATTGCAAAAATAATGTCAACATTACAGATTTTCTTACCGGATTTCTGATGACCTGAGTCTCGAGAATATTAGTATCACAGTTAAGGAAGGTGGCCAGCTTCGCTCAGAGGGCAAGAGGGGAGGAAATGAAGAGACGAGGAAATGGACACAGTGGTGAGAAGGAGGGGAGACAATGTAAGGGAGAAGAAATGGTGGTAGGGGAGGAGGAAGGAATGCAAGGGAAAAATGGAGCTAAGCTCGTTAATCTGGTAAGAAAGTATATTAAGGAAAGAAGAATGGTATAGGAAAGGAGTGCAAAACTTTTGAACAATAAACTGATTCTCAGTTCAGACAGGAACGAGAACGAAAAGAAACAAGGGAAATGCCGGCAAAAGAATTAATAGATGCCCGAGGACGTCGGAATGCAAAGGAATGTGTGAACTAGGAATGAAAACAATATGATAAGATGGTAAACACATTTTATTATGCATTTTATGAAGATCCAGAGGATCCAAAGAAAAGGCTGAATAGGAATATTTCGTGGAAAGAGATAAGACTATACCAATAGTTGTTACCAAATAACTTTTACGGTACTAACAAAAGAGTGTGTGAATAATTACGTCTGGATAAAATAAGGCAGATTCCAAAGGAAGTCAAGGATGAAGCTATACATCTCTAAACGAGTTTAACTGGATCAGATGTAAGAATACAGATAAACTAATCCCATGAAAAAAAAAAAAAAAAATAGAAAGCACTCAGAGACCGCATACCTCCGCCAATGCCATTGTCATTAATGAGCACCCGGATCCAAATCCGTGGATATAGGATCCGGATCCATCCCAGAATTTAATCATTTCTCTCTTGGTCCATGGCCCACCTTTCCACAAAATTTAATTGAAATTCAGTGAGAACTTTTAGAGATATTGTGCAGGGTACTCAGGATCCGGATTCGGATCCGCCCCCCAAATTTCATTATTTCTTCCTTGGCCCATGGCGCACACTTCCGCAATATTTCATCAAAATACGTTCATAACTTTTTGTGTAATCCTACTAATAGACAGACAGACAACAAACCAACTCTGGCAAAAACATAACCTCCTTGGCGGAGGTAATAATCAGTGTTGGATGCATAATTATCGAAATATTTTATATTAATAGGTGCTGATGTTTGTGACGTAAGTCAGAAAAAAATTCTTGAGGTGAAACTGATGAACTATGAGAAGTGATAATTCGGTGCAAGAAATAAAAGTATGAGATGAATAACTGTATTAGGAAGCGTTTAATGAGCTTAGATTTTTAAGGAAGTCTACTAGTAAATGAATCAACCAGATGAGTGACTAAAGGTCACTCAACTTAAATATGTCTGCAAACAAAAGATGACACAAACCGTCAAAAAAGAAAGTTACCACTAACAAGATGAGAACAACATGTCTTGC
>NC_137031.1:35152750-35277750 GCF_032717465.1 Coenobita brevimanus
TTTCTTCTCTTCCATCCTTCAATAATTCAATCATCCTTGTATATTTTTTCCCCCTCTGTCTCTAACTCACCCATTCCCTTCTCTCAGGTCCTTCACTCCCTCTTACTAATTCGTTTCTCTCACTGCTTTTCCTTCACTCGTTTACTTCTTTATTTGTGTCTATCTCTTCCTTTACTCATTCAGTCCCTCTTCGTTATTTCTTTTTCTCTCCCCCTCTGACTCTTACGCAATCACTTCCACTCTGTTATTTGGTTCTCCTTTTCTCTCTTTCCTTTTATTAATATACCCTCATTTCCTTCACGTTTTAATTCTCTCTCTCTCTCTCTCTCTCTCTCTCTCTCTCTCTCTTTCCATCACCATTATCCTTTTGTCACTGCATCCTTATTCCCTTCTTTTTTTGGTTCTCTCCTGTCTTACCCTGTGTTCTTCCTAGTATGACGTCCTTCAGTCCATCTTCGCCTCCTACTCCACAGTTGGCTACTTTATGTGTTGAATTTGTTTCTTAAGACGATTTTATAACGCTTAGGTGAGATCTTGCATAGTCTTTGGCTTAACGGGGGTTGATTTACGGTATCTTCACCATGAGGGGTTTCTTCTGTTCAGAGGCAAATCGTCGGATGGAAGCAAGAATATAATATAAATATGTCCTCGGGCTGAAGGCGTTTGCATCTTCTTTTTCGTTGTCTTCTTCTTTTTCTTCTTCTTCTTCTTTCTCTTCCTCTTTCTTGCGTTTCTTTCTGTTTCATCTCATTTTCTGTTTAGTTTGGAATCTTTCCTCGTCCACTCTCCAACCCTTCTTTCATTTAAACTTTTTCATTTCTTTTTCTCACTTCACGTTTCTCAGCAATTAAACCACGTCCCTAAATCTCCATTATGCAGTAACGATGAGTAATGTGAAGCAGCACAGTCGAACCAAGAAAAAAATCCTTGAGTAAATTCAACGCGTCCCCAGCTGGAAGTAAAGGGAGCGATGGCTGGGAAAAATGTGTCAATATTTTTATTTCCCTGTTATTCATTCAAGAACTTCGTAACATCAGACACATTCCAGTGATCTTTATATGTAGGATGGCCCGTAAATAGCGCACCACTAGCAACTCACTAGGGGATAACATACATGTTGCAGGGACAGCTCAGTCTGCTGGTGTGGGCGTGGGTGTAGCAATGGGCGTAGTAAATGATTAAATATTGCATGGTACACACTGATAATGCTGACAAAACCGTCCCTGCAACACAGGAGAAATCGCCTAGCGGAGTGGAAGGGGTGTGTTATAAATTATGTACCATCCTCTACTACAGCCGAGTTGTTCTTCAGAAAAATCTGTCATCAATCCTGCGAAACAGGATGGTATAATTATCGAAAGGTTCATCCTGTGTGTGTGTGTGTGTGTGTGTGTGTGTGTGTGTGTGTGTGTGTGTGTGTGTGTGTGTGTGTGTGTGTGTGTGTGTGTGTGTGTGTGTGTGTGTGTGTGTGTGTGTGCGTGCGCGTTTTAATTCTTTGTCTATTTGATGGATTTCTCTGAAATTTCCCAGGTGAGTTTGTCTGGTTACTGGGAAGGTTTCCCACTATATGCAATTTTGCAACCATGATTTATAGAGGGCTGAACCTCCCTCACCAAATGAAAAATTCTCAGAAATAGTGAAAGGAGTGCAGATATGAGTTTAATAACTTAGTTAACTGTGTACAATGGACTCTCGTCCATCAAGTGATATCATGACCCCAAATGATGCCGGGGGGTCAGCCCCCCCTCCACAAATAAAAATGATCAGAAACAGGAGAATCTGAGCACACCGATTTCAAAGAATCAGCATATATATATTGCCGGATTAAGTATGCGGTTTCGATGTTTTGTATGAAAGCACAGGAAGATACTGTACATTTACTTTATTTGACTGTATCACGGTGTTAATGTTGTCAGCATCCTGACCCAAGATACATGCTTGGATTTTATCAGTTTCCATCCTTTTATTTTGAATGAGGAATTGATGTGACTGGGTGCATGATGATGGGTGAGGATCCCTGGCCAGCACCGTTTCTCCTTTGGCAAGTTTGATGACTCGTTATCCAACTGAACATGATATGGAGTAAAGTTGCAACACCAGTCATAGGTGTGTGTAAGGATAATGGCAACAGTGATGATGCAATTATGTTAAAGAAAGTTGGTGGCCTCCAGAGAGGATTTAGTCTGCATGGATGGTGCAACCTTTAGCTATGCTCGATGACATGTCAAGTTTCCACATCAGAGTCTTAGGCGAAAAAGTTTTCCTCTGTGGAAGAAGGCAACACTATTTCCAGTGTCTGGATACATCGGCTCATCTGAGAAACAGCCAAAACTTTTTGATTCTCGCCCGTATACTCTGCTTGCCCTGTGCAGCCTCAAGCGATGTGGGAGAGGGAAAGGGAAGGGGTTGTCATGGTGATATGATGTTGTAAAAAAAAAAAAAAATGGGTTGCAAGCTCGTTGGTAGAAGCTATGGGATGATTTTTTTTTTGCACTTTTTTTTTTTGGACTATGCAAATATGCAGACGACATCTTTTCTGTATTGGAAAACAACTGGTACTCGCTAAAAAAAAAAAAAAAAAATACTCAGTAGGACTAAAACAAGGATATTTTAAGAAGCGATTCCTCATGTGAAGAAAGGTTATAGCGAGCACTCTTTCTTACTGTAGTCTTTTGCAATACTCCATCCCTTGTACCGTACAATCCATCTAGTATATATGGATCAGTCCCTCTATTCGTATTGAGCTTTTGCCTACAAAGTCTACGTGCATGACAGGAATGATACTCACTTTGTACAGTTACGCACCAAAAAGGTAAAGAATGTTCCTATTTGTAAAATTTATGAAGACATATAGAGAAGCGAAAACTGCTGGCAACAAGCGAGCCCCGGCGCCGAGGTTGCCAAACGACAGCCAATACAACCCTGGTTTATGGTGACGCAAAGCTGAATGTTGATGAGGAGAGTAAATTCAATCATATCTCAGTAACAAAACCTTCCCTGCAGCCTGAATACAAGATGAATACAAAACAATGCCAGATTATTTTGTGTTTCCTCAAGTCCTAGGAATATATGGACAGTAAATTTTTCTTCTGTCTATCTACCTATCTATCTAGCTGCCTGTCTGTCTTTCCATTGGAAGCCTTTGTCACCGAGGGGGTGGCCGCTAACAAATCGACTTCATGCCGCTGTCTTCCCTCATCAAGCAGCCCTCTCTCCATCCCACACGACTCGTTCATATGCCACCCCACTCCGGCCTTCAGCTTCATCTCGAGTCTCCTTTTCTCCCTCAGTCCGTCCACCTTATTCATATGAACTCTTCTAGTTATTCATTTTTTGTCCATTTTCACCATTTGAGAGAGAGAGAGAGAGAGAGAGAGAGAGAGAGAGAGAGAGAGAGAGAGAGAGAGAGAGAGAGAGAGAGAGATCTACTAAGTTCCGACAGGCGCCCTCATAAGATACGAGTAACAGTATTATGATTTACATAACTGTCAACGGATTCATTTTCATCTAAGGTGAGGTTCTAAATGAATTTATGCATTAACTCTTTGAAGATGTCAGTATCCCTAGCTGAGGCGTCCTTTATTCATAGATTCTGGGGTAACAAGCGCTCTAATAATTAATACTGTTGACGGTGTTATAATCAACCACTCATCTTAAGACCATTCTATTAACCTGACAAAATTTTTATTATCCGAAGCCGAGAATTATGCTAGTTGTAGGTTAAGTGGAGTAATGATTTCAGTGAGAACAAGGCAGCATACTCTGGCTGAAGTAGCAATATATTAGTATCCTGACAAATAATGAGTTCTTCCCTGTGACGTACTGCGTTTTACATACTACTTTTGCCAACATCAAATGGGTGTATTGTACTAAGGAATTATTTCTTATATTGCAGGGGTTATTAAAAGGCTTTATCTAATCCATCAAATTCGATAAATGTCTGCAAAACTAAATATAATCAAGTGAAGGAGGAAGAATATATATTATACACGCCATCAAAGTGATGAAGTGATTAGGAGCTACAGCAAACTGTCAGATGTACTGGGCAGGAACTTGGTGAATTTCATGTATCACTTTACTGTAGGGGAATAATAGGTTAGTGAAATGCATGCGAATATATCAGTATCAGGCAAAACAAAAACAAAAAACAATATGATGTTGCATTCTTTTCAAGCTGATACCTATACTTGAGACCCATGCTGTAAAGTCTAAGTGAGAAAATTAAATGATACCTGTGTAATGAACTGTAATGTTAGAGCTGAGAGCAGAACTGCAGCACAGAAAGAGGTAAATAACTCTTTCAGAACTGCGAACGGAGACTGACTTATGACTGCACTTGCCTTCTTCCAGATTCCAGATTCAAATAATTTGTGCACAAAAGTGGTTCCCATTTAAAATAATCGAATTTGCATTTACAGATATCAATGTTCATGTAAGCTTCCTATAATATGGCTCGACTGTTCCTCCCCCTCCCCCCTCCTTTTTTTTTTTAGTCTCATGCGTAGCTGGTTTCAAAGAAGTCTTCTGTTTGGTGCACATTTTTCTGCAGTAAGTTTGCATCAGTTATGTACTGTACGTGTAAGTCGTCTGCAAAGTTGGTTGATACAGCACATAATCTACTCATGAAGAGATAGATAGATAGATAGAGAGAGAGAGAGAGAGAGAGAGAGAGAGAGAGAGAGAGACAGACAGACAGACAGACAGACAGAGTGTTACATAGATTCACATATCACACAGACCTTACGGTCCTCTCTAAGTATTCCGTCTTCAACATAACAGAATACTTATTCTTTACTTAGAAAATTATATTAATCAGATTACTTTTGAGAGAGAGAGGAAGAGGAGAGGGGGGAGACGGGGACTCTTCTTGGCTTTCATAATTCTCTTAATACCATCCATTCCCTTCGCGTCTCAAACGACGGTGACGCCAACTGGGGTGTAACCAGACCCCACATGCAAATTTCTGTCCCACCCCTCACCCCGCCCTACCTCACCCCACCTTCTGACTGACACGCCCCAGTTACGCTGATATCGCTTATCGGTGCTCACGTGACCGGCGTAAGTCCCTTCCTAACGCTGACGGCGGTTCCCAGCGGTTATTTGATATGCAAGTTGACGCCTATTGAATAGTTGATGAGATCTTTAACTCACAAATGACGGTCATTTTGTTATGAGCAGCGGCTTGTCAGTGTACGTTTCTCTCTCTCTCTCTCTCTCTCTCTCTCTCTCTCTCTCTCTCTCTCTCTCCAACAACACCTTCAGTAATGTGATGTTCTGTATACAAGACTTTATTCTTCCAACTGTATAACGATTTTATTCATCTACGGGGATACCTCTTGTGAAAGTGTTAATTATCCATAGTACGTCTCCGCTGTCTGTATACAATTTGTTCATTTTTTTTCTTTTTTCGTCTTCAGATACCTTCACGTGCATTATTAATTCATCTTGTCTCTGTCGATCTCTGTTGTACTTTTTGTCCTAATCAAGTCCATGCCGCACTCCCATTAATCAATGCTGGCCTTAATTCACTGTAATAGAGGTGATCCTTTTTTTTTTTAGCAGCACACAGCTTTACCTCCGACGTTGCTTTGAATGTATTTATTGCTTTCCTTCTCTGGTACATCCTCGCTCTTTCTACTTTGTTCAGTCTGTCGTCTTTGCTGCCCATATGCAGTACTACCCCTTCAGCCTCGATCCATCCTTTTTATCATATTCTTCCTGCCTCAGAGAGAATTCAACTTGCGAAGGACCTGTCGTACTGAAGAGGAGGCCAAAGTATTGTTCGAAAATTCTCTCTTAGGCTGAATAAAATCCTCCGGAGGTGGTGACAATACTTTTGAAATATCACCATCACAGGGAAGGCGTTATATTTCCTCTCACACTCCATTACACAACCTCTAATCCTTACAGTGCATCTCTCTGTGTATCACTGTCTCTCGCATATCACAATTCTTCCTCATATTCACATTCACAGTAATATGTCGTGGCTCAGTCATAGCCCCAAAGTAACTGGTCTTGCACACGCATAAAAATGATACACCTCTTCTTGAGTTACGGTATCTTATTAACTGATGGAAGTTCTTCGCAGGTAAACAGTTGTAATTCAGAATCATAAGCAAATCTTGCTCTATTTTTGACCAACATATGTTTCCCGTTCCACAGCAATGAAAGGGATTTGGCTATAATAAAAAAAAAAAAAAATGAAAGACCCCTAGAACCGAAAAAAAAAAATGAGAGGGAGGACCTATGAAAAGGCGGATGTATATTATGGAAGAGGAGGAAGTGGATGAGAGAATACATACGGATAACCACACGCATCACCATTCCCATCTACAATAGGCTCCATCCTCTCCTCATCCACTCATCCACTCCCCTCCTTCACCTTTTTCCTCCTTGACCTCCTATTTCCTTTCACTTTCTGCTCTCCAGGATTTCATTAACTCAAAAGTATTATAAGCTTTTTTCATTGCCTCCTCGCTGCTCGCTACCCTGACTTTAAGTGACCCCAGGACGCTTGGGTCACTTGGACACTTGATAAGTTACGACCACTTGTAAAATAATTTTCCAAAAGCATAATACCGTTTTGATTCGCCCCCCCGCGCGTGCGTGCGTGCGTGCGTGCGTGTGTGTGTGTGTGTGTGTGTGTGTGTGTGTGTGTGTGTGTGTGTGTGTGTGTGTGTGTGTGTGTGTGTGTGTGAAGGCGTATAGATAAATGTAAAAGTATCATTCCAGTGGTTTAATTAATGTACAGTACTTCCCTTCCCTCCAAAGTGCAAAAGAGGAAATACCATACACATTTCTTTTTTAATCTTCGGCCACTGGCTTTCATTTTATGTATCAAACACTTTTTCACTTTGGGAGGACTTCTCTTAATGAATCCTTCTCGGCCCTCTAGTTCTTATTCTTTCGGCTGTGTCCTCCTTTCTGGTTCCCTTCCTTAGTGTACCACGATGCTCATGGCAAGAGTTACAGTCTTTTCTTCTTTTCTTTAAGTCTGGCGGCCTTAATTAAGTGAAGCTCGTTGTTATATGTGTTTTCTCCTTTGGGATGGAGCCAAGAATTTTGAAAGCTTGAATACGGAGTGAACATGGGAAAGAAACATTTTCGATCGTCACTCCCATGGTAATTTTTCCAGTTTTGTTTTTCTTCATCACTATTTTGGATACTGACTCATTTATATTAGGGATCACTGAACTAGGATAATGAAAAAAGATTCGTATTTATATCCCAAGGTGAAGAGGTAATTGAAAGGGAGTCATGTTCTGAGCTTCTGGAGACAAAATGATGCATTTTTGTGTGTTCAAATTACAACCCAGCCAGGTTCCCAGTCAGCCAACTTAAGTCAGAATTGTGGCGATGAATGAGGAAATTTCCGAAGAGGTACAAGTAAAATTCGCCACTCTGACAACACTCCGGTGTACATAATGAATCCTTGTCTGGGAAATTCGGGACAAGAGGGCGAGACAAGACAAGAGGAGAGCGGGAGACGAAGACCCCCACTTGATCACGACTGCCCGAATGACCCTTAATACAACAACTGGACAATGGCCTCTCCATCTCCATCACCCACCCCCTCCTCGGTCATTTATTCTTCTCCAACTTTCCTTTTCCTCATGTTTCTTTTCTTAACTTCCTTTATGTATTTTCATGTTTTGCCAGTAACACATAATTTACCTCCCTATTTTCTCATGTATCATTTTCTTCTCTCAAGTCACCTCCTTACTCTTCACTTTCCCTACGACTAAGTTTCCTGTCACCCCCTCCCCCTCCTTTCAGATCAACACTTAGCTCACTTAGTCTCCAATAGCCCATCCCCTCACCATTCCCCCAGTACTTCCCGCTTCTTCCGGAACAGACACACCAACAACACACCCTACTCTCCAGTCTACCCTTCCTACGGTGCTGGAGAGAGACACTTTCACGTGGTGGCACCAATATAACCGGGAGGCTCCACTACCCGGTTATATAAACGCCCCTCAGCTCCCCGTGAAGAGGATGGTAGACTGAAGAAAAGAGTAAATGAGGATTGGCGTCCAAACGAGCCTTGGGTCAGAGCAACAGCAATAATAACAACAGTAGTAATTGTACCTCCTCCTCACCCCAGCAATTTTCACTAACTGTTCTGCCCTCTCCTTTTTCCTCACCATAAATATCACCACCTACAAAGCTCCTCCTTTTTCAAAATCTCTCTCTCTTTCCATCCCAAGAATCTCCACCTTATGTGTCTTTCAGGTAACCTACCTTTCTTTGATTCCAATAATTTTCCCCCTCAACCAAATCTTTTCCCACTTCCTGCCTTCCTTTCATTCTAGAACATTCTTTAGTCCATTCCTCTTCAACATTCTGTCCCTCTTTTCATCCCAACAATCTTTACCTTCAGTCTCCTTCTTTCCCACAACCTGATTCTCGTTTCACCCAAAATGTCTTCACTTTCAACTCCATCCCCTCTTATAACGATCCTTTCTTTCCATCTCAGTAATCTTCTTCAAAACCCTCTTCCTCCTATCGAACCCTCTTTCGTCCCAATCATCTTCATTTACAACACATCTGCGAGTATCCCACAACCTTCCTTTCTATATTCCAACAATCTGCACTTACAATCCTCTCCGTGCACAGTCCACATCACTTCCACCAGCGTTCCACTTTGTCTAGCCCAACAATCTGCACCTACAACCTCCCTCTCCCCCAAACCTTCCCTTCTTTCCACACTAATAATCCCCTCCTTCAACACCCTCTTCTTCCACAATCTGCCCCACCTTTAACCCCAGTAGCCATCGCCCACATCCCCCTCCTCTCCCCCCACCTTGCCCCTCCCCGCCATCCCAGTACTGTCCAAGGCCACATCAATATGGGTGGCGTCCATTGTTCAGGGCAGCGTGTCCTAAACCCTCCACCCCAATTACCCACCAGGGCGCCGGTCATCAACCCACACGATTAGGTGATTAGTCCTCGCCTGGTCACTCGAAGGGGGTAGGGAGGGAGTAGTGAGGTAAGGAGAGGGGCTGGAGGGAAGAAGAGGGGGGAGGAGACTAGCAGGAAAGAGACAAAGGCGGGAGAAAAGATGGATGGATGGAAAAATAAAGACAGCGGGAAAGATGGGGCGTAGAGATCGATAGACTTAGTGTGCGTGAGGTGGGTGTAGACAAGTATGTGAAAATATAGGAAGTGGTGAACAGAGAGAGAGAGAGAGAGAGAGAGAGAGAGAGAGAGAGAGAGAGAGAGAGAGAGAGAGAGAGAGAGAGAGAGAGAGAGAGAGAGAGAGAGATGAATATTCGCAGACTGATGGATGCAGACATAAATGAAAGTCGGAAAACGAACAATGATAAACAAAGAAAAGTAGAATGAAGCTGTATGATTTCTCGGATGTGAACGCATGGGGGAGTAATGATCTAAGGCACCTGTTGTGGGGCGAATAAGTATTGGAAATGGTGGCAGAATTTAAATACCTTATTGAAATGATAGGAGAGATGGAAGTGTGAAAAAAAAAAAAGGAAACCAGTGCAAAAAACAGGTGTTGTTGCTGTTATGTCTGCTAAGATACCTAATGAGAAAATTGAGTAGAGAGGTCACAAAAAATGCATATGGGTGTTTTGAAACCATTTTCACATACTATAGACTCATCAGTCAGCAGGAAGTCTACCTCACAAGTCTTTCAAGAGCGACTCCTTGGGGGTTTATGCATGTTAGAGTGGATGGGTTTCCTGTGGGGTGGAGTTGTGAAATGTAAAGGCCTGAATGGCGAACAAATGGCTGTGTGGTTCTTTACAGTCGTCTAGTTTTAGACAGTTTCTCTAGGTACTGTTTTTTCCCGTTCCTACACCTGTGTTTGTGTTCTGCCCATTCCAGTTGTAATCGTGACGAATACGGTCAGGATAATGAAAATGATAGTGATTATGATAGTGATGATTACTATACCTGTGTGTGTATCCTGAGCACTCCAAGTATGATAGTGAGAAAAAGGGTTAGGATGATTATGATGATGTTTGCAGGCTGTAATGTAATGGTAGGCATTATGACCAATCTGTTTAAAATTTAGGAAACACACACACACACACACACACACACACACACACACACACACACACACACACACACACACACACACACACACACAACTCAAAATTTTGGACGTATATGAACTCAGGAAGACAGAGACATAACTTACAGAGATGTAGATGGCGACAAGCTAATTTGATGTTTGACATGTGGGTTCTAGATCTATATATGTCTTACTCTCAGAGCTCATGTGGGGTTGTCAAGTCAAAAATGTCTCCAGACCCTTCTAATCACCACTCACCTCCATTCCTGCCGATCCAAGCAGACTTCCTGTATGGACTGTAACACTTCATCATTTTAACTGCTGTTGTCCGAAGATTTTATTATGCTGGAAAAAACGTCTTATGACACCATTGATTTTAAAAAGTATTAATTAATGTTTAGGAAGAGAATGTTGAACATATTACACTGCAGTTTAAAACAGACCACAGAATTCAGAACGAAAATTACTGCATTAAAGAATTAACCTTGCATTTTTTAAAAGTCTCATTCTTGTCATAATATTTAGTGGAAAGTACCAGGAACATTATTAATTTCTTACATTTTCTGTAGCTTGCAGTCACTGAATACTGCTGTTTTTCTTTCTTTTTATGACCTACTGTTTGCTTCCCCATCTCCATTCTCTGCCACTCTTGGACGGCGCTGCATTAAACATCCATGCATGTAAGATGTCTAGTGTTACAGTTGCCCTCAATAGTTCTTTCATTCTGCCACGAGACGATGGTAGAAACTAATGAGACCTTGCTGAACCAACCCTTATTATTCAAGCGAGTGTGAAGGGGCGGAATGTGGTTTCATTAGCTCGGAATTTCGAAAGTGTAAAAATATTACTGAGAATATACAGGAAGAATGGAGGGCGGCAATATGGTGAGTGCGAGATACACTTACCTGTAAATCTTTATGTGTGTCCCTCTAACAACATGCTTGTCGGTCTCTTGTCTTACTATATTCTTGTATTTGTGGGAAATTTACAGTGAGTTTACAGTACACAAATAAAAGTAATTCATTGTCATTTGAAAGAAAAGCTTTAAGAAACGTTAAAGGCCAATCTCTATTCCACTGCATATACTATAAGATGATATTAAAGTCCTCAAACTGAGTTTCACATATAGTACTGCAGATACTGTGTACATAAATACACAGAAATGCTGATACTCTCTCCCTCGTGAAGGTGACAATAATGATGGTGATGAAAACAATCATAACGAATAATTCTGTGTTACTAAAGCTGTGGTTGAGAGCAAAGAAGATACTGATGCTCATAAAGTTAAACATAATGATTCTGATGACCACGACGATGATGATGATGGTGATACTGGCTAATGTACTAGAGGTAATGTTGGTAAATATTGTGGTAGGTCACGTGACGAGGACGACCACCATCATAACAATTTGTCAAGTGTTAACCGACCCTTCTTCCTGCCGCACCACCCCATCCCCTCTCTCTCTCTCTCTCTCTCTCTCTCTCTCTCTCCCTCTCTCTGCATCAGTAATCTCCCTTTCCATCTCCCTTTCAGTTACCATCTCTGTCATCTCTTCTTTTATTTTTTCATGTTTCCTCCTTTTTCATTACTTCCGCCTCGTGTTTCTCCCTCCTGTTCCCTTGCCTGTGATTTTCTTTCCTCTAAGTTCGTAGTTATATTTACCTCTTCTCAGTACTGTAAATATTTTCGATGTTTTTGTTTTCCCTTCTTCTCTTGCTTATTTTTCCGTCTCCAGGTTTCCTGCCCCTTTGTTCTCTACCTGCCTCCCCAGATTTTTGTTTCTTATTTATTTTTCTTATTTTCATTGGTGATCTCATTTAAATATCTCTTTCCTGGTATTTCACTCCAGCTGTAACCCAACAATCCACATTTTCCTTCTTTTTCATCTCTCTCTCTCTCTCTCTCTCTCTCTCTCTCTCTCTCTCTCTGTATTAAAGTATATATATATATATATATATATATATATATATATATATATATATATATATTTTCCATCTACGTTCTTCTGTCTACTCATACTTTTCCTAATCCATCTTGTCTCCCTCATGACCTCCAACCCATTGTTCTCTCTCGTACTCCCTTGAAAATTACTTTCTTTCATATGAATTGTCCAGTATATTCCAGCTTACCTTTTCTCAATAATATTTTCAGTCTTGTATCTTTTCGTTTTCTCTTTATTTTTCCGTCCCTCCCCTCTTCCTCCCGCTTTGTTCTGGACTTGTCTCCAGTTTACTTGATTTTTACTTTAGTCATTGTTAATCTCTCTCAGTTTAATCTCTTCTTCCTGGTATTTTGCTCAGTGGTTGTAGCTAACCCACCATTCCATCTCCTCTCTCTCTCTCTCTCTCTGTGTAGTACATACCCCTCCCACGCACAGGCGAGGGTGGCCAAGCATACACATGTACAGTACATGTATCTTTATTCACTTCATTCTCTCTTTTTATCAAAAACACACTGCACTTCCCTTCCTTTTTCTCCCCTTCTCCGAAAAAAAATAAAAAATAAAAAAAAATAAACGTCCGTCATTCCCTGGTGCGTGCAAGCGTATGGTTCATATGTATATATATTACCCTTTACTCTCACCCTCACCCTCACATTCACGCCCCTCCCCCTCCCCCCGTTGTCCCTACCATCCCTGTTTGGGGGAGTGAGTAGTGCATGGGTTAGCAAGTCTAGCCTATCTCGGAACTGGAGGAGCCCATGATCGATTGTCGGGTTTGTCAGACCCTTGAACAACGCGTGCTTGCCCCTTGTCCCTGTTTGCAGCAAAGGTGGGGACGTGATTGCAGTACTGACTGTTGTGGGTAGTATTTCAGAGGAAGACTGGGACTTACAAAAACAGACTTTTCGCCTTGGCCACCCTCGTTCAGTTAAGAGGCATTATTCCTACGCCTTCTTCTTTGTCTACATCCATGTCTATATTCCCATCCTTCTTCACTGTCGATCCCAGGACACTTCGTGTATAACTACCCCTTCGCCACGAGGACGCCATTTTATATTTTAATAATGTCAGCAGCAGACAGCTATATTCAGTCAAGATTCTTTTAGTCTGTGGTTCAAGGAAACGTACAATTAACCCCAACTGTTTCAAAAGTCTCTCCCAAACTTAATAAATAGTCTGGTGGTAGCATGAATAAAATGAAACAGGCGTCTTTGGCCTGAAGGGCCTAAATAATCACTAGCGGAGCTTGTGCTGATATATTACACTCAATATTTTAGTGAAATGTCTCTTTGTTTACACCGAGAGTCGAAGATGGCATTTCCCCCCCTCATTTTAAATTATGAAGATTCTTTTCCCCTTGACTCTGTCCAGCTCCTACCCCTCCCTCTGTTGTCCATTGCTTCTCTGTTATTCTCTGTTTCTTTTCTCCTTCCTCAGTCAGACCGTTCTCCTTCTCTTCCTCTTCCTCCTCTTTCTCTAGCCTTTCCTCCATCAACCATTTCTGTATGTCTGCCACAGCCTCCATCAAACGTTTTTGTTTCTCTTCCCGCTTTCCCGCCATTCTCTTCAATTTTACCATCTCCATCCTCCATCAGCCCCTTGTCTTTTTCTTCTGACAACTTTTTTCTTTCATTGCCATTTCCTCCATTATCTTCTCCCGTATTAGTTCTTTCTCCTTTAATTTCCTCCGTTTCTCTTCCCTTTCTTCCACCAACCCCTCTTATTTCTCTTATGCATCCTCCATCAACCCTTGTTTCTTTCCCTCCCTTCGTTCCTTCTGTTTCTTTGTCTCCTTCACCATCTTCTATTTTTTTTTTTTTCGTCAAACTCATGTCTTTTTCTTTCCTCTTGCAGTCAACGCCTTTTGTTTCTCTTCTTCTTTCACCCGCCACTTCAGTTTCCCTTCCCCTTCCCCATCAGTCTCGCCTCTCGTCTGTGTTCATGGGTCGTCCGCTACTGCCAAGAGAAGGGCATCAGACCTTTATTTAATAAGAGAGACACATACTTGTATTCGGAGACAGCGAAAAGGGGAAATGATAATAGAGGCTGAGGAGAGGAGGAGAGGCGACATGAGGCAACAAGTGAGAGTTAATGGAGAATTATATGGATAAAGTCAAACCTACTTCGGCTCTGAATATTGCGTCTCGTTAACTTTCTCTTCACTTATCCTATATCATTATGCAGGTTATAGTCCCTTAGGTTACCAGTCTTTTTCTGTGGCACTCTCATACAATTTTTTTCTTTCATCTAACGCACTACGCTTCTCTTAATTCTCTGCTCTTTTCTGGTCTTTATATTTCTATTGTAGATCGTCTCTTTTACTTCAGTCTACATACATATTCACAATTTTTTTCATAGGCATAAGGCACTTTGCTCTGCAGGACCCTATGTTAGGCAAGGAACTTATTCCAGTGCCTATAATTGTATCCTGAGATAATAACCCTTCTATATAGCCTTTGCTCAGTCACCTCTTGCCTGCGAAGGGTTAAACGAGGTAGTGAGAGTCAGCTGGTATCTGGCCCCTGTATTTTCATTTTATTTTTCATTTTGTCAAGCGTCAGACTTTCGCTTTTCATCCTTTATATAAACTCGGACCCCACCGCCTGCGTATCTGTGAAAGTGCATTACCCGGTCTTCCCCCCCTCCCCCTCCGCCCTCTATACACTCTCTCACTGAGCCCCTTCTCCCTCCCTCCACCTCCCCTTGCCCCTCAGGGCCCGCACTCCAGAATATGCAGTGGCAAACTTCTCTCGGCAGGACTGTTTAATTGGCTGAGTGGCGAGTATGTAGATGACCCGCGCAATGATTCATCTCGCCTTGATTAAATGGTAGAGGTGGGATAGAGAGATTGGCATGAAAGAGAGAGAGAGAGAGAGAGAGAGAGAGAGAGAGAGAGAGAGAGAGAGAGAGAGAGAGAGAGAGAGAGAGAGAGAGAGAGAGAGAGAGACCCCGCAACAGACATGACAGAAACAAAACAGAACACGAGCACTCCCTACAGTTTTATCTCCACCTGAATTGTAACAGGAATATGCCTTCAGAATTGTGTTATTCCTTTTGAAATATCACAGGTACGAAGCCAAGTTTGCTGAGGGTTCTGAAAAATTTACAGGGCAATAATTTTTCGGAGGGTGGTTAATACAATTTGGCTTCTTAGCGTTTCGTTGGGTAAATGCTTAAGTGCAAGTGTGGTAACAGAAGGTTAAATCTTTTCATCTACAGACGAATTGTTATTTTACTCAGACTAGAAGTGGACAGCTTTGTTTAGATGATGTCAGCTCTGGCGATCAAAGGGCTGAAAGCGTCTCGAGCAACTCTAGGACTGCTGGAATTTCGCCAAGATGTAAAAACACAAAAAAGTCTTGAGTTAGCCGGAACAACTTAGTTGAACCATGGTAATGTAAAGGTTAAAGGTGATCTGGATGAGGTTCTTCCCGTTGAGAAGACACTCAAGATAAATATAAATCTACAAGTATTTGTATAATATCTGAGTTCCCCTTCCTGCAGCATCTAGTGTCAGGGATGTGTAATACAAACAATACTTTCAGTTGCCTAAATCCCTCCTAGGCAATGGGTACAATAAGAATTTTATTCTAACTGCTACCACATAATTCTATTCAGCAGATGGAAGATTCTGATGTGTCAAAAATTAGGAAAGGCTAATCACTATCACTGTGAATACACTTAAGAAAGGTAATCACATACGCGTGTTTGTTTTCACTCATATTATTTAATAATATCATTCATCACCAGGCTTTAGCTGTAATAAAAGACCCATGAGAACAAACTAGGCGTAGATTTTGATGCATCTGCAGTGTTCATACGGTACTCCATAGGTACTGATAAGAAAAATAGATACGATAATTCGATATTTATCTGAAGCAGGTTTCACAACACTGGTGAAGAATTTGAGACCAAAGATATAAATTTTACTTCATTAAGTTTCATTTGTAAGCACTGTGCTTAATTATGCTATGTGATAATGTCTACCAGTGGTACGACGCCTCACAAAAGAATTTATTGTTTAACCATACATCAGGTTACCCATGAGTCGCGTAGGCAGGGTATTGCACTGGAAGGGTGCAAATCCGTGCAGGTCCTGTTGTCGTTGGACTGAGCAAATAATGTGACGACTAAGTAGGCTGAGTGAGCACTAAATGAAGGAAATGCTTCGGTTTCACACATGTGTTCTAAGTGATACTGATCTAGTTTTCTATGCAAAGCCATCCTTGAACTTGGAAATCTGTTAAGACTATGCTAACCCCGGCAAAAGCGTACAGTAGACTGTGTGGCAGGTGCACCATGATGTGAAGATAAGTTACTTAGAATGTAAAAGTAGTATAAGAGGATCAGAGTTAAGAAGAAAGTAAAGGAACCACTTCTAAGCTCAAAGCTGCCATGCAGAATAAAACATTAAAATCTAATTTCACAAGCATTCCGACAAACAAGAGGAATAACAATGACATAAACAGTTTACGTCATACGTACAGCCAGTAGCTCTTGTTGAAAGTCAAAAAGAAAACGACTGGACCATGCTATATACAAAGATGTTTGCAGAAAGCGAAATAGCCACGATAAAGGGAAATGTGTAAATATTAGGACCATCGCTGTCACTTTATTCCAAATGTCCAGGTCTTGCTGAATATAGTGTAGGTACGAGCTAGAAACTTGCAACGACATAGCAGATAAGCGAAAGAAACAACAGAATACCCAGAGAAATGAACCATACCTTCATCGATTTCCAGTATAACTCATCTAATAGTGGCAAAGCAACAGCAGCAACAGCTTTAGCTACAGCGAGCATAAATGAAGTGTCAATACCCTTGGCACAAGAGAGTACGAACACACACACACACACACACACACACACACACACACACACACACACACAGGGACACAAAGAATTATGATTTGGTATACACAACTTTAAACAACAGGGAACAAATACAACCCAGATCGTGTGGCGAAATTAATTGTTTTATTTTTTTCTCTGGTAATTTTTGGGTGATATGTATGCAAATGCTGATAAAACAAGCCCACACAGAATTAAAAAAACACTGAATTAATGATGGAGTGCACAATAGCTGTGGTTCCCCTTTAGACCACAGCTAAAAATAGTAAGTTCTCCCGGAAAGCAGGGTTTTTACATGAATACAGTATCAACAAACACGCCAACAGGCAGAATGTGCGATTAATACCAGCCGTTGGACCCCCAGACATACTCGTACTGCATTCAGAATTATTGCAACATGGAACAAAGTCAGTCAAAATTATACATCCTTCCATCATCCAATCAGTCAAAATTCTAATGAAAATTAATAAATTCTGGTCTTTATCAAAGCTAGGGTAACAAACAGGATCAAAATTACATACCGCTACATTTCAGTTTTCGACTCCCAAAGAGGAGCTCAGGAAATCCCTAGAACTGAGAATCCGAGAAAGTGTTTACATTTTAATATGGATAATGCCACAAGACTTAATTCATCTTAAGAAGTCGTTCTCGGACTGGGGGTCCTGGCTGCGCTCTCAATGGTCTGGTTTACTATTATTCCGAGGTCGATTTCAGTTTGCATTTTGACACTCTCAGGCTTCAGTGACACGCCCGTAACTGAATAAGATCGTCTGGAATTAACTATAACCAAACAGCACATATGACGCGAAATGGCCAGGTTAAATGGAGACTTTTTTAACATTCTGAAATTCTATGATTCATCCTCTACAGAGTCATAAGCTGGTGTGCCAAACTAAAACATTGGAGGTGACACGGCCATAAGGGGGATAATGAACATGACAAATAAACAAACTGTATACGTGTAAGAACGATTGTAAATAGCAAACGTAAATCTGAAGATAAAATGAAAGTTACTGCACTTCTGATATAGACAGACATACAGACGAACAGAGAGAGAGAGAGAGAGAGAGAGGTGGGGGGGGGAGACAAAGCAAAACAACGTATTATGAGCCAAGGGGAACTGGAATAGCCAACTACTATAAAAGTAAATGAAGAAACAGAGAGGGAGAGCAAAGGAGAGGGGAGAGGGAAAGAAGTGAAACAGAAGAAGGGAGTGAAAGAAAGGAATAGTACCCAGTTTGTGATCAACGTTTTGGTGAGGCTGTTGGTCATACACAAAGGAAAATATACTATGACTGTAAAAGATCATGAATACGAACCAAAGAGTACACACACACACACACACACACACACACACACACACACACACACACACACACACACACACTTCTTCCATCTCTCTCTTTGCCAGCTTGTGTTACGATACATAGGATGGCTTATAGCTCATAAACTCTCTGATTTTCTGCATCCTTCTTTCTCGAGGCTATAACTATCTTACTCCTTCAGTTGGCAAGGCATCTGGAGTAGTAATAATATAGCCTCGAAAAGGTGTAATTGTACTGAACTGGAGTCTTTTCCTGTCACCTCTTTTAAAGTGAATAATATCGCCTGTTGACAGATGGAACAAACAGAAACAAAATACCAGTGTAATGGAGAAGTAGTCAATCTTTCTTCTTCTAGGTCTACATTCTTCTCTCTTACTTCTCCGTCTTTACCCTTTCATCCTTCGCTCATTCTTTCCCTTCTCTTTCCCACTGCCACTCCTTCCATGGCCTTCTCGTTTTTATTTCCTTACTTACATCCTTCTTTCCTCCCGAAATGTCTCTCGGTCATGGTCTGATTCCTTCCTCTTCATCAACATTCCAAATCACTTTTACAGATATTTTCTCTTTTCTCTCGTCTTTCTCCCTTCGTTTCCTCATTCACGTTTTATTGCAGTCCATAATTTTCTTGATTTATTTCAACTTATTTTCTCCACAGGATTTCACCCCCTTTTTTTTTCTCCATATACTTTTTCCACTTCTTTTTCTGTCTTCCTCTTGATCTCCTGCCCTTTGTTTTATGCCTCATATTTTTCTTGTCGAATTTCCTCTTTCTCTCTCTCTCTCTCTCTCTCTCTCTCTCTCTATCTATCTATCTATCTATCTATCTCTCCAACTTTTTCTTCCTCTCTTCATCCCTCCCTCTTCGTAAACCCCTTCCCTCTCTAAAAATATCTGTGTCTGTATCAATCAATTCTAGGATAGCTGCGGTAAGGGACCTTATTCTCACAGGAAGAGTGAAAGGTAGAACTAACTCTTCCCCATGCTGGTGAAATGCAAATGAGGAAAGAGAGCCCGAGGGAAGTGGAAGAGTTGAACAGGCAGTGCGTACGTGTGTCAGTGATTGTATTATATGTCACCGGCAGAAGCAACATAGTGTGAACATATACAAACTTATGAAAGAACCTATTACCAGCACCTACGAGTATTTTCAATATCCGTCGTGGCTTGGACTTGACTCCTAGATTGGGGGCTCATACAACACGAGATAAGTACGCCAATCACCGAGCCACTGGAGCTCCTCATGATTATCTGCCTGTAATTTATCCTGCCTTTCTTAGACCAAGTAAATCGTCTGAAAGGGAGAAGATCCGTCCCCTCCCCCCCCCCAAAAAAAAAAGGTCAGAAATGTTAATGGATTAGTGGATTTTGTTGTTTCTCCCCTACGCAACGAGGGTTTTTTCTATGGATGCATAAAGTCGTCTGAGTGCAACAAGAAAAGTATAAAAAAGGTTTCCTCGTGGGGGTTAACGCTCCGCTGACTCGTAATCAGGTTTGTCTCTTAACTGGCTAATTTTCAACCCTCTTTTCTACCCCTCGTCCAGGTTCGCTCTTTTTCCCATGCCTTTTTCCTCTTGTCAATTATCCATCGTATTTCTCCTCCAGTTTTATCTTATTGTTTGCCCTGTTTCTCCTCCCTTTTCTTTATTTCTTTTTCCGTCTCCTCCAGCTTCTCATTCATCCTTCTCAATTTCGGACTCTGTGTAAGGAAAGAATTGAAGAAAAGGCTATATTAAATTTCTTGCAGCTATTTTTAAAATTCAGAATCAAGTTTATATCTTGGCATTTGTATGCGCGCGCGCTCACACACACACACACACACACACACACACACACACACACACACACACACACACACACACACACACACACACACACACACACAGAGAGATTAATCTCGAGAACGCAGTATTTCTTTAATTCTCGCTGTCCATTCGCGATATATCAGATTAAAATACAGTCCTCGACCTGGAGGGACTGGACTCAATCTTCTTCACCACCAGAGACTGTCCTAAGTCGAATGAAGTCACTACTTAGTAATATAAACCTGCTACATAATGATGTTATCGCAGAGAAATAGTAGATGTCCTTGTCTGGATGTTAGGAGACGAGAACATGTTCTCGAATGAAGAGGCACCTGGACGAGAGGAGAATAATAAGTATAATATTATTTTACTTCTAGATTTCACAATGCCGTTAGCTGTTCAGACGTGAGAACTTAGCGCAACTGTTAGATTTGTATTTAATGCAGAGTAGAACAATTTTCCCCAGAAAATTTTGTTCCTTTTTAATGAACAGAGTAACTTTATACATGAAAGTAGTATACCCACGAGGAGAAGTGCGTCATGTCACTTGTCCTATTCCTTACGGGATTAAGGCTTCTGGCGATAGACAGATAGACTTGAGCCATCACTGCAACTTTCATCGCTGATATAAATTATTAATTATGACCCTTAGTTGCATCTCTCTCTCTCTCTCTCACACACACACACACACACACACACACACACACACACACATAATGGAATCAATCTCCCTTATCGAGGAAGCCATGCGTGGAGTTGCCGGTTGTTAAATATGAGCCAATTAAAGGGGTGACTATGGTGTGATCTGGTTAGTGTGGTAATTTGTCGCAGACACGCCAGGCAGGGGATGGGACGGAGCTGAGGGGTGGCGGGTGAGGGGTGGTGGGTGATGGGTGGCAGGTGAGAGATGGTTGCTGAGGGCAGTGGGTGAGGGGTGGTGAGTGAATATAGTGGACGAGAGGATATGGGAGAACGATTGTGAGTGAGGAGAGGTGAGTGAAGATGTTTGGGGAGGAGTGGAGGGTGAGGGGTATAGGGTGATGGGTGGTGAGTGTTGGGTGTTGGGTTAAGGAAGGTGCGTGAAGGAAGGTGGGCGACAGGTGGTGGGTGAAGGTTTGTGGGCGTTGGGTGGTGGGTGTGAGGAGGTGGGTGAAGAGGGCTGACGAAGGGTGGTGAGTGAAGGGTGGTGGGTGAGGGGTGGTGGGTGAAGGGTGGTGTGTGAAGGATGGTGGATGAGGGGAGGTGGGTGAAGGGTGGTGGGTAAAGGGTGGTGGCTGAAGGGTGGTGGGTGAAGGATGGTGGATGAGGGGAGGTGGGTAAAGGGTGGTGGGTGAATGGTGGTGGGTAAAGGGTGGTGGGTGAGGGGAGGTGGGTGAAGGGTGAAGGGTGGTTGGTGAAAGGTGGTGGGTAAAAGTTGGTGGGTGAGGAGAGATGGGTGAAGGGTGATGGGTGAAATGTTGTGGGTGAAGGGTAGTAGGTGAAGGGTGGTAGGTGAAAGGTAAGGGATGAGGGAAGGTGGGTGATGGGTGGTGGGAGAAGGGTGATAGGTGAAAGGTAGTGGGTGAGGGAAGGTGGGTGAAGGGTGGTGGGTGAGGGAAGGTGGGTGAAGGGAGATGGACGAGGTGAGGTGGTTGGAGGGTGGTGGGGTAATTCTGGATTTACACTCCGCTTCTAAGTATATTGCTTAAAATATGTTAATGGGACAAAATTTTTACTATGAATCCAGATAATTATGCAATATTTTAAAGCTCTCCTAATTCATCTCTCTCTCTCTCTCTCTCTCTCTCTCACACACACACACACACACACACACACACACACACACACACACATCTATCTTCGACATACAAAAACACACAGAGATGACAAGATAAAGACAACAGGGAAAGCATAATAAAGCTGTGCCACACGACCTGCCGTCACAACATTCATCATCAGCACCAAGAGCGAGGGTCGGGCGTTGGGATGCGTTGTGTTGGGTTGGGGTGGGCTGTGTCGTGTTGTTGCACTGCGTTGCTTTGCATTCCGTCGTGTTGGGTTGTGTTGTGCTGTATTGCGTAATTATTGTGATATGTTTTGTTGTGGTGTTTCCTTTTGTGTTGCATTGTGTTGTGGCGTATTATTGTGTGAGGTTCTGTGTTGTGTTGAGCTGAGGTGTGTTACACTGTGCTGTGCCGTGTTGTGTTGGTCTGGGTTGTGTTTGCTGCAGCCTCGCATCGCTCTGCTTTTACTCCCATCTACTCATGGATCATTTTTTGCTTTCCTTTTCACCACTGCCAACCTTTGTTATTCCTCTAGCGCATCCTTTCCCTACGACCTCTTTTCCTCGCAAACAGGTGAATACTCATAAATATCCCCTTGTATGTTATTTACGTTATCTGTACCAACAACACAACAAAGAATAATTCTGGGTGAGGGAGGCAATAGATAGCTGAGGAAGTGTTACAAAATCTAAGCGAACGAGAACTTGGTTGAGCTCTTTTCAACCATATTTAACTTTGCTTACAAATTAATGCGTTTCTTTGCATTTCATTTTTTCCCCTACTTTTTTTTTATTTTTTTTTTTACAAGCACACTCCTTTTATATACATATTCTTACTGTTTTAAATCTCCCCTTTTCACTGTTCGCCTCTCGTCTTTCTCCTGGCCTTTTCCTCTTTAATCTCCCCTCCCCCATACCTCTCTCCCCTCTTTTTCCCCTCAATTGCAAGTCAACAGCAACATTACACGTAACATTAGTCCTGCCAGCCTCACAGACACAAACTTATTGCCTACCAGCACAGTTCTCACGATGGAAGGTTGCAACGACACGCCACCATAATCACTCCAGTTTAACTTGGCTTAAATTTTCCGTATCCCCATCGCGACTTTTGAGCTGCAACGACAGATTCACGCTAGAAGTTTGTGCTTGTCAGGAATAACTGTTATGAAATGGATACCATAGTTTTGTCTTATTTTGATACAGAACTTCGGGAAATAAGCTAAAGGACCAAAATCTCCTCTGGGTTAAGGCAGTCGAACAATAGTAAGCGAGTCTCCCTCATTTCCTCTGATTACCATTTTCACATCTCTCTCAGCTGATCTTTCCCTTTCTTGCAACGTCATGCTAAAACTTGATTAACTGATGGTTTATCCTTCAAGCCGATGACATATTTTTCATTTCATTCTTCCTGTATCCAGATGATTCCATTTCCTTTTCGATAAATGTTTCTACCAATAGATGTCATATATAACGCTCATTGGTTTTATCACAACTAGAGGACTCTTTTTAGCTGGGAAAATAATCTTGTGGCAGTAAATATTAACTAAAAAAACGATAACGTTGCCGTACTGAAAGAATTATTCAAGAACGATAAAAACTAAATGATTCACTGGATGAGAAGGAGGAAGCCAACATTAGTGCACCGAATTATTGAGAAAGATAAATTTGAGATGCATATCCAAATTCGTCAGACTTGTGACTGTGATAACAATTTCAAGTATGCAAGAATAGAATTGTAGTTATAGAGGTTTGATGATTAAAGCGAAACTTGTAGCACAACTTACAAGAAATAGAAATTCAGTATTTTTGTCAATCCAGCTAAGTGCCGACGAAATATATATGGTTTCAGCATGCCGATATTTGCGTTTTTGTATTTGTGCAGTACAGAAGTGTTGAATTAAATAACCAGCATCAAGTTCCTGTTATTTGCTTTGACTGTAACCTGGCCAGGGGTTTGTGCTGTTGGAGTTTATGTCATGAAGTTCAATGGCTGAAAAAGACAGTTCTAAAGCTCTATATCCTTTCCACAGCACTGTTACATGTGTAGCATAATATTTTAGTGTTCACCTCATGTTTCAACTCAGCATTCAAGATGAAGAGGAGACAGTTTTAGACCAAGTTAAAGAAAAAGCAATGCAATACCTCTAGCGTCTGCTCGCTGTGTTAGACTATTCATATTTTCCTTTATATCAATACCTCTCTGCTGTATTCCTCTCCCACCTCGTCACCCATCTCTCCCTTGCAAGTCTCTCACCCCTCTCTCTGCCTGGCCTCCCCCTGTATTCATCGCCTGGTGCACGGGTCATTGCTCACATTAACGTGTTCCCAGAGAGGGTGAGGCGTGTTGGCGTCACTGGCCTTATAGTTTTATACTACGAGGTGTGGAGAATGGATCAAGGCAAAGTAGGGGTTGTTGAGAGGAGGTAGAAAGAAGTGGGGAGAGGTGAAGTGTAGGAAAGGAATGAAAGTAGAGAGAGTGGAAGTGGAGTGGAGAAAAGCAAGGGGTGATGGGTGAGTAGGTAGGGGAGAGTGGAGGGAAGGAAGCAGGATGGACTGTAGAAGCGAAGAAAAGCAAAAGAGGGAAAACGTGTGAAGAAAAGGAAAATAGGGGAGAGGGAATTGAAGAAAAGGAAAGTGAAGCGGAGAAGGAGAGGAGAAAAGGAAGAGGGGAAGGGAAAGGAGGGGAGGGGAAGTGGAGAAAACGAGAGCCGAGGAGAGGGAAGAGGAAATGCGAGTGGGGGAGTGGAACAAAGGACGGGTAGAAAGGGTGTGAAGATATAGGAAGAAGGAGGGAGAGTGAAGAAAATGAAAATGAGGAGGAAAAGAAGAGGAAAAGAAAGGGGAATTGGAAAGGTATTAGAGAATAAAAAGGGGAAGGAAAAGAAGTGGAGAAATTGAAAGAGAGAAGGGAGAAGGAGGAGAAGGAGAAGAAACAATGGGCAAGTCAAGAAAAGGAAGGAGAAAAGGTGAGAAGGGAAGAGGTAGTGAAGAGGAGGGGTAAAGAAAATAAGCAGAGACAAAGTGGAGTGGCGAAAAGGCATGAGGAAGAGGATGGTGAGAGGAGAGAGGAATGGAGAAGGAGAGAGGGAGCGGAAAGAAGGAATGGGGAAGAAGAAGGGAGTGTAGAGGAGGAATGCGGAAGGGGAAGGAGTGGGAAAATTGTAGGGGGAGGAGAAGGGAGTGGAGAAAAGGGAAAGGGAAGGAAAAAAGAACAAAGGAAGTTGAGGGTATAATATTTAGGAGGGATTTAATGTTCCTAAACATACTCGGACCAGTGAGAACCTGCTCCTCCTCCTGTGTACTGTAGCTTGTTCATGGTTGTAACGCTTTCCATTTACCTTTCAGTTTCTTGTATAGTGAGGCTTCCTTGTATTGTGAGGCTCAGGAGAGAGAGAGAGAGAGAGAGAGAGAGAGAGAGAGAGAGAGAGAGAGAGAGAGAGAGAGAGAGAGAGTGCTCCTGTGCTTTGTGAATATCAAGTACAGATATTATTTGACAAAATATCTGTACGAAATATGTTTAATAATAAAAGAGAACAAATATGCTCATAGTGTGGAGTGAAGAAAGTAGATGAATGAAGATAAATTACGATTATATCTTAAACTAAACGTATATTATCACTAAACTCAGCGCCTCTCCCTTTGCACCCTTCTCCTTGGCTCTCCCTCTCTCTGCTTTTCCCTCTCCCTCACCCTCAGTTCTCTCTCCTTTTCCCTCAGGTCTTTCATAAACACTGTCACCCTCAAGCATTCACTTGCCCTTTCCTATTAGATTTCTCCCTCTACCTCTTTCATCGTTATACAGTTATGTCCTATGGCTCTTCCTCTTTCCTATATTCATTCTCCCTATTCACTCCTCTTTTTATCGCCCGGTTCTTACACCTTGTTTGATTTCTTTCACCATGATACATTTATATCATGTGTCACTTATTCCAGTCCCCCTCTCTCTGACATTCATTCACCCTTTTCACTGCTCTCTTCATCGCAAAGTCATTCCTCAGCCATAAACAATTTACTACCCTCCCTCATTTTTTTCCCTGGTAAGTAAGGTTGTGCTCAATGTTATGAAATATAGAAAGGTTTTATGCCTTGAATACCGATAGAGTCAGAAATACATGACGTGGATTTGGTATTCGTATAATGCTGGTGCTTCACTGTTTTCATCTTGCTTCAAATCTCATCTCTTATTAAAAGTCATTATTCACTGGACATAAAAATACTAGATTTTCTTCTATGAACTACAAGTAACAGGACTACAGTCATCAACATTATCATTTAAAGAAATTTCTTCTAAACCAATAAAATCATATGTAGACTAAAAAAAGAAAAAAAAGTCTTCACATTTACACCCTTATCAAAAGGACGTGTTTTCTGTACGAATTTTGTTACCACTAAATTATTTCATTCGACTCAGGAGAGACTTCCAGAAATGGAGGAGTTTATTATAACTTTCATTTACGCCTTTATTACCAGGATGCCCCCATAAGCTAAATAAAATCGTCTGGTAACACTGAGCACAAAATACAATGACAACCATTGGCTGAAAAGGAGAAAAGGCTTAACTTCCTCGAAACGGTGTCGACTTTTTGTAGCTTGCTGTTCTCTACAAGACGACTTCAGTTTAGGAGAATCCCTGGTAGAGAAGCATGTAAAAGCTGTATCTCACCTGTCAAGTTCGAAAGTCTCAGTTACATAATATCGTCAGAACACAACAAATTATGATAGGAACTACGTTTTGGGGCACAAAGGTTTAACATGGCAACACTGCTCACTTCACCAAATAGTTGATCTCCTCTACTCAGTTTCCTGTGCAAGCTAATATTCCTTAGCTAAGAGAGGCTATATATATGTCTGATATGATGCGTCAGGGAGGGAGTGACGGACGTGCTCCATGTGTGAAGTAGACGCAGTGGAACCCTAAGTGAACTTTTCTTCTTGATTGTACTTGATTAGACCATAACCCCGCCCTCACTGCCCTTTCCTTCCCCGTCATTATGTCCTTTTTCCTTAATTTCCGTCCCTAATTACCAAGTGTTTCGTTACATTTGATGTCGTAATACGGCTCCAGAACGAGTGCGTTGGGAATACTTACGGCGGGAGAGTCGGGAAGTATTCACAAAAGGTCTTAAGCCTCCTTCGCATCGTCTCTTATTTAATTCTGAATAACGCTAGAATAGTTAATTAACCTGAGAGTAAATAATAAGACACTGAGAGTATTAATACGGGCACCATTAATATCTTGAGTCCAATGACGCATTTTCTTGTTCTATTCTGCTATCTCCAGACGATTTTATTCAGCTCAAGAGAGACCGCATCAACTTCTTCTATACAAGAAGTCTTTCCAAAGCTGCCTAAAATAGTTTGGAGGCAGCAAAACTATAATAACAGAATACATCCTCTGAGTGAGGCGGTTGAATCGAATCAGGTAACTTATTCTGTTGTTTTTTTCTTGTTACCTCCCAGCGATTGTTTTCATGTTGAGACCGCCGGTGGTGAAGAGACAAGGGAAATCGATATACAGTTCCATAGTTCCAAGATTTTCCCTTAACTCCTTCAATCCGACTCCTATTTTTTCTCCCTTCTACCTTAACACAGGTTTATACAGCTTAAGTGGAGATATCAGATTATAGCGAGGTTAATAGAGACTGGTTCTAATCCCGTCACATCATCTCTCCCTAACCTAACCCAACCTAACCTCAAGGAGTTAAGCTGTGACTGAAATAGTTATAAAAGCATTATAAAGTGAACATAGCGTTTCACCGTAATCAGAAATGTGTTTTGCTGTATTTTTCTCATATATATTCAATAAAGTTTAGCTGTAAAATGATTAATAGCTGTAGGAGCAGCGATGTAAATACCCGTATAGTCCAGCCATCTTACACTGAAATAATGGTAAAGGAAGTTAATAAAACCTCTCCCATATATCGCGAGGCATCAGAAACAGTGTCATGAAAATGTGAGTGAGATTGTTGTTATTGTTATTAGGTAAAACGGAAACAACCATTTGACTCGTGTGGGGGCACAAGATTAGGTTACCGTAGTCCAGTATAGTCGCCACCAGAAGTCCTGTCGCCTCTTCTGACTGACTGACTGTGTGTGTGTGTGTGTGTGTGTGTGTGTGTGTGTGTGTGTGTGGACTTAGAATAATCAGTCAAGAAGTCTACAGCAGCCGTAGTCATTAGTGCAGATTGATGTGGTTTTACACGAGCCTAATTTTCCAAGTTCATGAAGAGCAAGAAATTGGAGAGGCGACAGGATTTTTGGTGCTGACTGTACGTAATATGGGTAGATGACCAAACTACTTCTCTTGGTGACACTAAGTGAACAATTGTTTTTCTGTCACCTCTTCTGGATCTAACCAATGGATGACCGTCACTCCGACTGGGACGTTCTAACCACTAGACCACCAGGCGCCTTGATAATGACGTCACTCTATAGCTGCCTCCTGATTGGCCAGCATCCACCACAGAGTTCAGTCTTTGTTTATCCCTAACCCTCTCTCCTCCCCTCTCTCTCCCCCGTTCCCCCCTTCTCTCTCTCTCTCTCTCTCTCTCTCTCTCTCATCCATCCTGGTTTTCGCTTTCAGGAATCTGTTTTGTATCAATTTTTCATATCATTCCTCCACATTACTTTGTCTTTCCATATTTTATATATTCTCAATCATCCTTCTTCTCTTTATGTTCTACTTTATCTATCCCGATCCCATCTCTCTCTCTCTCTCTCTCTCTCTCTCTCTCTCTCTCTCTCTCTCTCTCTCTCTCTCTCATGCATCATCCCTATTTTTCTTGTTATCGTTGAAGTTGTTTGTTCTAAATCAGTGTGTGTTCGCGACTCTCCTCTCCTCTTGCATTGTTCGGCCACCACTTTGTCTCTTTCATTTTTACTCCAGCTAAAACAATATCCTTTTCCCCTTCTTCCTCACACATATATCTTTCTCATATTTTCAGTCGCTTCGTAATTCCCCTCTCCGGCCCCCTCCCCTCGTCTTCCCCTCACCCTCCCCTGTCTCTACGGTCATGAAGCCTTTGTTAGCTACCAGTGTCTCCCCTCCACATCTCCCTCCCCTTCTCTTCTCTCCCTCTCCCAGTCCAACCCTCCCTTCCTCCCCTTCCCCTCTCCCTCCCTTTCCCCTCTTCCTCCCTCCCTCCCCATACTTTTTTGTCACTTCTTTTCCCTCGCCTCGTCCCCTCGTCTCCCTCTTCCTGGTTATCCCCTCTCTCACGCCACATTCTTTCTCCCCTTTCCCTCGTTCTTTCTTATGCCACTTTCCTTCGCAACCGTCTCCTTAAGTTTGGTCTCTCTCTCTCTCTCTCTCTCTCTCTCTCTCTCTCTCTCTCTCTCTCTCTTAACCCTTTCAAAAAGTGTATGATGTCTTGTGAACAGGCTGGTTTACCTATTACTTTACTTTCTTTGTTTTCACTGTCCAAATAAAGCACATCCCATCTCGCGACATTCCTATTCGTCAACATAATATATAAATTTTTTTCTCCTTGATCACTAGCATATTTTTCATCTTCATGCAGTGTTTCATTATTCCTCGCTTCTCACACTCTCCTTATCTTCTGCTCACAACATCCGTCTCCCGTTTTCTTTGTTTACTGCGTCCCGTCATGCAGTCTTTTTCGGTTTCCCTTTATCCTGCTTTTTGCTTGTCTCAATTGCTTCTCATCTCAGTGTCTTGAATTCCCACCAAAATGTTCTGCTTTCTCAAACACTTTCTCAGCTATCATTTTCCTTCTCTCTCTCTCTCTCTCTCTCTCTCTCTCTCTCTCGTTCATTGTCTCCTTTCTCTGTCCCTCGGAATATCTCCTCTCCCCTCTCTGTCCCTGCCCTTCTTTCTTTTTCCTCCTCTCCCTTCTTCCCTCCCTCCCCCCTCACACTCTGGCCGTGTGCCATGAAGCCCTCTCCCTTTACTCCCTCCCTTTCTCATTCTCTCCTCCTCCCGTCAATTTCTTACATCATTTCCTCCTTCTCCATCCGCCCTTATCTTTCTCTCATCCTCTGTTCTCTCTCATCCTTTTCCACCCACCTCACCTTTGCTCTTCCTTGCTCTCGCTTCCCTTTTTCTTTCTCTTCCCAACCCCATCTTCTATATTCGTTCCTCTGTCTTCCTCTCCTTGTCTCTGTTCCTTCTTCTCTTCTGCAGCCATCTCCACTCACCTCAACTTCCACTTCCCTATCATTCTCTCCCTCATCCTCACTTCTAGCCCTGCTCATCTCCACTCTTCCCTCTCCTACTTTCGTCCCTCTCTCTCCCTCCCCTTCTTTCAGTTTTAGTCCAACTTGCCTCACCCTCACTTCATCACAGTCCTCCTTCCCTCCTTGTTTACTCAATATTTCAGTGGTTCACCCGGCCCCCTTTCTCTATATCTTTCCATAAAAATGTCCCCATGATTTTTCACCATGGCTGTTTGCAAACCTGTCTATCTGTCCGTCTACCTACCCATCTATCTATCTCTCTATCGGTATGCCTCTCTCTCTCTCTCTCTCTCTCTCTCTCTCTCTCTCTCTCTCTCTCTCTCTCTGCTGAATCCAAATGTTTCTGTCCCTGCTCATTAAAAACCCCTCTGCCCACGAAACACCATATTCCCAACTTTATCTCTCCACCACATTCTCGGTTTCTCTCTTCTCCTCCCAGCCACCTCGCTTTCATTCGCCGGGTAAACACTAGAATATAAAACTACACACATAAAGAACCGTCAACAAGGGAGGCAAGAACCATGAAAGCCTCCCTGAATATAAGCAGTCAAAATAAAAATACCGAAACATCATCCATCATCATCATCATCATCCTGACCTTTTTTTTTTTGCTCCCAGTAAAATTTCGAAAAATAACAGTAAGGGAATGCAGAAGTAAACAGTGATATTTAAAAGGACCAAAGACCGTATTCATAAACTTTCTTGAGTTTAAGTTGAGTATGAGAGTTATGACTTTATTTTTTTTTTACTAATGCAGATACTAAACACTTCACAACCAAATAGACGTGCACAAAAAACCGGGCAAAATGGCTTCTTATGGTCACATCAACTCTAGTGTTGTATTAGAGGTAGGCAAACACATAACTATTAAATTCAGTTGGGAGTGCGTCAGAGGAGCACGACAGACTTCATACTGTCATCATGAACAGCTTCCTGGTGGGGACAACACTAGAATTCTGTTCCTGCTAAAGCCAAGAGTCAATATTTATCTGTAAGTCATAGGAGACAAAAAGCTATTGTGATCTTTTAGGAATGTTTCTCTGTACCTTGTTAGGTCACCTTCACCTTCCTCAATCCACTTCCCAGCGAATCTGTTACTTTCCTTTCCTTGAAGTTAAGCCTTTTACTAAGATGACCTCATTTTTTAGTTTATCCTTGCAACTTCCAGCCAAAATGTTATCCAGCTTAACCATTTCCTTGTGTTTCGTGCAATTGGGTATTTTATTCATTCTGATACTAGATTTTTTTTTTGTTCAGCATAGAGAAATCTTGGCAAAGGGCTCAATGAGGTTTCCGATTCTCTGATATTGGTATACCTTGAAATTTTACCTTACACCACGGGTTTTAATCAAACGAGAGAATGCTTGGAAGTAAAAAAAAAAAGAAAAACCTCTTGCTCCGGAGAAACTAAACAATTTCCATGACCACTCTTTTTCTTACCATGTTTATGTTATTTCATTCTTTCTACGTTAGTCGATTCGATGCAGCTTAGGAGGAGCCGTCCTGAAGTGGTAGAATTAACCCCTTGAATACGGTGACCTGTGATATACATTAAAAACAGATGACTTTATGCATTTAATAAATACAGATCGTAATTAAAGGATTATGACCACCTCCTTAGCCTCGTGATTCGCTGACATACTTTTTCATTCTTTCATCCTTCAGACGATTTTATTCAGCCTAAGAGAGATTTTTAGAATCGGTGAAGTTAGATGCGGCCTTCATTAATTCCTTCGCTTTAAGGGATTTCCCATAAGCTGAATAAAGCCGTCTGAAGGTAGCATGGATAAATTAACAATACCCCACCAGCCTGAAGCGGTAACAAGGTAGTTTTTATTTTACTAAGTCCAATACACCAGACGATATTATTCAAGACAGGAAGGACTTTTGTTGGTGAACAGGTTAATAAAGGATATTATTTCATCGTGCAGTTTAAAACCTTCCCCTCAGATGAACAGAATTATCTGGAGATAGCGAGAAGAAAAAGAAAATGTAACCTTTATGACGAGGCTAGACCTCTGTAGCAGGAGAAGCCTTTCCTAAGCTTAATATCATCGTTTGACGTAGGAAAATTGAAGATTATCTCGGGCCAAGATAATGTGGCATGAACCCTAGCCATTTTTTAACCTATACTCTTTTTATTGCCATGCGGAAAGGGACTTTTCGAACTGGAGAGGTTAATATAACCTTGATTAATATCCCCCCTATTGGGACTAAATAAAAACTAGTTGGATGAAATCATGTAGTGATAGTGTGATTAAAATGAAAATGCATCATGATACTGAAAGGCTGTCATGAATTTCTGATGCTGCTGGTGATTCAAAAACTTCCAGTGATTCCTTCACTGCGATGATGTTCTTATTTTAATCATGCTGCCACCAGACGATAATGTTATGTAAAATGAAGGCTTCTAGCAAGGAGTGGATTTGTGAACAAATGATACATCAGATCATACCAGTTCGAAGTCTCCCCTGAGATGAATAAAGTTTTTGAAGATAAAAGCACGTGACGAAATATTATATCCTTCTAGTGAATATAATAATTTTCGTGTTCCCCAATTCCTTCTTCCTATTTCCACCTTCACTCCTCTATCCCTCCTCACTAGACCTCAGCATCAACATCCCTATTAGTCTCTCCCACGTTCTCGCTCCTCCTTGTCACCCTCTTCTCCACTCCCTCCAAAATTCGTGTTTCTTCCTTTCCTGATTTCTCTACCATTCTCTCCAGTCACCTCAACATCTACCTCCCCATCATTGTATCCCTTGCTTTCTATTCTCTCTGTCTTCTCTTTTCCATCTCTTTTCCTCCTATTCTTCCATCTTCATGCACTTCATCATCTACTTCCTTATCATTCTTTTTCCCGCCATCCCTTCTTTTCCTTCTCCACCATACCCTCTCCAACATTCTCCCTTTTCTTCACTTCACGAGTCCCACTCATCACCCCTATTTGCTCCCACACTCTCTTCAATCATGTTTTCCCTCCCCGTCATGACTTTCCCTAAACACCATTCACTTTTCTGATTCAATAGTTCCGCCCAGTGTTACCCCCCCCCTCACTCTCTCTCTCTCTCTCTCTCTCTCTCTCTTCACTCGTGTTCCCTCTCCCTCTTCAGAATCTTTCCCGTTCCGTTTCGTTAATCCTTTTAAGCCTCTTTCTCTTCTCCCATTCAGCAATTTCGTCCCATGCACCCCTTTCTCCTTACATTCTCTCTCTCCCGCTCCTCCCTTCTTCCCTCCCTCCCTCTCTTCCTCTCTCTCTCTCTCTCGCCCTGCACCCATCCGTCATAAACTGGCTGAGCGTCATTAAACTGGCCGGCGCTGCGATAAATTGAGTCACAGTGGAAGTGGATGAGGTGGAAAAGTGCAGTAAGCATCCATAACTCCTGTGCTGCACGGGATGAGTGAGGGTGAGGCAACGGAGCGCTTCCTGACTACGCCTTGTTGGCAAAGCCGACATTCATTCTTTGTGTATAACGGGTGCCTTGTATACTTCAGTGAAAGGAAAAGTACATGTATTTAGAACTATATATGCAAAGAATTACTTTCCTAACACCAGATTAATAATGATGGTAATTACTAAATGTTTATGTGAACGTCAACTGAGGGATGTATTTTCTGTTGGCAGTGTGCAAGACATATATATACTGTTCTTATAAATGAATGCATCTTTCATGTTACATTTTGTTATGAAGTATTGTCCAAAGCTGTTTTTCGTCCCTTACTGTCCCTCACGCTCATAGGGTACAAGGCCAAGGAAATTTCTTTTTCAGCTTCCCATCGTGCTTTGTCTCTGAGCTAAAACCGGGCGTCACTGAATATACAGCATGTAGTTAATACGGGTGACAGATAACTGTATAAAGGCATGGTTATCCTTCCCTTCTTTAGACTGGGTGCAGGTGGGTGGTGTAATATGGAGCTAGAAAATAGACAACAGTGATAGATTTAAAGGATGGTAACGTTATAACATCAGCAAACAATCTCAAATATCATCATCCGGGGGCGAGGGGGGTGGGCAGTCAAGAATATTTTTGGTGGATGAGTAGACAGTCCCATTGGTGAAATTATACAATAGACAAATATCGAAATTCGTCTCTGGAGTTGTGCCCATGAATCCATGTGCATGGAAAGGCCGCCACCCCGAGTATTCTATACTGTATAATAAATAATGTTGGGTCTTGGGGAACGGACTGTTAAGTCTATGTTCTGAATCGGATCCGAGCGCTCGCGCACACACACACACACACACACACACACACACACACACACACACACAGGCACGCACGCACGCACACACACACACACACACACACACACACACACACACACACACACAGTTTTATGACCGTCCTAGTCCTGTACATTATACACAAGTTTCCCCCTCAGAACAGTCATGACCGTACGTTTTCTCTGACGAGAGAATTGTTCACTTATGTGAATTTCCTTTCCATATTAGCACTGTTATATACTCATCTCCTGGCTAACTGAATTCCCCTGGTGACAACGACTGCACCCCACCAGGCCCTTGGGAATGTGGTGGTGTTGATGAGGACGTGGGTCGCGCATGTAGCTTGCTGTGAGCGGCGGGGATTGTGGCATTGGGCTATAGTCAAGAGGTTTATTTTGTATATTACTACTTAATATTTCCTTGTACGTTATTTGCATCACTTTAGCATCGACGTAGTTTGCATCAACAACATACTAGATACGTCTTTACATACTGTCAGTTTGTGTGTGTGTGTGTGTGTGTGTGTGTGTGTGTGTGTGTGTGTTTTCCTATCGATAAAATCCAGGTCGCAAATATGCAGAGAAGATATATCAGAAAATATTAGTCGGTGTGATCAGTGGGATATAAAAGCCCTTCCCTGCAAAAACACAATTTTTTGGTCAGTAGATCTAGGACGCTTCTTCCTTTGCATTTTAAACGACTCTCGCATCAATGACAGCACTTCAGTTAAGTTGCTGGGTGTCACATTTGATGATAAAATAATTTTTGAGATACACTTACGTTCACTTACTTCATCAATATGGTTAGTCCATTTGGAAATGTACAAAAATATATTGGAGTGATGTTGCTGCGCGTAATTGTTTTTGCTCGTTTGTCTTGCCTTTCCTTGGATACTGTTTCCTGTTTGGCTTTCTGCTGCTTAATCCGCTTTGTGGCCTTTGGATTGTGATTAATCAGGTTAGGTTTCTGTTGCCTAATCATATCTTCAACATGAACAACTTAATCATGCTGAATCTCTGACACTGCTTTGTAATTATTTCTTAACTGTTATCATCCTTTGCACAGCAAACTTTCTTTGCTTCGTCATGAAGTCCGTCAGACAAGATAATCACTAAACCTAAATACTAGTAATTGCTCCTTTTATCGTTATATATATATATATATATATATATATATATATATATATATATATATATATATATATATATATATATATATATATATATATATATACAGTATAGCTGTTTGTGTCTGTCTGTCTGTTTGTTTGTTTTGTTTGTACCTTTCACGAGAACGGCAATAGTTATCGACCGAATTCTTTTTGCATTAGGTCGGTGTAAGTCCTGGGAGCGATAAAAATACAGAACAAAAATTTTGGCGATCGCGCGCGGGGCGACGGCACAAAACTGTCAGAAATCGCGACACGCGAAAACATGAGAAAATAATTATCTTGGCATTTTGATCAGAACTGGTCAAGCCCTAGGTTTTATATATATATATATATATATATATATATATATATATATATATATATATATATATATATACAGTATATATATATATATATATATATATATATATATATATATATATATATATATATATATATATATATATATATATATATATACACTGTATTCATGATGGACTACTGTCGCTTCGTGCAGAACACGATGAATTACTTGTGATCAAACAAAACGTAGCTTTCCTCGAGAAAAAAATCGCCATGGCCTCTAATTCCCAGTAGTATATGACCAATGTAAATCAAGGTCAGAGAAATTAAATCTGTATCAGAAGAGTGACACACATATTTATCCAGTCCTCATTCTCACAACCTACCACATCTCACACTTGCTTACGCATCCTGACTCACACCTTTTAAAACCTTAATTTAACAGCAGATCTGTGATATCACATTTAGTCATATATCAGCCAGACGGAAACACTGTACATCATAAACATTTCTAAATGTTGACACGGGTAAATACAGTACATGGTAAATGCAAAATCAGTAACAGAAAACGGTGTGTGTGTGTGTGTGTGTAAAGAAATTAACACTCACCACAGCACGCGTCAAGTCAGCACACCATCCTACACCACTGCCACTCCATCATCATCATCATCATCATCACGGCACACAAACGTAGTCAACATTAGTTTACGTATGATTGCACTAAGGTCACCAAATCATCACTATCTTTTTTTTAATTCGTGATGGCAAAGTACTTCTCCCTCTACTTCAGCTTACACCACTCACAGACACACCGTTCAGACGATATAAGGCAAAATTAAATGAGTACTCTTCTTACACCATCCACGGCAATCACCTCTCGTAATAATCAAATACTTTTAAAACACTTCCCGTGCCATTTCTCTTTAAATCACACACAGAAATGCACTCTATAAAATGTTGGTGTAATTAACTTTGCAGTAAAGTTAATATTTCAATAATAATGATCATTCGTTTATAATTAGCCTCTTTTCTCGTGTATTTCTGTTTTGAATCACACATAATAACACACTTCAATCGACATTCAATAAGTTAAATACGATAGCACTTAAGTTACTATGACAACGCTAAAGGGACCTCTTAATGTAATTAAGTACTTTTTCTCGCGCTGTTAAACTACTGCATAAATCACACACACACACTATAAAAGTTGCTATGTGATGGTATGGTAGCACTTTGGTTACTATGACAACACTAATAATCTTTGGTAATTCGTAGATATATTTTTGCTATTATTTTTAAAATCACTTACAGACGCACACTTTACGCAACACTACTTAGGTTTAGGTAAAGTAGAGCTGTGGACACTGTTTCCACTCCAATTCTTTTTCGCAATAAACGGGTAGGGTTCTCTCGCATTATGCTTCTTCATATCGCAGACATCATCATCATCAGCATCATCAATACTGATGATGTTGATGATGGTATAAAAGCTTATCACACGGAGACACTCTAATTCCGTAAGCAGTGAGATGCACGTCTTTAACTTCACCAGGACACGAGAATTTTACAAGACAATGCACACAAGAGAAACGTACAAAAAAAAAAAAAAAAACTCAAAACAGACACAAGCACGAGAGAAATGCACACACGAGACACGCTCACAAGAAAAACACTCTCACATCTAAAGGGAGACAGACAGCGGGCGGTGGAGATTGGTTCATTCTGTTCGAACCATTAGAAAGCGTTTGTTCTAACCTGACGATGATCCGTAACCCCTTTCAGCATGGTTGATGGCCTGGTAGCAGCTAGATTAGAAGGTTGATTTGACATATATATACTGAAGAGACACACGTTACGCGCGTGTGTACAATTGTTTTTTACGTTCCTGACCGGGAATCGAACCCGAGGTATAGATGAAAGTTAGGCACTGTTACTACTTCACCATGGCGTGATAAAAGCTAAGTCACCTGAATTCTATGACGAACCAGGTAAATCCGTTATTGGAGGATATATTACAATCTCAACACACGCTATCCCAGCCAGAACACGAGCGTCTTTATATGTTGGACACACACACACACACACACACACACACACACACACACACACACACACACACACCAGCCTCCCTCCCTCCTTCTTATTCTTATACCCACCCCACTTCCCTCCCGATTTCGTTCCCCCACACCCCCCTTATCTCCCTTCCTCCCCTCACACATCCATGCCTCTCTCCCACCCACTCTTCCTCCTTCTTGCAAACACCACAGTCTCCCTCCCTCCATTCCCGCACTTATCAGCCTCTATCCCTTCCTCCCTCCCTTCCCTACAGCTTTCATCCCGCCCTCTCGCTCACACACCAGTCTCCCTCCCTCCCTTCCACCATACACGGCAGTCTCCCTCCCTCCCATACACACAACTTTCCCTCCCTGCCCCCCCCATGCACACCATCCTCCCTCCCGCCCTCTCTCTCTCACGTCAGGTTCCCTCCCTCCCCCCCCCGGGACAAACATCAGCCTCCCTTCTTCCGCGCCCTCCCCCTCCCTCCTCACACACCAACCTCATTCTCTTATTTTCATTTCATATAATTAGATATCATAGGCATAATCTTCTTTGTAACATGCAACCCCTAAAAGATCAGTATCATTGCTGCTGTTTACTCTCCTTTGTACTCCTTTGAACTCCCTTCCTTCCATGCAAACTAGTCTCCCCTCTGCCCTCCCCCACCCACACCAGTTTCCTTCCCTTCCCTGCCTCCCTCCCTGCCTCCCCTTCTCTCCCTGTCCGTGTTTGCTGAGCCCCATTGATCCCTGCTACATCTGGCGACCTGATCACTGACTAATCCTGGTAATAATTGGTCAATGATGTGCACAGGTGGGGATCCTTTACCTCCCTCCCTACACACACACACACACACACACACACACACACACACACACACACACACAATAATTTCTCAAGTTCAAAAATCTCTTCCAGACAAGATAAAATCGACTGGAGATAACAAAGAACTTAAGTACGTCGTAGGAGTAAAGGGCTTAATGACGATAGGTGTCGGCTGCCTAAAACTGTCTGGTGCCAGCAAGAATATCCATGGATGTTCTATTGTTCAAAGTGTCGATGATTCTGCGGGTTGATGGATATTACCTAGATTCCCCTTCGCTATGAGAGATCTTCAGCAAGCCTCTTGTATTGATGGGGTTAAGGAAGGCTGAATCTAACTCCCCCAATTCTAAAAACCTCTCTTAACCTAAAAAAAAAAAAAATCATCTGGCTGCAGCAGGAACAAGTTAAGCGTATCAGAGAGCGCACACCTCCGCTAGTGCCTCTAACAAACAACTCAGAAAACCACCAAAATTTAATCATCTCTTCCTTGGCCAATGACCCACGTAACTACAAAATTCCATTGAAATCCGCCAGTAAATTTTTGGGCTATTTTGTGAACAAAAAACAAATAAGCAATCAAAAAAACGGACTAAAAAGGATGAATACATAACCTCCACTAACTTCTTTGGCTAAGGTAATAATGCAGTCATCGTACTGAACGGTTAGTGTATATAGTAAAAGACGAAATATGAACGTTACATTCACCTCTCTCTCTCTCTCTCTCTCTCTCTCTCTCTCTCTCTCTCTCTCCGATATATTTAATCAGATGTCTCGTTTCATCATTCTCCCCACCTCCCTCCTCCCCTCATCACTCCCATTAATCTCTTCTCATCTTTCACTCCTGCCTTACTTTTAACTACCAGTTTTCTTCTCACACTGACTTTACAGATATTTCCTTGCTATTACGAAATTGTTGCTGAATCGGTGGAGGGGCGGTTTGTAGTCCTGATGGACCCAGGATCGAATCCCGGCTGGGGCAGGGAACAGTTTGGGGATTTGAATTTCCTAAAGGGCAGACTTTCCTGATCTACCAGATGACCCGCCGACATGTCGTAAAAAGTACCCCCGCTAATACCAGTACACAAGTCCTGTATGAGACAGCCCTAGCATGTATTCAATATGGACGGTGGGTGTTGGCGCCGAAGTGGTGACATGTGGAGGTGTAGGAGGATTACTGGGCCTTGGGATAGGCCCCCAAGAAATAGGCCCTAAGCCTTTGCCCAGAGTCGGACACGTAAAAAAAAAAAAAAAAAAAAAATCTCGATATTCTGTTATGAACACATGTCTTAGTCGTCATAGCCTGTGCACAGGCCTATTTAAATGATCTATGCATTTTCTGAAACAAACAGTTTCTGAAGCTGTATATAGTGCTGTAGACAGTTTATATTAGGTTAATTCTGATAATTAGCCAGTGAAGTTCATGGATTTTCAATATCTGGAAGAATTTATAAATAATATTTGGAAACCTGTAAAATAACTGCTCCTAATCAGTTTTATACACTACAGTGTATCCCTCACACACAGCATACTGTAATGCGTTTCTTGAAAGTCAAGGTAAAAACTGTGTTTTTACTGCAAAACATACAGTAGTTGCCTTAGATAAAGAAAATGTGATGATGCCAGTGAACGCTAGTGTAAGTTTACAAAATTTTGTAATGAAACACCATTTACAAGTTTACAAAATTTTGTAATGACACACCATTAGTGACAGAAAAGAGAGACATCTCTAAGTGTTTTCGTTATTTATCTAGTATTCTGGGGCTCAATTTCGTTGTAGGCCAATAGCGAATGAGTAAAATATGCCAAGTAAAGAAAACTTATCAAATTTGTGGTGACTTAACTGTCACTGATACAGTACAAAAGAGTAACAGTAACAGATTCACAACGGAGCATGCTAGGGAATGTGAAAGGATATGAGGTTTAAATCAAATATCCGGGTGACGTGGATGCTAAGGCAATAAAGAAAAAGGGTGAGAATGTGGTGTCAACTGATAACCCCAGTGTTACCTGTACTGGCGCCAGTTGTCTCAGGTGGCCATGTGTCACCACCATGTGCTCCAATTATCCTCACACCACACCAGGTGGACACAAGGCGGAGGGAATCGGGGAGGGACTGGAGGAGGGGAGTGAGGGGTGAGGGAGCGGAGAAAGGCAGACGGAGGGGTGCTAAAGATGAGGAGGGGACGAAGTACGGGAGGCAGAGGTAGAGGGAATGTAAGAGATATGAGGCGAGTAGAGAAGGAGGGAGAGGTAAGAAGGCGGGATAAAACATGAGAGGGGTGTGTGGGGTGGGTGGGGGAGGGAAGAAGGTGAGTTGGGGAAGGGTGAAAGAGGGCCTGGGAGTGAGAGGGACGTGGGAAGGAGAGTGGAGTGCCAAGGTTGAGGGGAAGAGGGAAAGGGAGAGGAACACGAGGAAAGGTGGGGAGGATGTAAGGGGCAAAGGGACGTGAGAAGGGGGATGAGAGGAGAGAGGGAATATGTGCGATAGGAGAGGAGACGGTGGTAAGGAGTAAGGAGGAGGGTGAAAGGGGTGAGGGATATGAGGGGTGAGGGAGCGATGGAAATGAGGTAGAGGAAACAAGGGGTGATGGAGCAGGTGAAAATGAGGGAGAGGTGTGAGAGGTAAAAGTAAGGGGAACAAGAGAAGTGGTGTAAAAAGTAAGGGGACAACGGAAGAGGAGTGAGAGATGAGACGATGGGGAAAAGGATTATGGGGCAAAGGAAGAGGGGACGCGTGCGACGGGTGATGGGGAACATTAAAGAGGGGGAGTGGTTTGAAGAGGAAGGAGGTGGGAGCGGAATGGGCTAGGGAAGGGGGAGGGTTGCCATGAGTGGGTGGGATGGGTGGGAGGACATGTGGGGAGAAGTGTTAGGAGCGCCAAGAGTGAGAGGGGACAAGGGGAGGTAGGGTGAGAAGTGAGGGAGCTGAGGCAGGGAGAATGTAGTCATGACTGATTAATGGATCTGTGTGTAGGTGGGTGAAATAATGACTAGCCTGATAAATAAAGGGATGAATAATTGGATATCTAAGTAGCCTAGTGGATGCAGAGGATGAATAGGTGTTGTAGGACAGTGTGGATAAATGGCTCAGTAGATTTACAGGTGAGCAAGAAATAGCAGCACTGAATAGGGAAGGTGGCAGCAATTAGGTACGGGTATGTAGCAGAGTACTGGAGTATTCAGATACTTAAAGCCCAAGGGGTAGAGAGAGAGAGAGAGAGAGAGAGAGAGAGAGAGAGAGAGAGAGATCATATGAATGAGTAACGAAAGGGTTCCATGAGAAGAATATTTAAGTTAATTCCTTATTTTTGTGTGGGGGCTAACATTATATATTTTTGAATAATACCAAACTATTAATGTTCGAGTGAGCGAAGCGAGCGAGAATACCATACTTCATACTGCTTGTAATATGCCCAAGCTTAAGGAACAAGAAAGCTTTATTATCTTCTCAGGTCCTGAATCATTCTTGGCATTCCATTGCGTTTTAAAATAGTCGTGAAAATTGCCTGCCAGTGGTACCAGACCTTTTCTTCAAGAGTCAGTTACAGCCAATAACACAAAGCTATTTCCATCAGGCAAGAAGAGAACACCAAAACATTATCCCCTCAGCTATTAGGCCAATCATGTCTTCTTTTAACCATCATGAGAATTGCCTTCCAGTGGTGCCAGCCATTTTCCAAAAAGCATCCATGTCACGGACGCTATTTCTTGATATTTACAGTCCGTTTCAGATAAGATTTCTGCTCGGCCATGACTCACACCATCCATACTTGTCCATACTCATTCATTTTAACTCCATCATCTGTGACCACAGCTATAATTTTGGTGAAGGACATATAGTATGCGAGTATGGGAGGAAGTGGAAAGGTGTAAGTTGTGGCCGAGTGTAATTCAAGGGGACTTTAGTTTAGGGAAACCTAGTTTAAAAAGTTAGAGAAACTACGTACAAATTCATTACTTGACGCCGTATTGTGTGAAGGGTGGAGGAAAAAATTACATCCATGATGCAGTGCCTGTAATGCCTTCAGGTCCAGTCTCGTAAATAAATGAATGAATTGGCCAGGTCCAGTTTCGTAAAAAAATGAATGAATAACCAAAATTATGTCAGTACAAATTGTAACATGTGCGGGATCTGGCGAGAGAGTGTGGAGAATGATGAAGGCTGCTCCACCACCAGTCCTGCTCGCTAATCAGTCACCATAATGCGTCAACAACAAGTTAATGAGCTCATGTTGACTCATCCCCCTGTCTTCGTGTTCCCCCTTTCCCATCTTTCTTTCGAGAAATTTCTCTTCCATTCCTATTTTTAGGTCTCCACACTATGGTGAAGGCCTATTGTATTTGCTCAGTTTGCTTGTTTGTTTCGTTCTTTCTCCCTCTATCTTTTTGCCTTCTTTCCTTCCTTTCTTTCTTTCAGACACTTCTCAGTTTGGTGCCATTCTTTGTAGTTTAAACGGTTCGCCTCAGACTTGTGCAATCGTTCCATGGACAAATTCCTTCAGATCCTTTTTCCATCTTTTGAGGCCTTTCAATGGGATACGTAGGGTTAAAAGTGAAACCATACAAACAGACAAATTCCGTGTTCCTGTGTTCTTGTATTTTCATTAATCATCAATTTACATAGAAACATATCAGAGTTCTGTGGCTGTTTGGAATTGATCTTCCATTCCCTTGACGGTGTTGGCAATCTTGTATATTTTGTGTGTGTGTGTGTGTGTGTGTGTGTGCGCGTGTGTGTGTGTTAAAGTGTGGTTGGTTGTAAAGGCAGTAATGATATGTAAATATATCTGACTACCACAAATGATGCTGTTGTTGAATAAATTGAGGTGAAAGTCAGCTAAGCGTGACAATGAGTACACTGGGTTAACATGCGGTTACATGGCCCAGTGGGTCAAGTCAGGTCAACTTGTCTGCCATCTGTTGACCTTTTCTCCCTCCACATCTGCCTTCCCACCCCCTCCCCTCACTTTACGCTCTCCTTCCTCTCACTTCCCTTCGCCTTCACCCGTTACCCTCTTGGACCTTCTGCACAAAACCATCCAAGTTATACCATGTTTCCATATGCTTTGTTACCCTTTATATCCTTTATTTCACTATATTTCCAAAAGCTCGTCCTTCTTTCACCCAAGAACTCCCATAATTCTAGATTTGTTTTCTTCTTTTACCCCCATTTATGTAATTTCTTCAAAATCCTTCACTGTGATGACAAATTTTACATTCTAGTCTTGCCTTCTCGATATTGATATAGTCACCTTTGGATTTGTTTAAACTGAAGAAATTAGATAATGCCTTCACTAACTTATTCAGTACGAAAGACTTTTTCTAAGTTTAATTAAATCGTCCTGGGAAGAAAGAATAATGTAAAAGTATGGCATCGGTCCAGTGGGGGTTTATCCTTTCCATTCCTTTTCCGCATGTTTGATCACCTATCACATCATCCCATTACATCACTCATTCCTCTCGTCCTCTCCCTCTCACTTCCTCATGCTCCATCTATTCATCTGGTTAGCAGTCCATTCGTCTGCCGATCAGTCTCACTCCCATCACCCTCTCATTGATCGTCCATCATCCCCTCCCCTCCATCCCGTCTCCCCTCTGTTCCTTCCTCTCCTTCGCCCTTTCCCTTTCCTAATTTTCGTTCACTTATTCCCTCTCCATTACTTCGTTTCTCTTTTCTCATATTCGTCCTTGATATCATCTACATCAGCATACGTTTCTTCGACCACTTCCTATCCCACACTTCTCCCTTGCATAGTGATCCTCTTTCTTCTCCACTTAATCCTGTACTTTCCTTGTTTCCTGGTTCATCTCGAGTCTTCCTTCCTTCCTCCATGACACCTCTGGTTTCACAATCATCCTCTCATTTACTGTCCCCCAGTTTTCCCTTTCTTTCTCTACCCTGTCATTCTTTTCCAGAGCCATCTCTTTTTCACCCACTTTGTCACTCCACATATTTTTATTTTCCTTTCATCATACCATCTCTCGCATCATACCATTCCTTTCTGGCACTCCAGTTCTCACTTATTCGCCTCCAGTTCTCCCTACCTGTACCTACTCCATGATCAGTCATCTATTTTCCTCTCCACATTTCCTGCGCTCGTCTTTGTCCTGTTTCTCATCTCGCTTCTTCCCTCCACCCTTCATACTATTTTTCGTTACATGCTCTTCCTTTCGCTTGTTTTCCTCTTTGTTTTCTCTATTTTCTTCTACGACACACCGAATCATCCCTTTCTTTCGCAATCACTTCTTCATCCATTTCGTCATTTCCTTTCTCCCCTTTCTTTCACCTCTTCCTTCACACTATTACTTGTTTCACAGTCTTCCTTCCTTATATCCACATTTATTTCTCCCCATCTCCATATTCAGTTACCCATTTCCCTTTCAATTCTCCCCTTTCCTGCACCTCCTCCTCCTCTTCATCCCGCTTCTTCCCTCTCTCCCTCACACTCTTCATTCTTCCCTCCCCTCTTTCCCCCCTTCACACCTGGCCCATCATCTCGCCATTAAGGCCTCAGAGACTAATTAAGTAATGATATTCTCGATAATGATGACCGTCACGTCGATACTTCATCCATAACAACTACGTTTAATTATTTACAAGACTATAATCCTCCCGTCTACACTGCTTTTTGTTTGGAGGTTTGCTTGTTATAGTCCTGTCTCCCTCCTTCTTTACCTTCTGTTCTCTTTTTTATTCTTTTCTACGCTTTCGAGTTTCTTTCTCGCGTACTTAATATTTTCTCTTTTATTTCTTCTTCCTCTGCCATCAATGTTTTCTTGTTTTTTTCTATTCTCGTGTGGATTCCCCCGATTCATCTCACCTTATGTCCATTCAGTCTTCGTTCCCAAGTTTATGCCTCTTTATGGCATGTCCCATGTTCTTGTAGGTTTAGATGATTCTCTTTTTCCTGACCTCTTCCTTGGCGATTTATTCTAAGTAGTATCTGTTAATATTTTCATTATTACCATCGCTTCATTATCAGCCTCGATAGCATGACTTACATGAGAATATTCACTTGCTATGTCCAGAAATAAACAAGAATAGAAAAGATGCTAAGTAGTCTCATATGCCTTAGACTTGGAGCAGACGGTCTCACTCCTACACAGACACACTCATGAGAACTTTTTTTTTTTTTGCCACTCCAGCTATGTCTGCCACCCCCCTCTCTCTCTCTCTCTCTCTCTCTCTCCTCATCAACAACACAAGGCGTCATTAGGCCGTAGGTTGACACTCACCTTTCGGAAATGAATATGTTTAATTATATCTCTCCTTTTTTGCTCTTAATGGTTGTCTCCTGCTTCCATTCCTTCCTGTCCGCCCTCATTTGTCTCTCTTAATTTGGATATTGATAAAAACTTTCAGTCACATTTCCAGAGACAGGGCCTCATCAACTGGGTGTAAGGGAAGTAGACGTGTGTGTGTGTGTGTGTGTGTGTGTGTGTGTGTGTGTGTGTGTGTGTGTGTGTGTGTGTTAGCTTCTTTCTCACATTAAAGATGAATACGTTGAACATATTTTTTAACCTGCTATATGGGAATCACTTATTTTCCGTTTCATTTTTGGGGTCGTCTGGCGATTTTTGTATAATTATTCTTGACAAACTTGGGCACAGAAAAGTAACAGAGCATCATAATTAACATTTTTTTTTCTCAAATAAAGAACTTCATAATTTATTTCAACTAACGAAGGATTTTTTTTTTTTTTCGTCTCATTCAAAATCTTCCCAGGAAAAGCCTGACCGTCCCTGTCTCTTATAGAATCATATCAAGGCGTCGTTGCTCATTTATTTCTGTGATCTTTAGTAGTTCGATTCCAATCCTTTTACATGTTAGAAGCTACATCGTCATTGTGCAACGGGCTAAGTCGAACATTTCGGAAAGGTGTCTTTAGATGCGAGGCCCAGGCACTTTTATAATAAAGTTCATGCCAGTCTGACCGGAAATGAAGGTGTGAGGACGGGACAAGAAGCGCTGGTAAAAAGAATAACGTTGAGAAGAAACAGAGTACCAAAAAGAAAAAAGAAAAATAATATCCTTTCCGAAATATTAACTTTCTAATTGACAACTGTTCTCCCACTATGCCGTCACCGCCAGTCATCTCTCTTCTTCATTATCCTTTCTATATTCTCTTCTCGTCCCTCCTTCTCTCTACCCTTTCATATCGTCCTTCACCCTTCCTCTCATTCCCCTTCCCCCATGTCAGTCACCTGGTCAGAGGCGTGTCAGTATACAGGCCATGTGTGGAGATGGGATTAACGAGGTAGGGGTGTCTTGTTGACCGAGAGGAAATTTATATTGATATTTCCTACTCTAACCCCATTCCACTCCCACCTCCCTCTCTCTCTCTCTCTCTCTCTCTCTGAATATATATTTCAGTATGTATGTACCTATGACACCAGCGGTGATGTTGAAATCACAAGGTGCACACGGCAGTTGAAATGACAGTAGGCCTAACTGATTACATTATACTTTTCGGATTGTCGGTAGACAGTTTGTGTAGCAAGGGCTTCGACTCTCCGTGTAAACGATAACAAATATGATCCTTCGTAACGGCCAGGCACAGAGGCATTTATTTTTAAGCATGTAGCCTTAATCCTTATGCTTTTTTATACCTAAAAGAAATTCCAAAGTAGCTAAAACACACACACACACACACACACACACACACACACACACACACACAAACATATGAGATGACACGAGAATTGTTTTCAGACTAGAAGTCAAGTGGATGTCCAGTGAGTCAGATTTCTTTTAGGGCAACCTTACTTTTGGTTAGAACCTCTTGACTTGAACTTGCTCACTGTAGCTGTCTGGATTTGTTCAAACGTACTATTCTGCCAACTGCTGATTGTAGTCATGCTAGCGTTGATGTTGACATTGATTCTTGTGAAAACACTCTTCGGATGTGCTAGTTCTACCACCTCAGAGACGTATTTTTCTTTGAAATATACCACACCCATCCCCTTCTGCTTTGTCTGCTCTAGTGCATTAGTGAGTTAAATTTGTTGGCCGACTTCCAAACACGTTATGTATTTTCTGTCAAACTCCTCCAGCAACAGTAGGAATTGTAGATTTGAAGGAGATGGCTGCTCCCTGGAGAGTGACGAATACTGTAAGGCTGGGAGACGCACAGTTACCAGCATCTCTCTTCTATTGTTCAGGATTATGAGGATTCGACCAAGGGTAACCGATCTGTAACTTTGATTTGCCAGATTTTTTAGTTGAGTACCCATCGGTTTATAAAGGAGTCAGACATTTCACTTACATTTTCTCAGTATGGCGAATCTTCCTTTACTGACGTTAATTAGGCACAAAACTTGGGGAAAATCTTTACCTATGTCTGTTCGTTACATATAACAGTGAAGTGCGGAGTCGAATATAAAACAACCGTTGTGAGTCGTATTCTGGGGAATGTTTGAATATTTTACTTATGTCACTCTTATGTGCGTTTGTGATTGTTCCCTACTGAGAAATACTGAAAGGACATGTTAGGTTGTCCCAACACTTGCTTATTCTCGTAAAATTAACCTCTTCATCGTCTGTCTCCTTCTTTGTTTCTTTCCTTCTTCCGCCTTGATGGCAAGTTGTACAACAGGTTTTAGTGTTTACCTTGTTTTTCACGAGCTCAACAGAAACTCTTCTTCTGTAAGGCAAGGTCATTATGCCTGATAGACAGTCATTTACCATGCAGTAGTGATTTCATAGATTTTGGATTTGAGTCTGCCTTGCAGAACAGAGGTAGCCTTCAGAGGCTGAATTACAAAGCATCGGTATACTCAGCCCAGTGTCCTATTTTGATAAAAGTGTAACATTAATCTCTAGGCGAAAGGTGACATTGAAGCCAATAACCCTGATGAAATGCAAATGCGTGTGCCAAACTGTTGGACTCCGTGCGATTTCACATGCATGAACAAAAATAGGGTGATTTCCTCTATTCGCTTTTTCTCTTTATTCACTATATCTCCCCGGAATAAAAGTAGCGGACTGAACTGCAGATTCCCGTATACCGGTGACTTTCATGAGTTACTGGACTGCTGTTGACAAAAGCACACGACCACGACTGTAATCCCAGTGAGTGTGTCGTGGGGGGCGGGGCGGCATTAAGATAATTATATGACCCAAGAAGTTGCCAAGTGAGAGCCAACGCAGTCCCGAATCGAGGATAAATCATTCCGTTTTTCTCTTACGAACTTTCTCCACTTTGTCTTTCTGTCATTGCTTGATTTATCGCTTTACCAGTACCCCTTTAACCCTTTCTCTGTCTCACGTACACAAGTATCCGTTCTGCATTTATCAGTTTTCCTTTTTTATATATATATTTATCACTTAACTTAATTTTTTCTTTTACATAATGGCTTACTTTCACATCTTCTTTTCACTTTCACCTAGTTACTCTCTTTCCTGCTCTGTTGCTGTACCCCATCTCTCTGCCTTCTCTGCAATATCCCCTTTATTCCTTAGCTTCATACAGCAACTAGTTTTACTGTTTTGTTAATATCCTCTCACTATATATCTTCCCAACCATATATCTAGTATTGCTCTTCTACTCCTCTCTCTTTCCTTTCATTACATCCAGCATCCCCTTTCCACTTCCATCTTCCTTCTTTTCTGACAGTACATCACGCCTCACTTCTCTACCGTTCACTATCCCTCTACCCCCATCCCTTATCTCCAGCATCCCACCACCACCACTCTATCTTGCTTCCCCTCCCTTATCTCCAATAATCAGTCACATCTCTCCCTCTATCTCCCTTCCCTTATATCCATTGTCTCATCCCTCTACCCTCCTCCCTTACTACATTGACCTCTCCAGTACCTCTCACTGTCCCTCTGCCCTCCTCCCAAGCCTCTCTCTTCTTCACGCGCCAACACCCTCTTTCCTGTCATTTCCCTCTCTCCATTCTTTACCTCCCGCCAGCAACCAACTTCCTCCCCTCCCAGTCTCCTCTAATGGAGCTCAGGAAATTGAACTTGCCAGTAAAATGGATTCTTTACTTCAACGCACAAGTAATTTTTTGTTTGCAAGATTTTAAGACTAGATTTCATGGTGACTCAAAGGATGCTGTATGTATCATCCTCCTTAGCCGGAGTAATGGGCTTTACTTTTATCCTCTCTGCTTGTAATATAGTTTATCTTGAACAAAATTGTTTTTATTTTGATAACAACAGAGTAGATATCCTGGAGGGAAAGTAAAATTAATGTTTATGTATAAACTGATGCACAGCAACACGAAAATTCTCTATGCGATAGACGTAAGCACTGGGAAGCTTTTAACCTCTTAAATCAATTGGCATATTGGTGCACTTAATATTACTACGTATAGCCAAGACTATTTTATAAAGCTTAGGAGAGAAATTCTGAACCAATGTTAAACATAACCATCAATATCTACTTCGTTGCAAGGGCACTCTCCGTAACTCTAAGCGACCGAAGAAAAGTCATTCGGAAGTAGCAAGAAAAAATAATCATGTCATGGGACTGAAGAGGCTGTTTCTGTTGTGTACATAATGTGTGGTATACTTTTTTTTTTTTTTTTTTTTTTTACCATAAGTCAGCAACAGAGTCCCTGTCTTTCCGCGGTTTCAATTAAGGAGAGAGGGTATTAATACGGCCGAGATGAAAAACACTCATTTCTTCATTACCTTAAGTGGAGTAGCGATAAGATGTCACCTTCATATTAAGTTCTTTACCGTCCAGTGATGCGGGGCTGATGAAATACCTTATACTGGTAATTGCCAATACCGTATATATTATTACGAGGAAATTGGATTCATTGTATTAGATGGAGCTACTTGCTGTGATAGAGCTATATAAAGTTTGCAAATATGAGCGTATACGCAGTGGTCGAGTGGTTAGGGAGGTCGTCTGTTATCTGAATTGACTAGAGTTCGATCCCGTAGGATGAACTGGATTTCCTTAAACTTACTGATCATCCACAAGACCCTTCGAGATGTCATAAAACCCCCTCGCTAATACCTGTTCACCAGTCTTAAATGTGACAGCCCTTGCATGTATTCAGTACGGACGGTGGGTATTAGTGCCGAAGTGATGACCTGTAAATGTGTAGCCAATACGAGGACTGCTAGGCCTAAGGGAACGGGATATCAGAACTATTCCTAGACTTGGACACACATAAAAAAAAAAATAGTAACGTAAATTATTTTCAAGCAGCTCTGTCGCATAATTTTGTATTCAAGCGAAATAGCGAGGATATGGTACATGGTTTAGCTACTGGGTTAAACTGTAATTATATCTTTGAATCAAGCAGCTCTCTCTCTCTCTCTCTCTCTCTCTCTCTCTCTCTCGTATTTTTTCCCCTTATATTATCCTTTCTCTTCCCGTACCTTACCATCCCGTCTGTCTACATCTCTCCTATACACAGCTCTCTTTTCACCATTCTTCCCTATACATTCAGCTCACCGTCTTTAACTCCTCAAAGCCTCCTTTTCACACTCCCTCCTACAGTTCTGTCCAATCTAGTGCCCATCTAGGTAACAAAACGTGAAGGGATCCCATTATATCTATGAAGTGGCTTTTCTTTCAATTACTTCCCTCCTCTTCTTCCCTGTAGGCTAACTCCCTAATTTTCATTTTCTTTGCTTCCACATCATTCTTTTTTCATCTCTCCTCCCCCGTATTTTCCTTCATTTGAACTCTCTCTTTTTTCCTTCCCTTTATCCTAAGATTTTTCCTTCTCTTTCACCTTGGCTTATCGTTGTACCCGATTTCCCCCCGTTTTATAAGTCTCTATTCTTCCTCCCCTTGTTAGCACTAAGTAAACCATCCTAGGGCAATTCTCTCATATCTAGTTCCTTATCTTACCTCTCCGCATTTCCCAATTTATCACCTTTTCTTTCCTCAAGGTCCCTTTTTCCCCTGCTCTATATCTTCACCCCTCGATTTGTCTACCCTCAATCCATTTCTCTGTCCCACCGTTGTCCCCCTCCTTTCCACTCACTTTTCTTAGTTCTTTCCCTCCTCTCCTTTTCTCTCCGTTCCTTTCCCTCGTTACCGCCCAGCCTTCCTCACCTTTGTACACTCCTCTTCTGATGACCTTCCCAGTGGACACCTCGCACCTGCTCTCTCTTTGAGTCTCCACTGTCATTTTCTCCCTCATTGTCCATCGCCCTCCTCCTCTCAGTCCCTCTTACTATAATCTCTGTCTCTGTCTGTCTGTCTGTCTGTCTGTCTCAACCACACCACCACACCACACTCTAGTCATCATCAGCAACACTACAGGCACCATCAGCCACACCACACTACAGATGCCCTCAACTGCACCGTAGACACCTCGAAATGCACCACACAACAACTATAATCAACCACACGACCACACCACATCACAACCACCAGCGACCATATTATTACACAACACCACACTAGAGCTACCACTAAACCACATCACACGACACCACCACCAACCATACCACAGGGTTCTAGGACAATTGCCCCCCGGACAGTTGCTCCCTGGACATCTGCCCCCGGACAACTTCCCCCTGGATAACTGCCCCCTGGATAACTGCCCCTATAGGATTATTTCCCCCCGGACAACTGCCCCCCGGATAACTGCCCTCGTAGGATAATTGCCCCCCACGGATAACTGCCCCCGCATCCACGACAGGCAAGAGACAGACATTATTATAAATGTATTTTTTTATAAATGTATTTTTCGTACAATATAATCAGGTCGTTGAAACATAGGTCATGTCACATGTCATGTCACATGTCGATGTTGAAGAGGTGCATGCATACATTTTCAAAATTAAAACTGCAAATTGTGAGCGATGCTCTGCAGATAATCAACGATGTCTCGTTCTTCAAACTGTCTGACGATGTTGAAAATCCTCTGCGTCAAGTCCTGATATCGCTTTTTTTTTGGTGGTGGCGGATGACCTGCCAACATCTGGTTGATGACCACTTCGTTGAGGGCTTGCTCTTTTCTCAGTGTCTGGAGAAACTTCCATATGTTTGAGTGGCACTCCGATTTGCTTGACTGTATGTGGCTGTGCCAACCTTCAACGGTGTTATTGGTGCGAGGCAATTCCACCATCAGGCGGCCATGCATGTTCCACATGTCAATGGGGAATAACGGAGCTCGCCTAGCTTGTCGCCGTATCCTTCCGATGTATGTGTCTTCGAAGTAGTCCATGACAGGATCAGCTTCGGGGGGCATAATTTCCTGAAGTGCACCGCTAGAGTCAACCACACCACACAGCACCACACCACAGCCACCACCAGTTACACGACAAAACCACATTATAGCCACGACTATACACTCAAATACTAACAACAGCCACATCACACCTCATCACAGCCATCACCTCAGAGGAACTTGCCGCCTGTTGGATGTTGCGTTCGTTGTTGGGAGTCAGCTCGTTCTTCCCGAGGGACGGACGATTGTGTCTCCGAGGGACTGAAGTTCGTCGTTGCAGAGGCAGTGGTCTTGGAGGGCTTCCAGTTCGTGGTCGGTGAGGGAAGAGATGTAAGCACTGATCTTGGTGTCCATAGATGGTATCATGGTTGTTTCGGTGTTGGTGGCAATGGAGAGGTGGTGACAGATACTGGCTTCTCCCTTCTTTCTCTTCTTTCGTGATGGTGGAGCAGCAGGTGACAATGAAGCTGGAGGAGAGGCAGGACGCTTTTCCATCTAGATGACTCCAGTGGTGTTATGGCAAGGAAGATGCTGGTCATCCTGTGGCAGAGGCGGGGTAGCAGGGGTGACAACAATGACTGCCTCTGGCAGTTTGTTGTGGTGGAACATCAGAGAGATTAATCTGATAAGGGTTGCCCTGACTTCTTGTGTAATTGCAAATTGCAGATTGTATGCATGCCATTATGCGGGCCTGGATGGTATTATCCTCATCAGCTGCTGATCGACGTGGGTGTTTGCGTCGATCTGGGGCGAGGGTAGATCCCTCCACTTGGCTGCCACAATGGCCGGTGACTGAGGAAGTTTCTGGCCCCTTATTCCCTCTTCCGATGGTAAACTCCAGTCTCTCCCCATCCGCCAAGGACTCACCAACCCCTTGGGGTTTGGCTTTTTGATGGCGGTACGATGAAGAAAATATGTTCTACTGATTGACCATCCTCGTGCTAAAGCCATAACCCGCCTTGAAATTATACCACTTTAACTTCCCCGAGGTGGTGGTGGGTGGGCAAGAGGTAGTGGGGGTCCTGGAGAATGTCTGGGTTCCTGTGGTGGGAATGGCAGGCTGGGGAGATGTTGCTGTGGCTGCTGCTCGACAGGAACTGTCGTTCTTCGTTTGTGCACATTCACGTCGGCTTTTTCACTGATGATATCAGTATAATACTCAGATGCTCATTTTGATGTTTTCAGAGACAGTATCACCTTCGTTAATGACTTCATTAACCCTAGACTCCGTCACCAGGACATTCAATACTCATTTCTCCCTCATCTGTGTAAGGAGGGAGGTGGAGGTCGTGGAATTTCCCCTTACTCAGATCTTAAATCACAGTTGGCATCTTCCTTAATATCCCTTAGCCAGTCGATCAAGGTAAAAAAACAATACAAAAGTAAAATACTGTAGGCTTCTTCCGTGTGACCCGTATTGTTACTGTACCCGGATCAGATGATGTATACATCCGTTTGTGTTCTGGTGAGTCACTGATGATTATTTCACCTTGGATTTGCTAGTTCGTTCTTACATGCCAGGTTTACTCATTCATGGCAGGTCCACCCTCAATCTCTCTCTCTCTCTCTCTCTCTCTCTCTGCCTGTCTCGTAAGTAAAGCATTACTATACTTAGTAGTTTGTCAACATAATTTGTCATTAGAGCCTAATGGTAGTTGAAGGTACACTAAAATATCCAGCTCAACAATGATCAGGTTGAACTCTGGGAACACTGACCTACAACTTTATTTACCAAGCAACACGTGCTCGCTGCTCGTCGCTTCTGATTGGGTAAAAATAGCCAGAGCGAGACAAGCTCCGCCCATACTGAAATAGTGCCAGCATGGAAATATTCACAATAGACCCATCACTAAGACTGTTCTTGATTCCTTATGCATGACGGTGGTTACACCTGAATGACGTGTGACGATCGTCTTGATAAATATGATATAGGGTATATGAAGAAGAACAACAGAAAAATGATATAGTTAGAACGTGATGAAAATTTCGTGATCCAATGCTCGCAGGCTGGAGCACACGCGCGCCACACTGCTAGTTCCTTGGTGCGGGTCAGTTGGAGGCAGTCTGTCACAGGTGGAGGTAGTGAAGTCTGTTCTCCGGCGTGCATCTCCAGTGTCACGAAATGCTGAGTTTACTGCTCCAAGGTGTAGTTCCATTTGGCTACACTGCGGATCTGAGTGACAGTGACAGTGCCGCCTCCCACGGTCTTCTCTGTGATAAGTGTGTTTCAGAAATTAATGCGAGAATTTCTCAGCAAAATAATAGGCGTGAGTAGTGCACCTTTTCGTTTTTTACCTGGATTATTAAAAGCATGTATATGTGGGCCTTGTTTGTTTTATAATTAAATATACCCTCCTCACTTGTTAATTACTAATGTTTCATAAAAAGGTACACTGTTATTTACCGAATCTAGCTGCATGGAAGTCGATGTTCAAGCGCTGGAAGTGGTGTATATTATACACTTCAGGATTTGATGCAGCTCATATTGTTCATTAAAAATATTGTACATCAAACTTAATATATTAATAGATTAGTTTGTTGATAAGATAGCGAGCTTTGGAATGAGTGTAGAAAATGACAGCCACTTTTGAATGTATTACTTTGTCAGGGAAGAGATCATACAAATAATAATAGTATCTATTCTTTCTTCCACGTGCAGGTGGGAAAAGGAGGCAGGATGATGATTATGGATTTAGGTTATTCTCACTAGAATCTGGATAGAGAGGAATTGCGATAATTGCCAAAAATTTAGCTGTGCCAGTTTCGGCGCTTTCGTTTCTTTTTAATTTGCTGGATAACATGAATTTTGTGGAGCATTTAACATCCGCGGTTACAACTAGATTTCTTCACCAGGCAACAGGTATATTTCATAGCAGCTAGGATAGGCCTATATATAGTGAAAAAAAAAATCAAGGATCATGCAACAAAACTTAACATTTAGTTGTAGTGAGAATGACATAAATCCAGGATCAGTGGATGGGTAAATATTTACTAGTACACAAAGAACATTTAACCCCGATGCTTGTGATGTGGGTGTGGCAGTAGAGAATGGCTATGATCTTTGTTGTGAGCAGCTGTCATGAGTTAGGTGAATTGATGAGGTTAGCAATATCGTGTCCGTGTTATATTATGTTACATAGAGCACACTAGGGACTGATGCCTCCGCCAAATCTTGATCACAAACACTAGAGCCTCGCGGAGAGGTGTGAAATTTATGATGGCGATAAAAAGGGAGGGATGCTGTATTTAGCAGAGTTCAGTCTCTTATAAAGCCATAAATTTAAGAAACAGTACATGTGGTAGGAATTCGTGTTGGGGTAAATTGTATATAAGTTGTTCCATTATCTATCTAAAAATAATTAGTTGGACCCCTACTGAGGAGGATTAGTCCCACGATAATTAATCTTGCTACATTGTTATAGTTAGATTTATCGCTTATACAGATTTTTTTTTTTTTTTAAGTACTGTACTTTAGTAATGCTTGCTAGAAATTGTGACGTCAGTAGGATCAGGACTTGCATCTTTTTATTTATTTATTTTTTTATTATTATTATTATTTTTTTTTATTTTTTTTCATTATTATCATTTTACATTTAAGGTTATCAGTTCCCCTGCTTGTTCCCCCAGGTGTGTGGTATGTGCCTGATGTGGTCCTCAGCAACACACCACCTATCCTCTCCTCCCACCATCACCTCTCCAACCAGAAGAATACTTCACCCCCACCCACCCTTAGCCCTGCCACTCCCCCACCCGCACCTGCAGCAGCTGCCCTAGGGGAGGAGTCTGTGGTGGGTGGTGGCCTGGACTCCACCCAGCACCACCACCTGCCATGGGAACTGGACGTGTTTTCTTTCCCGCACCCTCACAGCCACAGAAACAGCCACAGCTTCCCGCACCTGCCGCGCCCTCACCCTCGCCGCAGAGGGGCGTGGAGGACAAGAGGGGAGGAAGGAGGACACGTCAGGGAAGAAGAAAAGCAAAACTGGGAACATGTTGGGCGGGACCTAAGGAATATTGCAGACCAATTTCACTGTTATGCCAAGGTCAGTTCTAAAGTCTTCCTGTAGTGTATATATATATATATATATATATATATATATATATATATATATATATATATATATATATATATATATATATATATATATATATATATATATATATATATATATATCGAGTATTGTGTGTGTGTGTGTGTGTGTGTGTGTTAAACTGTACAGTATACCTATATGTAAATAGTCTTGTGATGGCCCTGTAAACATACCAACCAGAAGTCTTTAAAAAAACAAGAAATATACCCGTAAATTATGACGGGAACTAAATATTGCTCATGTATTCCATATCTTGCATAGGTTATAACTGATATTTATCAAGATGATTCCCCCACATGGGAGATACTGTACTGTATGGAGATAGTAATTATCAGGGGCTTGGGTTTTTCTTCATCTGTATGACTACAGTGTCAGGTCATGTACACATCGAATGACTGCGAGACTGACTTTATCAACTAGCTAATATAACGATATTCTCGTTAGTTACATGGTTCGTGTACTGTACTGTATGTCTTTCGCTCTTCTCTAAATATTAAGACAAACTAGGACATGGGAGTAAGACAACCATATGCGACTCTAATTTGAAGCCTAGCATATTAGTCCATAATTTAGTCAACACTATTAGTTTAACAGCCTGATACTCTGTTCCTGGATTTATTAGATAAAAATGAACTGATTAAGGAGAGACATTTTGGCTGTCCCGAATATTATCCTCTCATAGCACAGGAAATCCAGTACTCCCTCCAAATAAATAATATGAAGTTTAACTCTTCTACATAAACTGAGAGTCTTCGAGATATCTTAACAGGAATTCCGAATTAATTTTGTTTCCAAGGCATATAAAAAATTCTGATGGTCACAGGCACAGTGTACAGACTCGACTCTGTGGTCGTAGGGCAGGAAGTTACATTATATTTATTTATTTATTTATTTTGTTATAAGACTTCTCTTTGGGTTAACTATGAGTAACCATACGGGGGTATGGTTATGTGTAAACTGTTTTCCGATATTTTTACATATAAACTGTACATACTGTTATCTGTAAGATATAGTAAGACAGGTGGCTTACCAAAACTCGGTTGATATAATTATGAAGTTATGCCGATTGCAAAATATACGCAAAGGAATCCATTTTCTTTGCTTCCAGGTGAGAATATCACCACTGGTCAAAACGATGAATGCTTTTCTTATATTTTTAGAGAATAAAGCTCACAGATAGTTTGTTACTGAGCCATTACGAATGTCGCAGATGTGTAATTTAATTTACTTACATTTTTATCTCCAGAATACGAGAAGAAGAAGTGTGATCCACCTGGGAAATGAAAGAAACGTGAGCGATGGCAGTGAAAGAAGTATGCTGAGGTGGGGCATTGGTGGGGATAGTGTAAGCGTGTCCGTGTCAGCCACCGTCACCAAGTATTTCACCGCCGCCTTCCTGGTCCTCGTGTGGTGGAGAATCTTCAAGAAATTCCGGTACCGCTGATTGTCCTCAGCTATTGTCATCTTACACGATGTGACCTGAGTCAGTATGTAAAGGTTGCTACGTGCTGTGGTGTGGGGAGTGTGAGTTTTCTGCCGGCATCACCCACAACTGTCAGTCACTTCCAGCGCCAGCCAGCCTTTGTATTTTCTTTCTGACTGAATCGTCAGAAAATCATGTGTTGTCAGGATGAGGCCAGATGCACGAGGAAAATCTGTTAGGTAGTCATGACCAACTCATTAGATTACTGAAGTCACCACGAATTACTGTGAATATATTTTCGTGATGTGCAAAGAAGTTGTTTGTTCTGTATTCCTAATAGTGTTTTCCATATCTTTTTCACTTATGTATAAAAATGGCTCTGTAGAGCAGATAGTTATAAAAATTATAAACTGAAATATCACCTTTGTTTATTTAGGCATTGGAAAGCAGATAGTTATAATAATTTTGAATTAAATTTAACATTAGTTTTTTTTTTTTTTTTTTTTAAAGAACTTAAACTTTACCCTAAGACTTAAAGAACATCGGAGAATGCTGTTCAGAATTTCTCTTGTATTATGAAAAACTGAATTTTGGCGATCAAGTGTATATACTGAAGTCTGTGTGTTTCTCGCCACAAGTGACGGTGCCATGGGCCCAGTCAAATAGAGTGAAAGGGAAACGTAGAGTAAGATCTACCCATCTGTGAGCTTAAATACTAAGTAAATTATTTTGCTCCCTCTCTACTTATTAAGATTCTTATGTTGGTTGCATTTAATATGATTATGTCTCGTATGAATGATGGTTCATAAACCGTGTAACATCAATTTTGTCGTCTGTGCGAGAGGACCAGCCGGGGGTCCCTCCCATCACTGCCCAAGCGTCTTTCATTTGGAGTAAAAAGAAGCCATTCGTTTTTAGGCTTTCATTTATCGATGTAGGTTAAGGAAATAATTATTTATAAATAAACACATTTATACAGTTTTTTTTTTTTTAATCCTGAGACAGGGAATCCCGTTGGCGTTAGCGTTAATTATATATATATATATATATATATATATATATAAAGAGAGAGAGAGAGAGATGGGGGGGGGGAAGAGACAGGACGAAGATTTAAGAATTAGGGAAGGAAAGAGGCGGTTCGGAAGAGAAAAGAAGAGAGGGAGAGAAGAATAAGGACGGAAGTGTGTGTGATGGATGAGGATGTATAGGGTTGGTGAGCTGGAAGGAGAGACCAAGCAAGGTTGGGAAGAAGGAAAGTCACAGGCGAGGGAGAGAATGGAGGAAAGAGAGAGGGACATTAAGGAAGGGTGAGGACAGAGAGTGGAGGGGTGGGTAAGGTAGGGAGAGGGGAGGGATGGGGTGGGTGGGGAACTGAGTGACTGTGAGGGGAGAGAGGGGAGTGTAAACGACAGTTCAGCTGGACTGGAGACCACAGGAAAAATGTGTGTAAGAGAGAGAGAGGGGGGGGGGATTACATTTACTGTTATAAAGCCACTGAGAAAAGCTATAAGACAGAAGATAGTACGGAAGGATGTCTCAGTCAGGAGTGTGATACTAAGTGCATACAGGTATATATATATATTTTTTTCATTTGACTTTCATTCTTTTTCTAAACCGAATAATTACACTGGAATTATAGCATCACCATGGAATTGAAGACAGTGGAAGAAGGAAGACTAGAGAGCAAGAGAAGAGGATGACGTTAAAGAGGAAAGGGTGGAGGAGGGAGAGGGAAAGAAAAAGGAAGGTAGAGAAAAGGGGAGAACTGAGAGGGAGCGAAGAGCAGGGTGTTGCTGGTGGTGGAGGTGGCGGTGACGGAGGGGAGAAGTTAGTTGGTGATTAATGAGAAAGAGAGAGTAAAAATAAGGATAATCAAAAGTAAGAACGGACAAGGAATTAGCGATGCAGTATGAAGGGAAGGGAGACATAATGGAGAGTGATGACAGACGAAGCGCGAATGAGGACAAAAGTAGCCAATAAGAATGACGATGTTAACTTTACTTTTTATGTATTGTATTCTTGCTATCACGAAACGAATATGCCAGAATAAGAAGAGGCATTTTGACTTGGAGAGATTTGAGCAACCTTTATTAAGTCTGTCAATATGAGAAGTTTTTCCCGTGTCGAATGAAACTGTCTGGAACCGGCAAAGTAAACATTTATGAATCATCCTCTCACTGCAATGATTAAAGATGTACGAGTATCATTCAAACCTTTCTTGCCTAATCAGGAACGTAGGGACCCCGAGCCAGGCTGATCAGTCTCAACATTTAAGGCTAGGGTGACTATGCTTGCTCACCCCAAAGTGGCATACGTAACCAGTTAACGCTAGCAACCGAGCAGATGTAATCCCTTCCGCACTAGCGCTTAAAACTAGTACATCAACAGGCATCATTTGGTTATACGATTATTACCCAGCGCAGTGAATGGTTTCTTAGATTATAAGAAACCATCTGGCTTGCAATTCTGTGAAGAGTCACCTAAAGGCAGCACTACATGGAGTGAGTGGATAGTGCGTGCCGTCATCAGAGTGATGATGCATTTTTATTCTCTTATTAACACCACCTCGTAGTGAAGGGGTTAATGGAGACTAGAATGAAACTTTATATATTACAAACTGGATAAAATAGTGACGGCATTAATTAATGAGAGCAGTGGAAATGAGTTACTTGAGAGGAGCATGTGGAGTGACATGGAGGGACAGGTTGACGAATGAAGAAGTGAAGGAATGTTGTGGGGTAGATGTGGATGTGGTTGAAAAGATTAGGAGAAATACACTGAGGTGGTTTGGACATGTGGAGAGGATGGAGAATGAAAGACTGACTAAGAGGGTGTATGTAGGTGAGGTGGAGAGAGGGAGAGGGAGGGGTAGACCGAGGATGAGGTGGAGGGATGGAGTTGAGAGGTATATGAGGGAGGGGGGGGTGAGTTGGGGGGAGGGGAGTCAAATGGTGGGTGACAGAGTGACTTGGAGGCGTTTTGTCTGCGGCCACCCTTTGCGGGATTAGGGCGTCGGGCTATAGATAGATAGAGAGATTAATTAATGATACAAGAAAGCCATCATCTAAGTGAACTGGTTAATGATAAAAAACGAATGAGGGAAGGAAACACAAAGATTATAAATGAGAGCATAAGGGAAAGGAGGAAATAAAAGAAATGAGACGTAAAAAAATGTTTGAAAAGATCGAGAACAAGACAGATGGTAATATCGAAATGAAAAGTTGGGAAACAGATTAAAAGAGAAAGAGAAACACATGACGCATGAAAGACGGGAATAAATGTATGCAATACTGGATAAATGGGAAAAAGAGAGGAATAACGGAGAAAATATGAGAACTGGCAATGACACTACTAACAAATATACATATATATAGATATATATATATATATATATATATATATATATATATATATATATATATATATATATATATATATATAATGAAACAATATGAAGATGTTGGGATGGCAGTGCGACAAAAATCTTCGGAACAAGATCGAGGCAGTAAAACGACATGCAATCTCATCCCTACATTGTTTATGTTTTACTTTTGTGTACTGCATGGTAGGTTAATAACTATACCATTATTATGACACTGTTCGTTTGCACCCATGCTACACCATAATGACACGTAATAGAGTGGTTACACTGTACGAATAGGTTTACAAGTCCTTTTACTGCCTCGATCTTGTCCCAATGGCTTTTGGTGTACCGGCATCCCTACATTGTCATGCATTATATCAAATGAATTTCATACTAGTTTTACTGATTTTTAAAATCCTCTATGTAAGAAAGCTACGAAGGTTTTTGTGTTTCATCTCAAGAGTGTCGTAGTAATGAAGGGATCAATAAAGGTTCTGACCAAACCACTCCAGTTTGAAAAGTTTCTCTCGAGCTAAATAAGTTTTTCAGGAGCAAATAATAAAAAGGATCTCTGAGAGAGAAGAATACCCATATCGTGCGATCGATCTAAGACGGATTTTTTTTTTTACCTAGTTCTGTGGCCTTGGCATTTGACCAACTGTTCGCAGTTTTGAAATACGTCATCCTTGCTTGACCATTCCTCCCTCCACTACGTTTGGGTGAAACTGGATTGAAAGTGTTTAAGCTTACCTTGCCCTGTGACCTTGACTTTTGTCCTACTGTTCTAATAACTGAAAAATTTAATTAATGGCTGCCTCTTAATCGTTCCACCAAATATAACCCATATTGGATGAAAAAGTTTTGAATTAAAGAACGAAATTTTGACACTGTCCCGGGACCTTAAATTTTGAGATAATTCTCAAAATTGAAATACTTGATCCTTTGTTCACCCTCTACCCTACTACCAAGTTTTGCCTAAATAGGATAAAAAAAAAAAGTTGACTTATTCCCTACTTATTGCCTTTGACCTTTCTCAGGGGATATCTATCGTACTTTTGACTCAGTGAAGAATGAAACCGTTCTCTGAAAGAAGCATTTGCCATTTTAGAGCTAGAGAAAAAGAAGAACAAGAACAGGAACAAGAAGAAGAAGAAGAAGAAGAAGAAAGATATAAAGAAAGATAGATAGACAGAAAGAAAGAAGGAAAGAGAGAATGAAGAATTTGGAAATTTTGTCAGTTGTATTTTAGCGTGCTAGTGTTATGCTTTAGCTACTTCAGGGGAAATTCTAGGTATGACAAGCATCAAGATAAAGGTTAGATGCAAAAATTTAATAGTTCTGTGTTTGCGAGATGGGAAGGATATTTGTTAACTCGCCACCCCTTCGTAAAGTGTTTACCAACACTCTGATTACTCTCGTATCTTTTTTATTCACATCTTCCACCATAACTCTATCTTCTTAGTCACCACCGACCTGTTTATAACCCTTACCCCCAGCCCTCCTCTTCATCGACTCTCTTCACATTTCAGCGCACTACATCCTGTCCATACCTCGTCTCGCTTTGTGGGCTTAGTTTGGATTTTTCCCGATAAATCAGTTGTGCCAAAGGCGTTTCATTTAAAGAGAAAAGTCTTTTGGGAGTAGAATGCCGTGGGAGCTGGATCATCTGGCTCCTTCCATTCATGTCTAACTGAGCGATTTTTATTCTTCTCTGTTCGTCTGTTAGCACCACTCCATTTATCTTTTTTGTTTGTCTTCCTTCCCGTTCGAATTCGATTTTTAACTGCATCGCCTTCATAGTATTATTTCATTCCTTTTCTTTATTACTCTTTTCTTAGTATATAGTTCCATATCCTATGCTAGGTTGCCAAAAGAATCATATGCTGTGTGTACAGTATGCATGTGTGACATTCGAATTTTATCTTCAACATGCAGGGACAGGATGATGCAAACAGAATATTTTGAATGAAGCGATTTCAAGTCGGCTTTAAATATGCGGTAACTGGGCACAATACAATTGTCATAATTTTTGGAGGGGCTACGAATGAATGTTGCCATGAATTACATTTCTGAACTCAAAAGCTTTATTATAATAGCTCACTGATCGATAAAATCATTAGTCGTGTACATAAGGGTAGACCAAGCCTATGTACGAGTATATAAAACATATAGGCTATAACGATACTGTAAACGTTTTATAACCTTCCAACCTCCATTCTTTGCATATTTTCAAACCACTTCAGAAACCTCTTTTATTCAGTCCATTTATTCAGTTGGGTTTGTTAAATTGATTCCGTGCATTTTTCAGCATCACACAGTTGCTGACTTTGAACAGGGATTTTATTCGCCCCAGTGTGTAGAGCAGCTTTTGTGTATGGATGGGTTTAGCATATACAGGTCTTTAAAACAGGGTGAAGTAAAAGTCGTTTCATCAGCTCCCCTCCCTTTTCATTTCCTCTTCAGTTTCTCTCCATTCCCTGCAGTGTTGCGTCATACTCATTACTATCAGTATTACACAGGACGCTGTTGTTCGTAACTCCGTGCCTGCATGTCACTGTGTATGCCTGTCTTTAAGATGAGCAAGCAGAATCTGTCTGACTCTGCACTCTTGTCCTTTTTCTGTCCAACTCTCTAATTATGGAGCTGACGAAATTTCTGATCCTTTGTGTATACAGCTGGTCAGCTCTGGAACTGTCTCGTTCTGTTTTTCCCTCTGCCTATTACCTTCAGTCGTTCTACTGCAGTATGTCAAGGAATTTCGAACCGAACGGATCCAGATATTCTCTCTCTCTCTCTCTCTCTTTGGGGATGTGCGTGTTCCCAGGCTTCTTCTTCAATATTCATGTTTAAATGCCATATAATCAAGGTTTATCTGTATTGGCTTTAGGATGTTTGGAGCAGAATTAGACGAGATAAGAAACTCGGTTTTTCTGACATGGAGAGATGAAAGTGCAAATCGATGTTCCGACCAGTGACGAGACAAACCGAATAGATAACAGGTGGCAGGAGAGTGACAAAAAAAAAAAAAAAAAAAAAAAAAAAAGCCGGAAGGTGCAAAAACTGAGAAAATGTTTTTGTAAGCAGAAGATGGAAAGGTGAATGAGAGCGAAGTAAACCGCAAATGGAAGGAGAGAATGAGCGATGAAAAAAGTAAATGCATGGAAGAAAGGGAGAGAAGGAAAATGCAAAGGAAGGGAAGATAGAGGAGAAAGGTGTACACAGAAAGAAGGAAGAAAACAAATAAAGTGTTGACAGAAGAAAAAGAGCACGAAGGAGTGTGTAAATGGAAAGAAGACTGAGATCGAAGGAAAGTGTAAAGCGAAAGAAGATCTAGGACAAAGAAAAGTGTAAAGGGAAGGAAGGAAGAGAGCGAAGGAAATTTTAAAGGGAAAGAAGAAAGAGCGAAGGACATGTGCAAGAAAGAAAGAGAGCGAAGGAAACATAAAGGGAATAAAAAGAGGGAGGGAATTGTTAAAAGGAAGAAAGGGAAAGAAGGGAATATAGAAGGAAGAAAGAGACCGAAGAAAATGTACAAGGGAAAAAGAAGGCGAAAGAAATGAAAAAGGGAGAAAGAGAACGAAGGAAATTACGCGGAAGAAAGAGAGCGAAGGACAAGTTTTAGCAGAGGGAAAGGAGGAAGAACGAGAGCAAAGGAAAGTTTTAGAGGAAGGAACGGAGGAAGGTCGAGAGCGAAGGTAAGTATAAATAGAGTGAGGAGAGAGTTGGGGAAGGCGCAATAAGGAGGTAGGAGGAAAATATTAATATCAGCCACATGGTGTCACCTTCCCGCCGCCTGTGAGCTTATTAGATTATTAAGTGGCTCCTGATATTGCCTCTTGAGAAGGTGGCGGGTGGGGAGCAACGCTGTGATGATGAGGTGTGTGTAGAATGTAATGCAGATTTTGAAGTATGGTGACTGTTGTTTGTCGTATGATTCCTGGATCCAAAACGGAGAACTATCTGTCTATTGCCAGATGCTTTAATCCCCGTAAGGGGTGGCCACAAACACACCGCCTCCATGTCGCCCTGTCCCTCGCCATTTCACTGCCCTACCCCCAGCTCACACACCCCTCTCTCATGTACCTCTTCACTCCATCCCTCCATCTCTTCCTCGGCCTCCCCTTCCCTCTCCTTCCCCTCCACCTCACTCACATACACTCTCCTCATTAGTATCTTGCTCTCTATCCTCTCCACATGGCCAAACCACCTCAGTGTATTTCCCCTAACTTTTTGTATCACATCCACTTCCACATCACAAGGCTTCTTCACTTCCTTATTTGTCAATATGTCAATCTCTCTCTCCATGTAACTCCACATGCTTGTCTTAAATAACTCATTTCCACTGCCCTCACTCATCCTTGTTGCACCTTTCAAGCACTTCATCCTCCAAACTTCCATCCTTACTCATCACACTACGCAAGTGCTTAAATGCACTCACATTTTCGATTTCCTCATCATCCAACCTCACTGTACATTCAGTGACTTCATTTCTCCCGAAGACCATAACTTTACTCTTCCCTACATTCACCTTTAGATTCCATTCCTTACACACTCTCCCCAACTCATTCACCAAGCCTTGCAGTTCGCTTTTGTCTTCACTTAACAGTACAGTAACATATGCAATCAACAATATCGGAAGTATTAACGGAAAGAACTACTAAAACAACTATTAATTATTAACAGAAAGACAAAATGTTGAAAGTGTGCCCTATTTGTGTCCTATTACGTACATTTTGCGGTGATTGCCCCCAGTTTCAAATAAAGTGGTCGGCTATTTTTTCCTCCACAATAACCAGAGCAAACTATACCTTTTTTACTCTAACTTGGCCTAAAATTGTCAATCTCTGTCCTCAGTGCTCACTTGTAACAAACTATTAACGCTACAATATGATGCTAGTCATAAAGACTTGCTATGGAAAGGATGTAGAGTAGTAATACTCTCTTTTTCTGCCACTCCGTTACGTGAAATAAGCTTCAAAATGACAACAATCTGGGAGGTGAAGGAGCTAAAATACACGTAAGGTGGCAGCTAGTTTCAGGATGTTGTAACGGGGTTGAAGAAAATCAATGTTCTGTCATAACAGTAACAGGGCTGTTGTATTTACTGTTATCATGAAAGATGTCAGAAGAATAGGGCATTGAGCAGGCAAACGTTTTGTTTGGAAAATGACTCGCAAACCTTCATTCCATTTTAGTGAGAATGTTTTCGCGAAAATTTTTGTTTGCTATGGACAATTATCATTCATTCAGCCAACGATCTAACATTTACAGTGCTGTGAAATAATCAACCTAGGTAGGCACTACGCCTCTCAGTTATTTAAGAGATTTCCAAGGGACATGGAAGTTTTTGTAGCACCTACCTGTATTTCTCTGTGAATGATTTTGCATGTTACACTTATTTATTCTCTGGTGCGTGACTGAGCTCAACTGTGTCCGCACTAAAAAAAAAAAGGAATACAAGTAACATAAAAGAGAATAACAAAATGTTATAGGTATAGTAAATCTCTTGGGAAAAAGTGCTACAAAGCCATGAATGCAACCCAGAATACAAGCCGTAGTGGAAATACATCCTTCCTTGTGCGCCTCTCTTGTTCCCTCACGCACCATCTCTCTCTCTCTCTCTCTCTCTCTCTCTCTCTCGCTTTATATACTGTACAGCATATATATATATATATATATATATATATATATATATATATATATATATATATATATATATATATATATATATATATATATATATATATATATATATATATATATATATATATGAGAGAGGGAGAGAGACTTGCTGAAGAGCAGCTGTCACGGGTCTCAGACCAGCAGGGACGAAACCAGCGTCGTATTCACTCTTGTTTTACCAGTCTCACATACCAGTTTCGTAAAGACTAAACCATCGCTCTCGGAAATGCTGTTTTTCTCCCAGTTGATTTTATATACATTTCAGATATTTATAAATCACTGTTTTCTATGAGCTCTGGCACGATTACCACCTGTGATGTGAACCCAGTTATGGTTCCACTGTGACACCTAACCAACAATACAGAGCTATATTCAGACGATAATATTCACCTCAACGGAGACTTGTCGAGCTGAGGGGGTTGGATTATAATTTTCATCAACTCCATCACTACTTGGGTTGTTTCCTATGATGATCAAACGGCCTGACACTAACAAAATAAAATACTCGTAGATCCGCCGTCCTCAGGCTGAAGAGGCGAATGGTGTGTGTGTGTGTGTGTGTGTGTGTGTGTGTGTGTGTGTGTGTGTGTGTGTGTGTGTGTGTGTGTGTGTGTGTGTGTGTGTGCGTAGTTCTCATGAATGCATTCCTCGTGAGCATCTTTACCTCAGTGACAGTAGTTTTTTATACGTTCGATATTGGGCATAGATTTAATACTCAGTTCCCCGAGACCCAGCAGTTCTCCTACTCGTCATATACCCTCACATTACAACTCCCTGGCGCTGATACCCACTGTTCATATCGAATACATGTTATGGCTGTCTCTCTGTGGCGTGGTGGCAATAGCGGACGTATTTTTGGCTTGTCGGTGAGTTTTATGTGAGACCAGTATGGCTGTTTTGAAGATGTAAGTAACCAGACTGTTCCCTGCTACATACTGGAATCGGACCCGTGTCCTATCAAACTACATGCCACGTCTCTAACATTAGTGAATTAATAAATAAAAGCGCCATGAAGAGTTTTCTTAATGTTACTTCTCTCATTCCCCTGCAGTGTGACTCAGCTCCTCGCAGTCTCCCGCAGAAGTTAATGACATTCCGCTGGTTTATGACGGATGGGTGGCCGGGAACGGAAGAGGGGAAGCGAGAGGAAAAAGTGAAGGGGAAGTAGGTAGTGACTGGGAGGAAGAAACTGTGTTGTGTACTGAATGGAAACGGAGATAAAGAGATGCTAGTCAGAGAGAGAGAGAGAGAGAGAGAGAGAGAGAGAGAGCTTGTATGGACAAAGGAAGGAAGAGATACAAAAAAAAAGTTCATGTCACGCACGACGTAAGAAAAAAAGAAGGAACTGGAAAGGAATAGTTAAGGAAAGAAGGTTGAAAACGAACGAGGAAAAGAAAGTGATCACTGAAACCATGACATGATGAGGAAATAACGATGGGGAGTGAAACCAAGATGAGAACGGAAGGGAAGGGAAGGGAAAAGGAGGAAAGCGACGACGGAAAACGGGAAGGGAAGGTTGGAAATGATTTAGAAGAGTTTGTAGTATCTGTCTAGTGTGAATTTTTATGCGTCAAAAGTTGTGCGAACCGAGCAGGAATGAATGGCGAGAGACCTGTCCGCATCGCCACTCTTGCAGATTTGACAGTCAAGGAATGAAACTGATGTGGAGAGAGAGAGAGAGAGAGAGAGAAAGCTGTAACACAAGAAATCTCCAGCAGTCATTCATCACTGCTGCACTTTAGCTCCCAGCAACTTGACCCTCCATTACCATTTGAATCACTGAGGCCGTGAGTGTGTGTGGCATTAAGGTCGTCTACTTTTGCGCTAAATCAAAACTTTGCCGAAGCATATACACGAAAGAGTTATGAATATAAATGAAAGGATAGGAATTTGCCCCTCACGTGGTCGGGTCAACTCTGGTATTCTATTCCTTTTGGAGCCAGACGGTTGCATGCAGCTGAAAGTGAACATGGGAGCCTGAGAGTGCTAATACGGTCACCATCAACCCTCTCAGAGTCGGGAGATCTGTGGTACTTTGTTCTGCCTAAAGCCAGAAGAATTAATTCAGGTGAGAGCGTTCAACAGAAGCCAGAAAGTTATGAGGATAAAAAATAAAATGCTGCCTACTCAATATATACAAATATTCAGTTCGAGGTGAAGGCTGCCCAAAAGTTGAGCCATATTTTCTGACTCCTCCAGCGCCATCATAAAGCTGGAGTGTATTGGCTGTCGTTTGGCTGTTATTGTCCGGGGCTTGAGACGCCGCACACCATTAACACACACGGGATGCATTGCGGTTCCGCTACTCTCCGCAAGAATTCATAAACCCTGCCTGTACGATAATGTTTTATCCTTCTTTTGCTATATGTGTGTGTGTGTGTGTTTGTGTGTGACTGCATGTCATTTTGCTGGCTCGATCTTCTTCAGATTGTTCTGGCGAACCGCCATCCCAACCTCATCACATATTTTATCATGATATCTATCTATCTATCTATCTATCTATCTATCTATCTATCTATCTATATATATATATATATATATATATATATATATATATATATACAGATACTTGTTTTAATCACTTATATTTTAAAGCCATTGCACTAGAAATCGCTGAAGGTTTTTGTATTTTTATATTTTTCAGCTTAAACATCATTATTAGATTCACAAGCTTGTAAGTTACTCGGTTATTTATCGTCAGAGCTAGTTTTAAGATAACTAATAGCTGAGAACGTTTAGTACAACACAGTGCAAATACCCATCCAAGTGTAAACTGACGAGTCTTTTTTTTTTTTTTTCCAGACCATTTTATGATGAGAACAGCTTGTTCTTTTGGGAGAAATGTTAGATATGTCCGGTGCAGTACACTGTAGGGGGGATTTTTCTGCTAAAGTTTCTTACCTATTCTACGATTATTTTCATGTCGGCAAAATCAGCTTGATTTCTTATGCCTGGTTTATTTCTCGCTCATATTTAGGCAACTTCATTTTTGCCAACGCAGGTTAGGAAGGGTTGAGAGGTTGTCATCAACGGCTGTTTGTACTAACTGATAGTACTGTGTACTTGAAAGCACATCCTCCACTCATGGCCATTATTATATGGTGAAATGGCGGTCTCCACCAGAGTAAAGAAGACGCTCTGCCGTCAACATGATGTATGGAAGACAATTGACCATCAACAAGGCGATTTCACACAAATGACAATCACTGTGATCATCATACGAATAAATCAGTTTTACATAATTTTATTATTGTTTTTCGAATCATCATGATCAGCATCATCATCAGGACCTCCTTTCCCACCTTAGGGCAGTGTGAGGAGAAGCAAGTCCAGTCAGCCCAAGTTTGCCCAACCCAATGGGCCACGCTTCCATTCACTCATCATTCAAATCCCCGGAATCCAGGCTCAAGCTATCATTGGAACAAACAAACAAAAAAAACATATATGGCTCTTGATTGGAATGGTGTGGAAATTGCACATATGCAAGATTAGATTTCAATCATCACTGAAAGTATATTTTTAAAAATGCGAGGTTCCCTTCTTTAATCAAGTAAATCACTTAATCTTAGTGTTCGTGGGAAAGAAAAAAAAAGTGTCAGGTTTTGGTAAGGTCGTCATTCCTCCAGCATGCCATCGGTGGCAATAGTGCCGGAGCGTTGTTGACCTTCCTGCTGGCCCTCATCACCGCTCGCCCCGCCCAGTTGTGATGTGAAAGCTAAACTGAGCTGCGAGGCCATGATGGCGTCCAGACCTATGATAGTCTCGTCAATGTCGTCCTTGACGGCAAAGATGATCGTCACTGTGACACCGAGAAAGGTGAGGCTGATGGGCGGCGTGAAGCCCAAGATGGTGAGTTGGCCGGTGATGGTACGGCAGGTGCCCTCTTCACCTTCCACAGGCACTCCCAGTTCCTGCGTCAGGGCGACCGAGGTAAAGGAGCAGGAGGCGCCCGTGTCCAGCAGGGCCAACACTTGCTTCGCCTCCGGCCCCCACTGCACCTCACACTTCACGTACAATGGGTAGGTCACGGTGGGTGGCTCAGTCGGACTGGGCTACATCACCACCATGCTGGGTCGCCTCAGCGAGAAATTCAGGTGACAGTTGTGGCCCAAGAGCACGTCCATTCCCAGGATGGGCACACAAGGCGTCATGACAACCAGGTAGGGTTACAGCCTGACCCCTCCCACCAGTCGCACCGGCGCATGCAGCCGCCCATGGATAGTGGGCTGAAACTACGCCACGGGGTTAAGTAAGGACATCGAGATGGATGTGTCCAGTCGCTACAGGAGGCCGGACCTCTACGCCATCGAGTATGGGAGCACCGACACCGTGGCCCCTGTGTCCAATAACCAGGTCACCATCGCCCTACCCACCCACCCCAGCACTTGCAGCTTGTTGCTCTCCTGGCGGTACCTCAGCCGCACCCGACGCTCCATTTTTACTTCATAACTGTTATTAATACCTAATATTCAGTAATTTATTGATTTAATGCATGGCGAAGTGTGAAGGGCAGCAGCGTGGAGACATCTGGGATGACAGTGATTTATCACCTGCACTGTCAACAGTATAAAGTTCGGGTTCAGAAGGAATTGGTCGTTAATGCAAAATATGGCGCCACAGTACCAGGTCCCGAATACTGTATATGGACCTTACGTTCTTGTTCTCCCTCTGCTTCCCTGCCAATCATTTTCTCGCCCCTTACATTCTGTGCTACTCCAACATACCAGTTTCTGCCATTATTTCCGTCGTCGTTTGGCTAACGAAGTGGTTCTTAATCACGATTTATCAGCCGCCCGGTTTTAGCCATGATGCAGTCTTAGGGCTCATGACTTCATACACTATAATCAATAACACATCAGTATCATTCAAGTCGTCATCATCATTATCCTGATCCTTAAGGTTTGATTACACAGACATGATGATAAAGTAACACTTGGCATATCTGACGTTGTTGTCGATGACCAATCCCAGTTTGTCCAGCTGAGAGGACCCATCAATAGCTGGCAGCAACCGTCCCTGCAGGACTGTCCCGTGCAGTGAACCGATGCTCCCCTACGCTGACATTGCCTTGCCACGGCTAGGCGCGGTAAAACGTGTGGTTTGGTTCCCGGTTGAATGTCGCATTTGTTTCTGCATCCAGTTATCAGGGGGACCTTGATTCAGTTATATGGTTACCATCTAGTGTTACAAATGGTTTCCTGTGGTACTGGAAGCCATTAGACTTGTCACTCAGTGTAAAGTCATCTCATGTGGAAAGAAGGGTAATAGAAAGTGACAGGAAAGAAAAGGAGAATTAGGAAGAGAGAAGGGCAGACAGAAATCGAATCATATAAAGGTGAAGGAAGTAGGCAGCACGATATCAAGAGAGTGAATGACAGTCGCCACTACCTACCACCACATATCCGATGTGATCTTAAGGAGGAGAGGTGGTGATCAACAGACAGAAAGTTAGAGAAAAAGCCGGGAATGTTGCAGATATGAAGAAGAAGCGAGTCAGACAATGGTTCCAGGCAACTCACTGAGTCGTCAACGGAAGAGGGGTGGATGGTGGGGGCATTAATGGAACCCCTCCCGCCGGGGACTCCAAGGCTTGGTTCAAGGACGCCATTTTTTTTCTTTAATTTTGAATAGAAATTGTAGTGCGTTATGTGTATATAGTTTGGTGTTGACAGTTAGAAAAAGTTGTATTGGAGAGTATGCTGGCCTACTTTCTGTGTTACTGAAACACTGAAAAAGTACAGCAATGGGGGATGGTCAGGAACTACTGTAGTCCCGAGGGCTGATGAAACGGGAGCTCCAGCTCTCCCTGTCATCACCTTTTCCATCCACCTCTAAGTATTGTTATTTCACTCCCACACCATGACAGTTGTTGTATAATGGCCTGTGAGATACTTGTGGCACTTTCTAGACTCGGACTCTTATTATAAGCTTTGATATTAAAAAAAATGAAAATGGGTGGAGGAGGGGAGATATTGTCGGCGGAGCTTATGGGAGGTAGTCTTGTTAATAGATTCTGATCCTCTCAGTCAACCGGCTGGGAACCCTTTATAAAGAGATGACAATAAGGGAACACTAATAGGATACGGTTACTGGTGACTGAATATTGAGAGGATTTTCTAATAACACAGTCATCTGAGAAGCGGTCCGTGAAATGCAACATACAGTAAGTATCTGAGTTTACAAAGCAGAAAATGTGATATACTGACATTTGCGAACGAACACCAGTTCATGACAAAAATGTGATGAGGTGGTAGCCTACCTTGGAAAAAGTGAATTACCGACGATCTGCGGGTGTGTGGAAGAAGGAACATTAAGATAATGTTAGCTTGTTTGCTTGTGACTTTTGAGTAGCTGATTCTATGTGTTAGTATACGTATTCTACAATAGTTTATTTACCTCGCAATTATATATATATATATATATATATATATATATATATTATATATATATATATATATATATATATATATATATTATCTATCTATCTACATCTGTGTGTGTGTGTGTGTGTGTGTGTGTGTGTGTGTGTGTGTGTGTGTTGGTGTGTTTTTGTTTGTGAAGGTCAATTTTCTCTCAAAAATAAAGAAGTTGGATCACGGAAGTTCTGTCAGCATCGAATTTTTGTTGCCTTGACTGAAAACAACTCACGTGATCAATAGCCTAAGGTCAACAATGAATAGTGCGAGCTGAAAGTTGTACAGTATTCTTAACTGTATATACCACTGTTGTTGGAATGAGGGAGTTATTAAATTTTTTTATCTTAGTTCTTTCCTGAGTAGGAACGATATTACGGAAACTTCTAAAGGTTAAGAAAAATCATATGAAGTTTCATGTAATTAGGGTAAATATAGGACAAGAGAGCGGAAAACGTCGAATGCCCCTAATGTATTACCAGTACGTAAAATAAATAAATAAACAAAAGTAGTCAAGGCGTGTTACGTAAAAGATGCCTCGTCTTTGTGTTAAAATGTCGGAGTAATGATGGTGAAAAGTTGGAACTCAGTGACATGAGAGTAAAAGGAACTAAGGATAAAAATCATAATAATCTCTAGGGCGTTATACTGTACATAATGTCCTCAAACAAGGTGCATTGAAGGAGAGTAATTGAGGAGGAAAAAAATCGGGCATCAGAGTCTCTGTCAGGTGATGAAAAGGGGTGATGTCAGGAGCAGTAGGGGATGCTGAGATTAAATATATACAGTAACGATGATAGTGGAGAAAATATGTGAGGCAGCTGGAAAAATATTAATGATGCTCATGGAAAGGGAAATATCTGACACGGTGAACAGGAAGGGGTAATGGGAGATGTCATATATGAATGGTTTGGTGAGAAAACTGATGAATGCTGTGAGAAGCTTTTATGACGATCTGGCGGGGAAAGTGAACGTGCATGTGCTTCAGAGACGGGTATTAGAAGTATAAACCTGAACGCTGCAATATGTGTAGAGATACTTGGCTATCCAGAGCCTTGGTGCGCCATCAAAGGGAGATTAAAGATGGAATACGACTCACTACGCTCCAGGAATACTGTGATATGTTTCAAATTATTTATTGTTAATTACAAATGGTTTTATTAAGCACGAATGAGACGCTGAATAGAAAAGACTGATGCAGCTTCATTTATTTCGCCAGTCATAAAGATCTTTTCTAATCTGAATATAATAGTCCTGATGCAGCACGAATAAGCAAAATCAATATCATCTTAGTGAATGCAGAAAAAAAAAAATGCAGTTTTTATTTAAAAATTTCAAGGCAGGTGACAATGTGCCATCCTAATTTAGGCAGAAATTTTGGCCATGTGTACAGTATGACAAATCCATGGTCGGTACTATGCAATGTGAAAACGGGATAGGACAAGCAGCACAAGACTAATACTGACCACCGCTATAATTACTAGCCATGACTTTAGAGAAGATGATGAGATGAAAGCTTCAGCTATTGCCAAGCACCCCCATTCATGGTCGCCGAGTGCATTAAGTTTCTACAGAAATCTCTGTGTCGATCAGTTTCGGCAGAGGTTTGGGTATTTCATGTTCTTGAATCAGTTCCCTTCCATATTCTACATTTTTGATCCTAGTATTATATACCGCCACACTTTTGGATTCGTCCTTCGTCTGTTCCCATGTACTCCCCCTCCCCCCCGCTCTCTCTCTCTCTCTCTCTCTCTCTCTCTCTCTCTCTCTCTTCTTAGTCTTCATCTTTTTATAACACCATTCTTATGTCGCTCCAACAGCCGCTTCCTTGGCTTATTTTTAATCTGAAGGAAGACCGGAAATTAGAGGAGCAGGCAAGTGCTGTGCAACATGAAATCCTTATAAATTTTCCGAGAAGTATTAGCCAGTCTGGTACGGAAAGAAAAATAATGTTGCCCCCTTTCGTAATCCAGATGAGCACAACATGTAGAAGTCTCAGAACTCACCAAAATTTTAATACATTGAGGTAAAAGTGAGTCCTAAGAGCCATGAGTGTTAATACTATCAGAAAACTTCTCATGACTAGGTCAACTCTTGTATTTTGTATTCTCATCGGGTAATGCCAGACGATTTTATTCAGCTGATAGTCATTCCTAAGAGCTGGAATGTTAACTTGGAGAAAAAATACCCTAACCCAGTACCCGGTAAATGAGACAACTGCCTTCCTAAGGTTCAGGCTAGAACTGGCTTAAAAAAATGAAAAAAAATGAAAAAAAAAAAAAATCAACACATGATAAAATAGGTCTAGTGTTATCGACACTGATACACTGCGTATAAGAATCATGGCTTTAATTCTGAAACAGATGCGTGAATACTATGGCGTTTATCGAAAATACGTGCAGAAAGGGGTGCACGTTTAAAACATTATTTTGTAGCATATTTTTTGGTAGCGTATGTGATATCATTTCAGGACTTCATGTACGAAATATACTAGCAAACACGATACATTAGCAAGCATGATACTCAGAGTCCTTACTTCCTCATTTAATTGTTTGTGGGATGAGAAAGACGGTTGATTCTTTCTTCCATCCGCTTAATTAAACAGAGCGAGTATTAATGTGAGCCGACGACAAGAAACATATCAGGTTCATACCTGGAGGTTAAGATAAGGCGACACTCTCATATTCTTCTTAATTAATTACAGGAGCTTGGAGGAGGGCAATATCCTTATTAAGCTCTCCAGAAGGACACGCCAAAGTAAGTTGGATGAGTTCATCTAATGCCGATAATAATCAGCAAGCGACAGACATCCGTAACAGATGTTATTAAACCACCACCTACTGCCTTACCAGAATAGTAATATCTAGGGGTATGAATATTAACTTTGCAGTGGTCTTTTACGTTCTCATACTTCCAGACTTATCAAAGATGTATAGTGCAGATGTTTCCAGCCTTGCTCCTAGTTCTAAGAATGCTAAGTACTCACAGAATGAACTAAATATTTTCGGTAGAAATGGATTGTTTTATTTATCCGATTCTGTCAATAGGCTAGTCATTCCCTTCACTTAAGTTTGGCAACCCTTGCTTTCATGGTGAGCCAAGTGGAGTTAATCGCGCCACGACATGCCACATCTAAGGTACTGCTTGCCCATCTTATGACTCAAACGATGTACTGGCAACAGCAAGGATGTTTTTATTTGTTTGTTGGTGGAATTATAGAAGAGTTGCGCTATTTACTACTGTTTATCTAACCTAAATATCTATCTATCTATCTATATACCTAGGCTGCTTCCCCCAAGGAAAGGGAGGTAGCCGAGACAGGACAACACACTCCCCATTTACTCATCCATTCAAACACATTCATTCGCATCTTAGCCCCAAAGGGGAGAACGGACAGATCCTCACCACACCACACCGCACAAGGGTCAACTGCTCAATACAATCAGTGACATCCGCAGCAGGGCCCGACAGCAGAGCTGGTTTACCCCTGCCACATCATAACAGACCCATCCCCTTACCCGCACCTGACCTGACTAGCTGATCAGACCAAAAGCGGGAGAATATCCCCTCAGGGCTGCGTCATCACTTATTCATTCACAATTTCTCTCCATTTATTTCTGTCACGCACAACCACTCTTCCTTGCTCAACAGACATCCCTCTCGCATCCAGCACTCTCTTCACACTGTCCATCAATCCTATTCGTGGTCTTCCTCTCAGCCTTACACCTCTCACATCAGATCTAGTTATCTTTTTCATCAATCGCTCATTATCCATTCTCTCCATATGCCCAAACCATCGCAACATGCTCTGCTCAACTCTACGAGCCCTCTCCCGAACAACTCCAGTTCTCCTTTGCACTTCATCATTTCGCACTCAATCCATACGCGTCACTCCACACATACTCCTTAGACACCTCATCTCCATTACATTCAAACTTTTCCTCTCTGCTACACCCATATTCTATGTTTCAGCCCCATATAACGCAGTCGGTACCACAACACCCTCATACAGCCTTCTCTTTACATCCATTCTAAGCAAACGACATCTAAACACTTTTTTTCATTCCTAGCAGCGCCTTTCCTACTTCATTTATTCTAAACTTCACTTCTGCATCTATTCTTCCATCCACAGCAACATGTGACCCTAGATATTTAAAACACTCCACCTCCTCAAGCAACTCGCCATTCAAAACTATATTCATCCCCCTACCATCTACCAACCTCGTACACGTCATCACTTTACTCTTATTCTCATTTACTTTCAATTTCCTCCTTTCACACACCCTTCCAAACTCCTCTACCAACTGTCTCAATCTCTCCTGTGAATCGGCCACCAGTGCAGTATCATCTGCAAACAGCAGCTGCTTCAGATTCCACTCTCCACCATCAACATTCACCAGACTCAGACCTCCACCTAAAACTCTTGCATTCACCTTCCTTACAACACCATCCATGTAAATATTAAACAACCAAGCTGACATCACACATCCCTGTCGCAGCCCCACTCTCACAGGATACCAATCACTCACAGCATTTCCCACTCTTACACACGCTCTACTATTTAAATAAAAACTTTTAACCCCTTTTAGTAACCTACCACCAAGTTCATACAATCTTAAAACAGTCCACAAAGCCTCCCTATCAATTCTATCATACGCTTTCTCTAAATCCATGAATGCCCAAAACACATCCTTGCCTTTCGCTAAATACTTTTCACACACTTGTCTCACAGCAAACACCTGATCCACGCATCCCCTCCCTCTCCTAAAGCCACACTGCTCATCACCAATCACTCCCTCTGTACCCTCTCTAACTCTCGTAATTAACACTCTACCATAAACCTTACCTACAACACTCAACAGACTTATACCCCTAAAGCTAGTACAGTCATACTTATCACCCTTGCCTTTATACAACGGGACCACACAAGCACTTGCCCAGTCAATTGGCACCATACCTTTCACAAAGCACACATTCAACAATCTTACTAACCAGTCAACAATAGTCACTCCACCACCCTTCAGGCATTCCACAGCACACCCATCCATACCTGCAGCTTTCCCTGTTTTCATCTCTTTTACTGCCTTCTCCACTTCCTACTTCGTGATCAAAGAATCATTCAACTCTCCCAACACATTTATTCCTTGCACCCTTCCATCTGCCACAATCTCAGCCACCCTTTCCTCCTCTCCAATTAACAATCTTTCAAAATACTCTGCCCATCTCTTCCTTACTGCATCCATCTCAATTAACATCCTTCCATCCTCTGCTTTTACTCGTTCTTCCTTCCCAGACTCTCCCTTTCGAACCCTTTTCACCTCCTTCCAAAACATTTTCTTATTCTGTTGAAAATTCTCTGTCAGCCGCCTACCCCACCTCTCATCTGCTGCCACTTTAGCATCACGCACAGCCCTTCTCGCCCTATTTCTCTTTTCCTTATACCTTTCATATGACATCTCATCCTTCCTCTGCAGCCACACTTCATATGCACGTCTCTTCTCAGTCACAGCCATACTTACTTCCTCGCACCACCATTCACTTCCTTTTCTTCTAACCTAAATATGAGAGTATTAAAGTGGTTCTTGGTATTTTTTCGTGGTCGCACCTATACAATATTCAGAATACTGTCTCACATCTCCCGACAATAACCAGCTTTACATAATAAAACTTTTTCATTTTCGCAGCAAAGTCACAAATGTAACTGAAAAAATACAGCAGCACACGTGGCAGTGTATTAGAATCCAAAGTCCTGCATTTCATATGGACACAATTTGACTAAGTGACAGGTGATGTATGGTACGTAGGAGGAATGCTGGTTCTCACGGATATCTGGCTGTGAAAGCCCATTCCCAGAGTCGGAAGAGAGAGAGAAAAAAAGACAGTTTTTACCTGATTTGGAATCAACTTGCCGGAAATGTTGAGCATTAAACAATGGGCTGAGCAATTCAATTTTAGAGGAATTGGTCAAAGGTCACTATCGTAGAGAGAGGTCTACTTAAATATTTTTATCCGATTTAGACCAAAGTTTGTGAAAGGTCTCATGATAAGGGAAGGTTAATTTTTTATTCTTTGAGAATAATCAGAGGTCAAGGTCACAGGAAAAGGTCAGAAGTCATGTTCACAGAACAATGTCAACTCAAACACCGCTGATCCGATTTGGACTAAACTTAGTGGAAGTGAAAAGGGTCAGGAAATAAAAATGCATGGAGCAGTCGGTCAAAGATTAAGCCCAGAATCAAATGTTCGGCCTTTAAACCAATTAATGGGAGCGAGTAGTGCACTTTCCGAGTGTTCCTCCTGCTAGTTATAAAGTTACTCTTTATATACCCTGTCCACTGATTAAATGCTGGAGAGGCACAAACTTCACATGTTGGCACTATCATAACTGTCACGGATATACAAACGTCCCTCACCTCCCTCCTTTTCCCCGAAAAGATGGATGGTGGATTGTAGGAGAAAACTTCGGTCAGCAGCCCACCGGGTTCATTATCAGATGAGTCTAGGGCAACAACAACAACATGAATTGATGAATGATTTGAAAATGATTGGATATCAGAATAAATACGTTCTTTCTACACATTGTTATGATTTTTCACCTTTCTGTTCTTTGGTGCAGTCATGTATTTAACAAATAAGTGAAATACGCTAACCAGAGTTCATGTTTCCGTAATCAGCAGAAGTTTGGAGAAATGCCGTGACAAGTTGTATTTGTGAAAAAAGGCGACCGTTTATTTCTCTGCCGGCAGGTGCGGAAGACCGCTGTTCCTGAGAAAGAAATTATACCTTATATCTTTAGCACAGAAGGCGAAAATAGCATACAATATCCTTTGTGCTCCTAAACGTATTCAGTCTTGTAGGAGGAAGGTAATGACACTTATTGACTGAGGTACGGAAGGCCAATCTCCTTTGATATGCAAAGTATATTTCTCCTGGACCCGAAAGCCACCTGGTGCTGTACAGTATAGTGGCGGGTACGTTGCCGGTTCATAGGTTATTTATATTTACATCTTACTTCCTCAACAATTCAATAGTTTCGAGGCACTGACTGCTTTGTGTTCTGTAGTCCAAGCTGTTGATAAAAAGTGAAAGAAAAGGAGAGAACTATTATGCTACCCACACAAAACATGTCACTTTGGTTTTATGGAAATATGCGACAACTGCACGACAGCCATAATCGTACAGACAACAATTTACACCTCCTCCCGTCCACACACACACACACACACACACACACACCTTTACCTTCTCCCTCGTAAATATTCGCACGCCTTTTATGGCATCACTTTCTTGGAAGCGAAACACGTGTGCAGTTGCCAGTACACTTTATATTGTGTGTGTGTGTGTGTGTGTGTGTGTGTGTGTGTGTGTGTGTGAAGACGCCTACGACTGCGTGTTGGGCTGGTTAGGGAAATAATGGGACAGCGATGGCAGGATAAATAATAGGGATACTTTGATTCGGGTTATAAGTAGAGGCACCCAACATTCATTCACTCTTTGTGGCGCTGCTTTTGGGTGGCTCTGCACTGTGTGACAAACTGAATGGCTTCCAATAACCCAGGAACACAATTACTAGGAAAACATTTACAACGCTGGGTGGTAACCATGTGACAAAATGATGCCTGGTGGTGTGGTAGGTGCTGGTGATCTAACCAGGTGGGGTCCGATGGGGAATGCATCCGAGGGGTGACTGGGGTTATGTTCTCATCTAATGCCACTCAGGGATATGCGAGCAGGTCACCATTGCCTTACATGCCAGAAATCAGTGGCCTAACCTCTGGCACTCACATTTCTGACAAAGCAGATAAGAACTGACACACACACACACACACACACACACACACACACACACACACACACACACACACACACACACACACACACACACACACACACACACACACACCCTGGATGCAGAGTAACATTGGACGATTTATTCGCTTCAGAAAAAAAACACCGCCGCTCCAAAAAGACTAAAGGTATCTCAATTACCCTTCACTACGATCAGGTCTTTTATATTTCATTCTTAATATACCCGGACGATTTTATTCAGCTTGAGAGACTTCTGAGGCTGGGAGGGTTACATACGGCCCACATTAACTGATTCATTTCTATACATCTCCGCTTAAAGTAAAGAAATTTATCTTAGGAAGTAAGAGTAAAATAAAAATTGTCATAGGTCTGAAGGGGTAAAGGCCATTTCTGTTATATTTCAACCATCGCCGGATGATTTCATTCAGCTGAAGCAATTTACACAGCAGTCAAGTCCTGATCTTTACTTATTCTTTTTTAATCTTATTCTTCTTCCCCCTTAATTTTATTATTTTCCTCTTTCCAGGTCGTTGACCGGTCAATCACCTCCTAATCCCCTTCTGTATAACAATCTCTCTCTGACCCCTTTCTGCTTAATTTTTTCCCTTCACCTCAGTCACCTCTGTTTCACTTTCACCTTCAGCCTATTAACCCATATATGTCGTACTCTTTTCTCTTCACCGCTATCTGTTTCATCCACTTTCCTGCTCCCATTTCTGCTTCTCTCTCTTCCCCTTACCCTTTCAGTTCACTTCCTTGTGTCGTTCTCACCTTCACCCATTCCATTTCAATCTCACCTTCACCCCATTCTCTATCACTCTCTCCTTCACCCATTACTGCTTCATTCTCTTTACATTCATCTCTGCCTCCCACGATTGTTTAATCTTCTTCATCATTCTCCGGTTACTCAATTTATTCATGATTCTCTCACTTTTTCTCTTATTATATTTGTTTGCCATTCTCTCCATCATTTTATAGTACCGAACCTATTGTTATTATATTTTTTCATGATTCTTGTTATTAGATTTTTTCATGATTCTCTCCATCATTCTATTATATATTTTTCTCTTGTTATTATTTATCTCTGTCTTCGTCTCATTCCTAAATTATCCCCTCCCTTCCTCCGGTATAAAATCTGTATCTCAGACTATACTTTATTTGATTACACATTTCACTATTCTCTCCGTCATTATCTCCTTCCTTTCCATGTTACATTGTAAACCAAGCTCTCCTTCCCTTTATTTGTTTTCATCTTTGGTCCGGATCTCTCTCTCTCTCTCTCTCTCTCTCTCTCTCTCTCCCTCTCCTTTCCTTATAATTTATTTCTTTTCATTCCTTTCTTATCCTCTTAACGGCCTATTCCTGTTCATTGCTTTCCTGTTTCTTTCCATTTATAACTTCAGTTTTTCCCTGGCATTTCCATTCTCTTCTATCCCTCTTCATCAGTTTTCGGTTTCCCTCCATATATCTCATTATTTTTCTCTCCCGATTTCCCTTCTCTTCTTTCCATCTCTTCTAACATCGTCCCTATTCAAATGTTCGTCGCTTTCCTACTCCTCGTCAACTACTCCTTCAGTTTTCTCTCTCTCTTTCCCTCTCGTCTCTTTCCTCCCTCCCTTCCTCCAAATCCCGCCTCACCTCAGCTCGCTTCTCTCCTTTTCTCCTCCTCCTCCTCCTCCTCCCTGCGCCCCATCCACGTTTTCGTATGCAAATTAGTTACCGCATTATACACGACCCTCCTCACCTTCTGCCCCGCTAATCCTCGTCCTACCCTCACCCCCTATTATCGCTCTCCCTTCCTCGTCTCGTCCCACTCCTCCCTCCCTGTTTACTGCCTCCTGCCTCATCTCTGGCTCTTTAACCATCATTATCCTCTCTTTGTCTCCCTCTTATTCCCTATTTTGGTTTTTCCCAATAATCCTCCATCTCGTTTTCCGTCGCCCTCGTATTATTCTTCCCTCCTCTGACTAAGTGCACGGTAAATTAGGATTCCGTCCAGATATATGAAATTTCCAAAGAATATTGTATTATGATAGCTGAATCTTTTCATTTTAATGCAAGGAAGAGGAAACGAATGGTTAGAAGCCTGTAATAATTGTTCCATCCGAGAAAAAAAGAAAAGAAAACCAATTTTAATATTCCATGAAGAAAAGAACTTTGTTTTTTCTTCACTAGTTCCAAACATAAGTATATGGCTATTAATCCCCAACTAGATATGTTCTAACCCAATTATATATATATATATATATATATATATATATATATATATATATATATATATATATGTGTGTGTGTGTGTGTGTGTAGTTATTTACTTCCTTCGTCGTCCACATCCTACGGCTCTTTCCCCATTTTCTTCTCACTGCCTCTCTCCACATCGTCCCTCCTCCTCCCTCATTCCCTAGCCCTACATCTTCTTCCCCCCCCCCTCCCTCTTTCCCTAGCCCTACATTTTCTTCCCTCCGCCTTCCTTTTCCTCAATCTCTAGATCCTCTTCCCTCCCCTTCCCTCTTTCCCTAGCCCTACATCTTCCTTCCCACTTCCCCATCCTCTAGCCCTACACCTTCTTCCCTTTTCCTCCGTCTTTTCTGAGTCCTACATCTTCTTGCACTCCCCCTCTTTCCTTAGCTCCACATCTCTCTACCTCCCCTACCCCATCCTAAGCCAGAGTCTTAGCCTCACAGTACGGTCGCCCATCCATGCTGTAGCCTTACCATAACAAGGGCTCCCATCTGCTCTTCCCCTCCTTACCTCAGTTTGTTTCATTCTCTCTCTCTCTCTCTCTCTCTCTCTCTCTCTCTCTCTCTCTCTCTCTCTCACCAACCTCAAAAGCCCCCAGAGATAAAGCCTTGTACATTCAGTAGTTAGTGAGATGGTATCAGTGGCTAGGGGTCGCTGCCTCTCTTATCCCTCCTTCACTCTACTTTATCCCTACCTCATCCCTCCTTCGCCCGCCTCTTAACTGATCTTCCCTCAAAGCGATCCTCGCGGGATAAACTCAGCCGCCGCCACACCTCAAAGAGCATACTGTTATCGCTCTGGCTCTTACTAGCAATCACCTACGCTCATTGACGCTCGCTCCATGATCTGCAGGGTTAAGTATAATAGAGATCAGATTGTGCTTAAGTGTAGTCAAGAGACATAATTTCGCCTAATATTTCACCACTTTCTGGCCAACCCTTCCTAAAATGAAAGAAGTTTAGTATGTTTTCTACTCATGGATGACTCACGTTGATAAGATGTGCCCAGGAGGGAAAAAATCAACATATAGTAAGAATGAAGTTGAGGCGTTTGCTTAGATGACTCTGGAAGACAGTGAGATATTTCGTAAAATCACACATTAGCACAAACACACATTTTTAAACTACACCTACTTCCAGCATTTAAAGCACACACACACACACACACACACACACACACACACACACACACACACACACACACACACACACACACACACTACATCATCTCTGAAGGCCTTGTCTACCTGTCTGTCCGTTGACACCGCCCTGTTTTGCCTGCGGCCACCACACTCTGGCCAGCTCTTTGAGGCTGGGGAACTGCTTAATTGGTGTGGCTGAGGGAAGTGTCTGGGTCTGGCTACGTGAGGCAGGGAGGATGTGGGTTATGAGAGGCGGAGGGTAGAGGAGTTGCCTGTGTGAGGGTAAAAGATGGGGGAAGGGGAGGAGGAAATGAAGGTGATCGAGAGAGAGTGGGCGGTGAGGCATACAACAGTAGTAGGAAGCAGGCTAACTGGAGCAGGTAAGAACTGGGCTGTGAGAAGCGGGAGGTAATCTTCTGTAACTGACCTGTAGAGGTAGCTTGGACTCTACTGAGGCTTTTGTTATTAAATGGTAAGAGCACTATCCAGGATACGAATGCTAGGAAAAGCATTTAGTAAAAAAAATTAAATGATGTAAAAAATGAAAACAAAAGAATGCAGCAAATATGATAGATAAATATGGAGAGGAAAAACTGTAACAGCCAATCTCACTTTGCTTCTTCGAGTAGCTTGCAACAACAGACTTGATTATTACAGAAAAATAAGAAGTACTATATTATGACAACGAAAAGAGAAAGCTCATGAAACTTCTTACTCTTGGGTGGAGTTAAGGTACTTTAATCAGAATTTTTAGTTGCCTAATTTATGAAAAACTGGGCTATAAACAAAGGGTGCGGCTAAAGTCTGCTAATGCAAATGTTTATATAGTGACAACAAGTTGTCAGCCTGGAAGGGAGCTGCGAAGAGTAAATGACAAGTTACTAAAAGACAATAATAGTAAAGACTGAAACTTTGGGAGAAGAAAATAATCGTGGATATAGTGCACTGCCTTTACTCCCTCCTCCAATTCCGTTTTTAATCGTCACACATTGGTAGACATAAAGTTTCATTCAATTTTCAATCGCCTGGTTATTTATACGTTTTTGCCTTTATTTCATTAGTTGTAGAAAGTAGAAATAAAAGACTGAGCTCTAGGAAACTTTGTCCCACTCAAAAACCAGATACACAAAAAACTGTATACCAATGGAAGCCGTAGGAATGAAGAAAGTTAAACTGAGGGAGGCTATTGTAGAGTATGTCAATTGTGTACGTGAAAGGCTAAGAACACTAATGACCTTTTGTACACAATATTGGACAGAAAGGAGATAAGGCTCAGTGAATTAACAAGAATGTACAGCAAATGTTTCATAACTGTGCTGGAGGGGAAACTTTCGGACAAAACAGTAAAATAAATCAAAATTGCTGAGAGGGTACAGCGATGCTCTCAATTACCCTTTTTTCCATCCCGTGGTGCGCAGAAAATTAAGGAATTTTTTTTTTCTAGTTTTTGTTTATTATAAACTTAAAGATTAACATCCAGGGCATCATCTGGTGAAAAGAAATGATGTCTCTCTCTCTCTCTCTCTCTGTCTTTGCATAGGGCCATGCATACGTTTACGTAGGGGAGTAGTTAAAAAAATTAAAAGAAAAAAAATTGTTTTTGTTTATCATAAACTTGAAGATAAACATCCAGGCCATCATCTGGTGAAAAGAATTTAAAAAAATCTCTTTTTCTCCGACTGTGCGTAGCGCCATGAGTAAGTTTGCGTAGGGCTGGAGTAGTTAGCAGTGATGCACGGCCAGCACAGCCTGAGCTGTGGCTCGCAATCCACAGGTTAACATACATATGTACATGCTGCCATTATGCATATATGCATACATTCATACATACAGACATACACACATGCATACATACATACATATATCGCCTTCGGCGTCTCAAAAATTGCTTTTTGTTTAAACAGCTAAGTACCTTATTTTCAGTAGCCTAATACCTAAGTATAGTACTGCTCCAAAACTAACAAAGAAAAGTTTTAACTTAAGAAAAAAAAATACGAATATTACCGAGATGATCTGGCTTCATTTTCACTTCATCATAGTAAAGGCTATCAGTTATTCATTCTTGGAATTATTAGGGGTGAGATTGTCGAACATACCTACGATCGATTCCGTGTCTTAACCATACGGTTTTGCAGGAAAAACAAGGAAAGAGGAAAGTTGGGTCTTCCCAAATATCTCATTCCTACTTAAAAAAAAAAAAAAAATAGTTACGAGTGGGTAATTATCGTAAGTTATTTCCAGTTTCCTACAGAATGAACAAGTAGAGTACTGGGCATTCCGTGTCTATGGGTCTTCCTGCAATTATAAATCTGAGATACGACAGGGAATCAATAGTGAAATAATTCTGAGAATCCCATTCCAAGGTTGGTGTGGGTGGCAGGAGAGGGAGAGGGAAATACAGCCTGTGAATGTTATAGATTGGGTGGTAGCCTACTGGTGTTGTGGATACTTAAATCAAAGTTTTCTCCTAAAAACAAAACAAAATAGTAAGCATATATCTTTCCCATACCCGGTAATTCTTACGACGTTTAAGAAAATCTAAGAAACGAAGACACATATAAAGGAAAATGGATATCAGCTGTAATTCTTCAAAACGGCGAGTGATATTAAAGTTGGTTGAAAACAGATTTCATGATAATCTTGCAATAATAAGAAAAATTAAATTTGCGAAGAATGGTGAGTGAAATTAAACTGTGGTACAACACGCAATGTATAAAGAAGAATAGAAAGCAACATTTAGATCCGATGCCAGATTTAAGAGACTGGATGAAATAGGAGGTTGGATCAGGGAAACAGAAACTGAAAAGGTAGACATTTAGTGGAGGGATATTCTCTCCATGACCTAGCTCTTTCACACCATGTACTTATCTTCATTCTTTCCATTCCACTGACTAGTTCCCATTTTTTCCCCTCTTGCGTCCTGTTCCATACTCCTCCCGACGTAATCTTCCATTTCCAACACTCAAATGCCCTCACTATACGTTTTGTTCACCCTTTTCTTCTCAGTGTCTCTCATTTCCTTTATCGCTCCATTCATTCAGTTATGAATTTTCTTTTCACAACCCTTCTTCCATATAGCCTCTTTACTCCTTCCTGAGTTTGTTTTCTAGTCAACTTTCTTTCCTTTTTTTTCACTCACTGTGTATATATTCTCACTGATTCCTCATTTTCTTTACAGCAAATTTCTACTTTTTGATCTTGTCCACCAAGTCCGGTTGTTGTGTCATGATTTCTCCAGGTATTCTTAATACGTCCTAAATCTGTATCCATCACTGCCTCTCCATGCCTTAGTTTTCGTCTTCCTTTACGTTATCCTGCCATGCTTCCCTTCTTTCTCCTCCTCTATTTCGTCTCTCCACATCCTCCAGTCACCATCCAGACGGCCCAGTAGCCCTGGCCATGTCTGGGTGCAGATTAATGACCCTGCCTCCTGACTGATCACCAGGCCTCATCATCATCATCATCATCACTCATCTCCAGTAACTAGTTTTTAACCTACACCTGATGACCTTTATGAGCTGCTGAAGACTCAGCGAAAAAAGACCACCATGATTTTTACTGGACCTCCTTGAAGAGGGAAGGGCCTTGCAATGATTATGGTGTGTTTCTATTTTTGTAGTAGCCCCAGCATCAATGTACTGTATTCCTGTTGAACTGATGCTGAAAATAACTGTTAGAGCCTTACCACAGCATTAATTCCGGATATCGGGAAGACAATCAGGAACTAGTTGCTAGTTCGAACGTGTAAAGTAACAAACCGAAATAGAGTGACAACCATTGATTTTAATAACAATTTCAGAATACTGATATTGCATACCCATTCAGAAACATTTTTTTTTTCTTGGAAAGGATAATCCACTTGAATATTTATTATGAGCGTAATATCCGAGATTTAATTGTTAGAATTCATGCAAGAAAACATAGTGTTACAAGAGGAAATCTTTTAAAATTCGACTTCTTAGTGGAACATGTTAATTGAAGTCCTCGGTACATTACCTTGGAAAGCTGGGATTCCAAGGGGTTCCTTTGGTCTCATGAGTAATATATAGTTAAACACAAAATTTACTGAATGTATCTACTACCTGCTTAAAGAATCTCTTCTCTATCTCACAGAGTAGAAAAGTTAGTAGCCTCTGAAAACCATCGCGGTCGGGCCGTGTCGTGTAGCGCCGCTCATTTCTCAGCTGAATGTAAACATCGCATCGCTACGCGTGGTCGCTCGTAATTGAGTGATCATAATCTTTGCGCGCGCGCACACGCACACGCACACACACACACACACACACACACACACACACACACACACACACAGACTACCTACATATATTCAAATAAAAATGTGTGTGTGTGTGTGTGTGTGTGTGTGTGTGTGTGTGTGTGTGTGTGTGTGTGTGTGTGTGTGTGTGTGTGTGTGTGTGTGTGCATCCGACTCTGGGCATAGGCTTATCAGCCCATTCCCCAAGGCCTAAGGGTCCTTCAACATAACATTCCTCCACATGTCACCATGTCGGCGCCAACATCCACCGTTAATATTGAATACATGTTAGTGTTGTCTCATACAAGACAAGTAAATTTGTAAGTTGGTGGGGTTGTTTTACATGTCGGTGGGTCTTATTATATACCATTAAAGTAAGTTTTTACCGAAATGAATTTCTTAAACTATTTTCTGCCTCAGCCGACATCGAACTAAGACAGCAGACCACCTATTCCCCTAATCGGCAACGAGTTTACGAAGCAGATAATATCTGAAAAATTCCTGTGGTTTTGTATGGTGTGGTATGGCTACGCTAAAGTCAGTATAGTCTACGGGAGAGAAGCATCTCGTTTCTGCAAATAGTTAGGAAGGAACAGGCTGACATTAAGTCAGACCAACAATTTTTGCTAAATCCCAACCCACTCATAGAGTATGACACCCAGGCATCGATGTCTCATCCAGTTCCTCAGCTTCATTACTGCGCGGACAAAACAAGGGGATGAAACAACTTTGCCCAAGAGTCAGACCAGCCCAATTTGAACTTGGGTTCTTCCAGCTGCCGTCTGTATGTGCTGACCATTGCAACATTAGCTCCCCATAGAGAAGGAGGGGAGATAAGGTGGAGGGAAGGAGGGCTTGCAGTGTGGAGGGAAGAAGGGTGAGGGAAGAATCAGTGTCACCAGAGTGTAAAATTAGCCTCAAAGGAAGAACACACAGCGCCCTCAATTACCTTTAGTGCATTTTGTAATTAGTCATCCTGTAGTTTTTTGTTAATCACGTGATGAGATTATGTCTCTCTCTCTCTCTCTCTCTCTCTCTCTCTCTCAGGCCCTGCGAAATAGTGATGCTAGTACTCCGATTTTGTAGTGACCAAGCCATCCCCACATCATAATGTTTGACATACGTGTAGGGTGATGCTGTTTTCTGACTCTTATGCAGGTGTCCCAGGTCGGTGTGAGGTCCAGTCCACCCATTTGTAAATTCCCACCTCAGGTTTTATTGCACTGAGAGTGTCATCACATCTGCGTCCTTCATATATATATATATATATATATATATATATATATATATATATATATATATATATATATATATATATGTGTGTGTGTGTGTGTGTGTGTGTGTGTGTGTGTGTGTGTGTATGTGTATGTGTGTGTGTGTGTGTGTGTGTGTGTGTGTGTGTGTGTTTGCTTCTTTTTATCGTGTTCATAACACAGTTTACTCGTAATCGACACAATTATGAGTGTCAGCCCCCTAATATTCTGCTAGGACTTGAAAACTGTAGCTACGACTACTTTGTCCGTTACTACTGATCTTGAATGAGATGTAAAAGCCATACTGAAGATCTCTCTGATGCATTTACCCGGTACAAGAAGAACTCAGGGACTGAATGTTGAGGCTGATTATGAGAGTTAACAATTTTCCATCATGAAGTATTGTGTAAAAAATCTGCATTTCTGCGGTTACGATGTTGGTCTCGCATAATTAATCAAATGACTTACGCTGATTTTGATATGAATGGGACAAGTTTTGGCGGGCTCCAGCCTTTAGTTCCTTCAATATTCAGTAGAGAATGTTTGATCCTTTGATAAAGCATTCTTCAGTATTTCAAACTGAGAGAAGAAACAAGGCGAAACAGTGACAGATGACAACGTGCGGTAGTTACTTGCTCATATCACAGCGCTCCCCCCCTCCCCAGCCCTCCACTTCTTCTCTCATCCACTAATGAAATCAATTTCTTACATCGGGCAGCTCAAGCGTGGAGTTGCCGGCTGTTGAATATGAGCCAATTAATGTGGTAACAAAGAGGTGATCTGGTTAGTGCGGTAATTTGTCGAAGCCAGAGTCACCACAGGGCCGTGGCTGGAGGGAGAGGGGAGGGTGTTAGAAAAAAGGAGGAGAAGAGGTGGGGGTGTTGGAGGAAATAAATGGTCGATAGGGAGGCGCTGAGAATGAAAACGTGCAGAATGAAACAAGATAAAAGGGTGACTGAGCAGGAGTTAAGAAAAAAAAAAATGGTTGTGTTGACGAGTAAGACTGGTACTATAAAACACACACACACACACACACACACACACACACACACACACACATTCACACAGACCCTTCAAGACGGAGACACTTTGTTTTATTATTCTTGCTACCCCCAGACATATCTATTTAAATTATGGCAGACCTCTTGTAGTAAGAGGTTGATACCTCTTGAACGGGAAGCCACACCCCTAGTATTTTACGGCTGTAACTGAAACACATGCTGTAACAAATAATGTACAGAGTAGGAACAGTAGCTTGTTGCTAAGTAGGGTAACCACATGCCCACCGCTGTTTAGAAATAAGAAATTACGGGCTTCCCTACATTCTTCCTTAGTGTTAAGAAAGGATCAGTATGCATCATGCCTTGGCATATGTGTATTTGAGGTAAGGACGAATGCTACGCTCAGGTTCAAATCATCAGGAGACTGCTGGAAGGTTTTCGATTATGCAGTGCCATCAAGGGTGTAAACTGGCCACTGATCCTCTTGTTATGGATTGTGGTAACCTGCATAGCGTTCCTACACTCATAAGAGGTTTCTGTGGAAATGTCTGGTAATGTTTTGTTAACATTGTCTCTGTCTTTATCTGTCTGTCTGCCCCCCCCCCTCTCTCTCTCTCTCTCTCTCTCTCTCTCTCACACACACACACACACACACACACACACACACACACACACACACACACACAATCAACAAGGAAGTAGGAGACAGCAATACTGATATATAATAAAGCTGTGCCACACGACCTGCCGTCACAACATTCATCACCCAGCCAGCAGCAGCAGTGAGGGTCGGGTGTTGTGTGAGTTGTAGACTCTTCTCATTCTAATGCCACTCACGTATGCCAAAGTTTAGGTTTTGCTTTCATTGCCTCACTGTTACTTTTCATGTCCGGGTACATCACACAAACACACACACACAATTATATATATATATATATATATATATATATATATATATATATATATATATATATATATATATATATATATATATATATATATATATATTTTTCCAGACGCCATGTATCCCAAACGGGGTGGCCAACGGCTTAGAGTTAATTGTTTTACAGGGAGGGGCACTAATCATCCACCAACCCCACTTGACACGTACTGTAGGGATGAAAAAAATATATATATATATATATATATATATATATATATATATATATATATATGTATATATATATATATATATATATATATATATATATATATATATATATATATATTGCACCGTTTCTGCCTGTCATGCACCTTTAACCATTAAAGGACCTTTTAATATATTTGTTCTTTTTTCCTCCTTTTTTCGTTTTTCTTTCCAAGTTTGCTTTCTCTACTCGTTTTTTCTCTCCCTCCCATCCCCTCAACTGTACCTCCTCCCCTCTTCCCCTCAATTGCCAGACAAGAGCAACATTACACGTCACATTAGTCCAGCCGGCGCCCCATACTCCAAACAATTGCTTGCCGGCGCAGTTCCCACGCTCAACTCTTGCAATGGCACGCTCGCTAAACCTTTCCCACTCTTCTTTTTCTGCTGTCTCTGACTGCCATACTCTTACATTCTTCCGATTGCATTTTTCTTTAATCTTCCTACTATATATATCAAGTTCTTCAGATGAGAAGAATATAATGACTGTTTCAGGGGACTAGCTATGCATGAACAGTTTAGTCACAGGCGCTTGCATGCTTGCGTAAGTGTAAGCAATTAGTTCCGCTCAGTAAATGGTGTTGATTGTTCACGGACAAGAGTCTCTCTCTCTCTCTCTCTCTCTCACACACACACACACACACGTAGGTCTTGTGATCTGATACTTATCAAATAAGTGGATGAGATGTCACTGCAGTTGTTTGCTAATTGGGAAAATAAAAGCAAATTCGACAAATGAATCCGAAGATGTATGCAAAAATGATTTGAACACAGGTGAGGGATGTCACACGGCTACAATGAGAGTAAAAAATATGAATGAGTTATACTGTTCAACAATATCAGCATCAAATTCATCCACTACCTCCCACAAACAATATCGCCTCACGTTTGATGGATGCTTAAATTCTCTGGCATTTCAAAATTTCCCGTTAATTTATGGATAATATCACAGAAGGTCACAGATTCTTGTGGGACGCCTTGTTTGGTCGCTCCTTTATTGAACTCTCACTCTCTCTCTCTCTCTCTCTCTCTCTCTCTCTCTCTCTCTCTCTCTTTTGCATTACCCTTTCTCTTGCCTTTAAGTCACGCGCCATGAAACTCTCTTCCCCAGTGTACTCCTTTCCCTGTTTCTACTCTCACTCCTTCACTCGTTTCTTTCATTTATGTGTTCTTTTCTCTTTCTCAGATACAGCCCAATCGGTCTCGTTCCAAGCCCACTGCTGTATCTCTTTCTTTTTCGCTGGTTATTTGAGTGATAGACTTGAGTACTATCCTATTTGTGATTTTGCGTTAATTAATTCTAATTGTAATACTGTATATGTACATGTGCTACGAAAAAGTAAATATCGTTCATCCTGTAATGTACGATTATAAGTTTTATACACTGTCGGCCCATAACATTCAGAAATATTATTCTTTATATCTTAAGCTTCCGTCCACGTGGAGCAGAATAAAAAGGATACATTATTATCATATCGGCAGAACATATGAAGACACGCGAAGGGAACCGTAAACTAATGCATTCCGTGTATGTTGATATCGTGCGGCGTCTCAATTCCCGGACCATGACAGCCAAATGACAGCCAATACAGCGCTGCTTTATGGTGGCGTTGGCGGCAGCGACGGAGAGGCCAGAAAATACGGTCGAGCTTTGTAAGGAAATCTGTGTTGCATGCAGGATAGGGATGTTCTTTTTACACTTCTGCAATCCCTTCCACATAAATACTTTCTTGGTGGCTTACCCTTACAATTTCCACAGACTCTACCCTGTACTTGGTTCTCTCTCTCTCTCTCTCTCTCTCTCTCTCTCTCTCTCTCTCTCTCTCTCTCTCTCACACACACACACACACACACACACACACACACACACACACACACACACACACACACGCACACACAAACGCTTTGGTTATAAGTCATCTTTTACTATACCCTTCCGCCCTAACACAGAAAAGCCTTTATGTATATTCATTTATATATACTCAAGCACACATAACTCACCTCTCACCAGTGCCCTAACTCCCTCCACTCTTCTCTTTCACTCACCAGTCTTTCTTCCATTCTTTACCCCTCCCTTGCATGATGGACTCTTTCAGGACAAGTCTCTATATCATTCCTTCTGAAGACAATTCCCTTTAGAGCCACTTTAATTTGTTATAAAAATGCCTTCTCTCCATCCTGAATGCTGAACTATTACAATGAATCAGCAGTAAAATATTGTGAAGAAATAATACTGAAGGCATTTATAGAGTCGTACCATTGTCTTATACTGCCACTGAACAAAGGGAAATAAGTTGTAAGAGAACGAAAATCTTTACTGAGATAAAGCGGACAAGCTGTACATCCAATTCTCTCCTTAAGTTTCATTTGTTCCCATTCATCCCCACGTCCACCCACCCATCCCCATAAACTGCTGGCATGTCATTAAAGTGTGAGAGATACTGCCGGGAACTGAGGCATAATGGAGGCGGATGAGCATAATAATTTCAGTAATAGTCCATAAAGTCAAAATTGTACTTCGTGATGGGTATGACTGAAGACTCGCAGACAAAAGGGCACTGGAGGCTGTTGTCATGGGAATCGTGGTGATGACATGATGCACAGAGTTTTAGGAGACGGTTCCACTATTTGCTTAAAGAAAGGTTCGAAACTCTTTCCTAATGTTACCCACTGACGTCAATCATGCATCGAACTTTTATAGTAATAGACAAAGATGCAGGAAAACAATATTCTTTTTGCAACCATAAACTACAAGCTTTCAGCAGTATAGACGAATTAATAAGATAAGGATTTTTACAACGTGAACTGCCCTATTCCTTTGACAATTTTGTACACTCGTTGCAGGAAAAAGAAATACGATAGAGTTTTATCGTTAGCTTCCTCAGTACAATGACACCTTGTTTATTTCTCGCTTCCTCCCAACGATTTTATAAACCTAAGACTTTTCGAATTACATGATTTACATGTAGCGCTCATTAACCTTTTCAATGCAAATGATCTCTTTCGGGCTGTAGCATAAAATCAGAAAATGGTGCATAATATGAGGTTCAAAACACGTTGTCGTAGTAAAGGGGTTAATGATAATCACCAGTAACTGAAAGTTCTGTCACTGTATACTTTATTGACAGAGGCTATAATAAAGGATTAGTATTCAGAGTGTATCAGCTTTCTCGCCCTCTTCATTGGGCTGAGTTAGTTATTTAATTACCGGTACGTGTGTGAAATTGCTTTTTTATTAAATTTTACTATGGCATCCCTACAAATAAGCTAAATTAGAACACATTATTTATCAAGTTACAAACGTTGTTATATTTATTCCACACACACACACACACACACACACACACACACACACACACACACACACACACACCGCTCGCTGGTGCAGTGGTAACGTTCTCGCTTGCCAACTGGTGGACGGGAGTTCGCGCCTCGCTCAGGTTGCGAAAAGTTTCACTGACGAAGTGGGTGGTTAGTCCCCCTTGAGCAAGGGGACGGGTGTGTGCGTGTGTGAAGGTCACAGCCTTGCCCTTAGATCGGACTATATGAGCTCCCAGCTCCCTTCCGGGAGGGTAAAAGCTGACAATCACGACCATCAAGTGATCCTGACCGACCCGGTGAATTACACACACACACACACACACACAAACACAAAATTCCCTTCACGACAGAGTATCACTGAAACTAAAGAAAATCAGTCAGCAGTAGTTAGCATGAGAAAAATCACACATGAGTTAAAAGAGAATCCTTGCATCAACTTCACCATGAGGAGGTCCTTCCTAACTAGAATAAAACTGTTTCATGGTAGCTGGAACGAAATGTAAAAATGCGTCACCATATTGAAGGGGTTATATTGTTTGCAAGCTTACTCCGAAGCTCTTCACAATATCGTTAGACAGCATCAACTATGTAATTACTGTTTACTGGCTTAGTCTTTATGCATATAATATGTGCTCGTTATGATAAGCTTCCTTTGTTAAAAACGCCACTTTCATGACTTTCAGTAACAGTATTTATCTCTGACTTGAATAATGTGGATGGTAGCACATCGCCATAAGTTGGTTATATGGTTACTACCCAACATTGGAAATGGTTTTCTGGTGTACAGGAAACCATTTGGCTTGTCACGCAGTGTAGAGTCACTCATAGGCAGAAGGAAGAGGAAAGAATGAAGGAAGGAAAGACAGAAGAGGGAGTGTAAAGTCACCCGTAGGCAGAAGACCCACATATCTACAAAAGTTCAATGAAATCCATCAATAACGTTTTTATATATCTTCTGGATAAACAAACAGATAAACAAACCGGGGTGAATAGATAACCTACTCCAACTTCACTGGAGGAGGTACTAAACACGGCAGTGACAAGAATGGTACCATAGTTAAGATTTGATTCGTGCTAAAGTCGCTGGAAACAGTTTTGAACTCTCACACAGTACAAGTCTTCTTGCTAGAGCCTAGGTTAATAAAACTGAGCGGGGCAGCAAAATTTCAATGATCTGACGGAAGGGAAAATAAAATAGTATGACGGTATCGAGAAAAATATCGTCTGGTGATGGTAAGGGTAAAATCTTCTGGCAATGGGCAGAAAAACTGTCTGGCGGCAGGTAGAATAATGCTGCGGTAATATGAAAAAATCATCTGATGGTGTGAAGATTAAAATAAGTAAGACTGCTTTCATAAAGGATTAGTAGAAATATTTTTTACCCTTGAGACCAGCATCTGTTAACATTATTTATTAGCACCCTAGGGGTGCTGAAATTGATTTTAGGGGGTGCTAGGAATGAAAGGGCTTCTGGATTATAGTTGAGGTAGAAATTGTGTGCAAAATATCTACCAGAGCAAGAGCAGACTCTATTGTAGAGATTTTACATGTCGAGAAAGGTAAATTTTTGTAATCTTCGATCAAGTCAGTACAAAAAGAAAAGCCATACACCATTCAGATGAAGGAACTGGATGCAGCTTAGCAACTGTAGGTGACCAAGTGGTTAGTGAAGTAACCTGCTGTCTGAAACGATGAGAGTTCGACTCCATGCTGGTGCAAGGGATGCCTTAAGTAATTGAATCTTATTAAACAAAAACTTTAGTGATCATCCACAAGACCCAATGGCACATAAAAAAAAAAAAAAACGCTAGTACACTACCATCAACAGCTTTGAATAAGACAGTTTTAGCATGTATTCAGCAGGGGTAGCAGCCGTAGCTCAGTGGGTTAGAGTGCTCCGCTCTGACCGAAGGGCCGGAGGACCGAATCCACACAAGGGTCACTGGTAGACATCAGGAAGGGCATCTGGTCATAAAATGCTACACGCTCCAATCTAAAGTCCTCTATGAAGGGGCAACGCCTTAGCCCTTCGGGGATACCTGGCGTAAAAAGCATGTATTCAGCAGGGACTGAGTTTTGGCAGAGTGGAGGCAAGTGAAGGTATGCGACACGTAGGACTGCAGGGCCTTATGGAACGGACGATGAATCCTATTCCTCGAGAGGGGCATTGTAAAAACAAAAATGGGGAGTGGAATGCTTCAGCTTAACTACAGGGGATGCTGACGTATAGACCTAGACAATAAAAGACCACTTGTTAGCTTAATAAAATCGTCCGGTGGTAGCCACACTAATGCTGTTCTAATCGACACCTTTCTGATCTTGGTCGACATGAACAGCAGTTAGTTAAAGTTAAATACAGTTATAAGCATGCGTAAGACAATGTACAGTAAGTATCGTTGAGCTTTATGTAATTACTTTATAATAAGATATACAGGTATGCAATGCATGCATATTTACATATCTTTTGTCTCAAAACTCACACATCCCACACTTCAAAACTACATCTATTGATATACTCCGAATGCAGCCAAGCTGATCATGTAAAAAGATGTAGACAACTATCTGGGCACCTATGATATGGCGTACTCTAGTTCAGATCGCCCTTCAGGAAATTCACCCACGCTGAGATGAAAAGGTGTTCGATAGTGGTGCCTCCTAAGACACTGGTTCACCCCTAGACAGAAATTCATTGCAGTGTGTGTGCATATACATACTGTAGAAGCATCCCTAAGTTGATCCTATTTCCTATTTTCGCTCTCCCTATTGCCCCTCCCCTCCACTCCGACGTCCCCTACCCTGTATGCAGATCAGTGGGGCCACCATATCCCGTCCCACCCGTGACGTAACATATTTTCATAAATAAGCCTTCACCTAACTCTTTCCCACGGTTCTGCCTTTTTACACAGTTGTTGGTCTGCTGCATAAACTGGGACGATATTTTGTTTATTGCCATTTTAATGTTACCCTTGGTTGATGAGAAGTATAATACTGTTTTACTTATTGTGACTCGTTCATTGGGTGAAATCAAAGGAACAAATTCGAGGTATGTCAAAATAATGACTTTCATATAAAGTAGTAAAATTAAATACATAAAAATATGAAGCTATGTTTATACCAATGATGAAACAGTTGACTTAATGACTTGGCCGTCACTCATAAAGACGTATTCATCTTTATCATACGGTAAAATAAAAAGTGGACAGAAGTAGTTACAGACAATTGATGCAGTGGTGCATCTGATGTGTACTTGTCTGTGGTATGACTGTTAGATAATGAGGGGGCACTTTTAAGCTGGTGTCAGCCATACTAGAACAGCTAAGTTATACCGGTATATTTGAGAAAGTATTACATGACCAAGATGATCAATAAAACAAAGGAATTAACCGAATAGGTCGTAGAACTTTACATGCATTCACCACAAAGTCTGCTCGTGTACGTACCCGTTCAGTCAACATTCACTATCGGAAGAAGTAAACATTTATCGCCTCCGCTGTATAATTTTGGCTTTAAAACTACTTGTTCTTCCATGTCGAAGCCACTGTGATAACTTCCTCATTCATAACGACCAAGTCGCGGCACATTCCTTGTACACGATTTTACCGCTGAAAGTATCTAGGAGGTTTTTCTGAGCAACTGAAAAATGAGAGGAGACATGATTTCACTGGCTGTCAAATGCATGCACTATGTGTGAGTAGCCAGAATTTTAAGACGTATAATCATAGGCATTTTAAGCCTTACAATTATGACCTGATATGGGAATCAAAGTATTCTCATGATGGAAGAACAATCCCACATTTAGTAAAGCTGAAGAGGAGCCATTCGTTTTGAAACTGTTGTATCTCCCAGTAAATAACTTTCCTAAATGTGGATATAATGTTTCTATTCGAACGATAATGGCACTATGTTATCAAGACAATATTTTCGTGATCAAATCAAAGCCTATTTACATACACACATTCATTCAGAGGTGGCATGAAATCAAACACCGATGGCGTGATTGGCAAGAGATTACACCTCCCTTCCCTGGCTGTCAATTACCCACGCGCCTCCCCAAAATAACCCACTTTCCCTTACGTTTTCTTTCGCGAGGCTGACGGGCGCCAGCGTGAAATTGGAACCCCCATGCAAATTCCTGTCACTCCCTTCATATTGGCCTTCCGGACTGACTGACACGACCTGGTTCCGCACATATCGTTTATCGCAGATCACGTGACCGGCGTCAGTTCCTACCTCGCGCAGCCGACGGTTCCCAGCGGATATTTGAGGCGCAGGACCGTCGTCGCCTGGTAAATAGTGGATAAGGCGTCACTCCGGCCACCATACAGGACCCACACGCGCCGCGACGGTCACCTCAGCTACTTTATGACCAGCAATTACAAATGCCGGTCACTCATGTTTTGACCAGCAATTTGTCAGGGACAGATCAGACGTTCTCTGAGGGCAATGATTAATTGCCTTCTCCAGAATTCATTATGGTCTACGAAACACTGCCCACCTTAGACGTGTACTTGGTGGCCGACATATACTTTGAGATACGAAACGAAATGTAAAAAGTAAGGTAAACAGATAACGCCATGAGGTGCTTATCTGCAATGCTCATCTCCGTAACTTAGGCATTTACGTTTACTGTGGATTTCTTCACCTACTGTCCTGAGATACAGTGCCATTGCCAAGGCCAACGAGACTACAGTTACCTGCATGGGAAAAGAAAAACCCCACAGTACCACAGTTTAAGCTAACAATACATCACACTGCCTTCTACTGTTGACCCTTTACAAAACTAACGTTGACTCTAGCCACTGACTGATAAAATTTCTCTCTACTAAGCATAATCGTCTGATTTAGGCCTAAATAAAGTTCTTGAGTGTTCCAGTGGCTGAGAAAGGGAAACCTTATGCAATGTTTGAAGCCTCTGAGTGCTAATAATTCTTTCAGTTGTATTAATTCTACTGAGGTTACCTTGAATACATTACCCAGTTGCACCAGTCACAGAGAAAGGATTAAGCTGACTTCAGTACACGGTCTCAAGCCTTATGTTATAACTGAATTCTTTATGATGTCTCTGCCAGTTGATTATCAAGATTGCATAGAAACAGCTAGATGCTTCGTTTCAGAGGAAGTCCCTAAAGTTTCTTACTAGGCACTGTAATGAAAGAGATATGGCAGAAGCCCAACCAAATTTCAGCCAAGGACAAAGTGTAATTGCCCCGAAACACCACCTTGCCCATACCTGATGACATGACGGTACGGAAAACTCTACAGATGGATGAAAAGATGCGACATATAATAGCAGGCGAAACTTTTAAATCTTGCCTTAGACGGAGAGATTCCGATTGCCTCGAAAACAGCTAAGAAAAGGGTTAATAGATACATATATATGTTCGAAAGCAACTTACAACGTTAACAAATGCACGTAAGACTTCATATAAAATATTGTTACTGAATAAATAATTATTTTTGACTTACTGTAAGGAGCAGAATAAAACTTATAAGGTGTCCACACACGCTATGAACGGCGCATAAACACTGGGATGAAAATATATGCTGGGCTCACTGTTGACTGCCTGCAATAAGAAAGAAAGAAGGGAGATTAGGAAGTCATCTTATTAGTCAAAGAATGGTAACTGGACAACACACACACACACACACACACACACACACACACACACCGCTCGCTGGTGAAGTGGTAACGTTCTCGCTTGCCAACTGGTGGACGGGAGTTCGCGCCTGGCTCAGGTTGCGAAAAGTTTCACTGACGAAGTGGGTGGTTACTGTCCCCCTCGAGCAAGGGGACGGGTGTGTGCGTGTGTGAAGGTCACAGCCTTGCCCTTAGATCGGACTATATGAGCTCTCAGCTCCCTTCCGGGAGGGTAAAAGCTGACGATCACGACCATCAAGTGATCCTGACCGACCCGGTGAAAAAAAAAAAAAAATACACGCACACACACACACACACACACAAGATCACAGAACATTCTGGCTAATGACAGGCAGTTATTATTCAGATAGAAGTTCTAAGTAATAGCAGCAGTCGTAGTAGTATTAGCAGTAGTAGTAGTAGTAGTAGTAGTAGTTGTTGTTGTTGTTGTTGTTGTTGTTGCAGTAGTAGTAGTAGCAGCAGCAGCAATAGAAGCAACAGCAGCAGCAACAACTGTATTAGTAATATTAGTAGTATTAGTAGCTGCAACCTAAGGCTCATCTGAACCTGAACCCGGCGGACTGCACGATTAAGTTTGCCTTCTGGAGTCCATCATCCTTCTTTCCGAGGGTGGGAAGTATCTGAGAATAGTTTATATAATCAGGCCACTCATTTTTATCTCTGCCACCACACGAAAGCGTCCCTCCCTAGCACCTGCTTTTCAAGTGAATGGGTCGAATAAAGCCGAAACGACGTCAAGGTACACATTTTCATGCAGACACACGCGAGGACACAGGCTACACTCTAAGCACAGAGCCTTCGGCTACGCCGGTAGTTATGCACAAGCACGGGTGCATACGGAACATGTGCATATACCAGTATACTGGAGTATTAATGCTGGCCTGATGCTAATGCATATGTATGTACAAAAACTGCACACAAATGCTGATATAGTATGCAAGGGCGAAGCGCATGAGCGTGGATACAGTATATACTTGTGCCTTCATATATGAACATATATATGTGTGTCCTACATGAATATTGAGAATCAAACACATATAAGCAAGAGCAAAGATGAAACATTAATCCCACAGATCAGTACCTAAGGACGGAGATAAAGTTAATGGGGTGTTGGAGGACACAAACCTATTGACACAATCGATGTGTACCCCTCACTCCACACTCACCCTCCCGACCCCTCTACACGCCTGATGCTCCCCCTCCTGTGCTATTTAATCAGCTGCCTCCCTCATTATCCTCAACACATCCAGTCCTCACGTCATTTCTCTATTCTCATACATTCATTCTCATTTCACATTTTCGTATAGTTTCTCTTCTGTTGTCCATCTTGGTTTTGTTTCTTGTTTACCTTCTATAGTCCTCTTTCATCCTGTTTAATTTTGTCTTTTGCTAACCTGTTTCACTTCTAATATTGTCTTTCTATTCTCCATAATATTTTAATTTCACTTTTCTGTTGTCTGTTTTCATTTTATTTTATCTTTCTCTATTATCCTTTTTTCATTTTCTTTCCTTTTTTTCTAGTTTCATTTTCCTTCACCTCTTCCATTTTGTTTCACCTCTCTCTTGTCAACCCGTTTAATTTTGTTTCTTCCTTTTGCTTTGCTGTTCATTTTCACTTTGTTTCATCTTTTTATTCTGCTGTTCTTTCTTCATTTTACTTCATCTTTCCCTTCTACTGACAGTTTTTATCTTGTTTACTTTTTCACTTTCTCATTTTCAGTGGTTCTCCCATCTCCTTCCTTCTTCTCTGATTTCTACTGGATCTCTGCCTTCACTTGTGTATTCTCTCCATGTTTGTGTTTTTGCCTATTCATATTCTCTCCTATTTCCCCTCCTTTATTTCTTCATGATACCTCATAATCTCTCTCTCTCTCTCTCTCTATCCGTCTGTCTGTCTGTCTGTCTGCCTCTCTCTCTCTCTCTCTCTCTCTCTCTCTCTCTCTCTCATATACTGTACCTTCTTTAATTTTTAGTTGTGTTCAGTCTCCCCAGACTTCTCCTTCGTCGTCATTTTCCCTCATTTGCCCAGGTCTTTCTCACGTTAAACCACATTAACATCATTTATATTTTCCCTCCCACCTCCCCCCGGTCTCTCTACCTACCCTGTCTCCCCTTCCCCCCTCTCTGTCTGTTTAGCAGGTGGGGATGAAGAAGAGGGTCAAGGGGTGAAGAGGGGGTTGGGGAGTCTCGGTGTGTCTTTGAGCTCGGCCAGTTGTTTGCTCTGTGTTGTGTTGGCGGGGCTGGGTCAGGAGTTTAAAGGCTGTAAGGGCTTAGGTGTGTTTGTTCCTACACTAAAATGTGCTCGCCTGGTTAAGTCCAAAAGGATTATAGGAGATGACGATCATTATCATCTGAAAATTGAGTCTCAAGAGCCTACAAGTGCTACTATCCTGTTATATCTCGCTGAAGTAATGTTACATTTATATACAACTCACTGATACTTTGAGGTTTCGTCACAACTGAAATTATTCATTTGACGTTACAAGATGAAAACCCTAAGCTTAGACAGAGATCCCAGTACTTAAATTATAATGAGATGCTGCGTAGCACCTTCATATCTAAATTTAGACTCGTGCTTACCAAGTTTTTAGTTGCCTGACATTGGAACGGTTTCTTTCATATATGTAGCTTTCATTCGTCAACGGCTATCTTAAGCTTTCTAGGTTAATTTAAGTTCTGTATATGGTAAGTTTAATAAGATCATTGTACTTTGAGAACCCTTAGATATACTGGGAGAATAACAGAACAGAATTATGTAACGGAAATGAAGAGGGCAAAACAGAGTAAGGAAGTGTTTGTGTTTAAGAGAATTTAAGCCAAGTCGGTTGTCGGGGAAAGTTAACACTGGATGACTTAAAAGTTTGGGAGGCAGCCGAGTAGTAAATGGAAGGACAGCAAGAACCTACTTTCGGTGGAAGAGGAGAAGGCTTGAGAGGAGTGAGGAAAAGGCAGCAGAAGGGTAAAGGATACTGACGATAAGATGACAGTGGAAAACGATGATATGCAAGAAATGAAGGATCATTTTAATCAGGCACTACATAATTCTGTTATATCAAGCTTTCGAATGAGTATATCACAAGGAAGAACCGACAAGGCGAAAAGCGAAGTCAACAAACTGGAAATTTCATCCGGTGGAGAAACTCGTAGCTAAAGACTCACTAGAGGCCCATGGTTTATCTTGAGAATGAGAGATGCTGCTATGGAAGGAGCGGCAGTATCCAAGTGGGCCTGGGTACCACGTGCCTGTGGAATATTACCGTTATATAAAGGAAATGTGCGAGGAAGGTTTGGAAACCACAGAATTCTGAAAGTGGTAAGAGTCAATCTCTCTCCTTTAACATTTTATGTACAGGATCTCATTGAAGTAGGCTACCGACAAACGATCTTATTCGGCCGAGGAAAGCCCCTGTCCTGTAAAGGGTTAATTGCATTTATATTGGCAAAGAGTGTAACTAATCCTCAACAACAATAACAACCCGAGGGGTCACAGCTGGTCATTTGTCAGCAGCGCGTATCGTCATCAAAGTGACATTAATCCTATGTGAGGTTGGGTGGCTCATAGGCCGACGGAGGGGGAGGGGGAGGAGAAGGGAGGAGGGGACCAGGATGTTCGATGAATTGATGATTGAGTGAAGGAACCGATGTATTAAGGAACGGGTAAATGGGGGTAGCAAATTGCCAGAAAGAAGGATGATAAATGAACCTTAAAATAGCTCGATTGCCGGTGAAGTGTTTCCTTCCACACATGGATATAGCAGAAGGCCAATCACACGGCCTGCTTTATTTTTAAGCCAATGATGCTGACAAAGTGCCCTCAACGTTTACGAATCAAGTCAAATGTAACTAATGATAGTTCCAGGTTTTCAGTATTTCAGAAATGTTCTGTTAAATTCATGTGTGTGTGTGTGTGTGTGTGTGTGTGTGTGTGTGTGTGTGTGTGTGTGTGTGTGTGTGTGCGCGCGCTCGCGCTTCAGTGCGACATGTATAAACGTATTTTTTATGTATTTTTATTCTTTCCTTTATTATGGTAATGTGTGACCGCAACTCTTTTGCCTAAGCCATGGAAGCTACTTTTCCGTACGGTATAAGAGCCTTGTAAAATAAAATACAGTACTCCTGCCAGCATCATAGAGATGATTCTCTCTCTCTCTCTCTCTCTCACACACACACACACACACACACACACACACACACACACACACACACACACACACACACAGACACACACACACACACACGCACACTCATGCGCACTTTCTGATGACGACACAAATAGCCAATAATTCTGTGGTGAAAGAGGAGTGTTATCTGTTGCAAATATCAATGTAAATAGATTTGTATCCATTTACGAATATCATGGTGCAATTCCTGGAGCAGCAATGAAGCCATCTGAGCAAAAATTATACACGCATTCTTTCCTTACCCTTCTCTCACACATCCTGCCTCCACCACCTCTCGCTTCATTTCCCTGCCTCTCCCACTTCCATCCTCATTCTCTTTGTCTCTCCCATCCCTCACCTTATTCTCACCCCACTCTGTCCTCTTCCATCATTCTCACCCTATCTATTACCCCTTCTTTCACTCGCACCCACACCCCCACCGCTCCCTCTCACTGCTTCACCAACCCCTCAGTGAGGATGTTCTTTCTACTTGGAGATCGTGTTGGATAATTAAGCCTTTCACTGCTATAGACACTCTATGGTATCTTATTAAAACTAAAGTCAGGCAGTATAATTCAGGTGAAAGAAAACCCAAATGTTAAAGGGATGAAATTCTGAGAGGCATGGCTTAAAACTAATCCTTTCACTGCTAAAGCTCTATTGTCAGCTGATGAAATACTGTGGCTGTAGCAAGAATATCAAATATTATAGCCTTCAGGAACCTTCGTCTGACCGTCGTCGTTTGCTGACCTATTAATAATATGGAGATGTCCAGGACCGATTTCCAGTTCACCGTCCATTAGTTCCTGCAGTGTTCATGACAGACACCCAGACTGACAAGCATCACCTCTCCTCGTCTAGATTTCGCGTCGTCCTCACCTAAAATGCTGATTAAGAGCGAATATGAGAAGGCGGCTTATGATAATACTTGAACCCATAGAGTACCCGAGTATCACTTCTCCCTCATATACTCTCCTTTTGTCCTTCCCTTCCCCTTTACACGTAATCCATACTCGCGACAACCTCTGGCCAGGTGAGTGACAGGGAGGATGAGGGGTGAGGGGTAAAAGTGAGGGGAGATGGAGTGAGGGGTGAGGAGTGAGAGGGGTAGGGGTGAGGGGTGGGGGATGGGGGGTGAGGAGGAAGGACATGAATGGGCGAGTGAACATGAAAGGGGAATTGACGAGGGGACGAGCGGGAATATATAAGAATGACAGAGTGAACAGGAGAGGAGAAGTAGGAGAATATGGGAGGGAACAAAGAGAATGAGGGTTGGAAAGAAAGAGTGTGATATGGCCAAGAAAAGGAGCGTAATACAGACGAGAAATGAGAAGAGGATAATAGGGCAAGACAAAGTATGATGAAGTTACAGAAAAGGGAGAGAGAATGAGGCTCGGAAGACCGAGCAAGGGGGGGGGAGAGAGAGAGAGAGAGAGAGAGAGAGAGAGAGAGAGAGAGAGAGAGTTTCTGTGTGTGTTGGGGACAGTAAAAGAAAAGTCGACTTAAAAGGGAGAGAGAAAAAAAGCTGTGACAAGAGCGAAGGATTGAAACTGCGATGTGAGAAAAATAAAATAAATAAGACAGAGATAGGGAATAAGAGGAAATGAGAGAATCGACTCTGAAATACTCGTAAGTTGGTGAGAGACGGAGGCCATAAAGAAATGAATAATACGAGCACAGTAGCCAATAAAACCAACTTCGCCAGAAGATAGTTCCTCGGAAGGTTTAAAGGATGTGATCATATGTCTAAAAGGCACTGAAATATTGCACGAGTGACTTTGCCAGTAAACCAGAGCAGAAACGAGAGAAATGCAGACTAGACTGGGACAAAGGAAGGGAAGGTCAAGGATATAAACTGGAGAAAGAGAGAGAAGGAAGCAGATAGAGAGGGAAGGGATAAGGAGAGACGGAGAGGGAAGTAAGAATGTAAAAAAATGGTGAGGAGGAAAGGATATGCAGAGTAGGGAAGAGATATAGAGGGGACGATCAGGAAGGGAGGATGTAGAAACATTGTAAAAGGAGAAGGATACAAAGAGCAGGAAAGGCCATGGGAAGGAAAGTGAGAGAAGGGAGAATGTAGAAGAACAGGGAAGGGAGAAGGATACAAAGAATAGGGAAGGGGATTAAAGGAAAGAGAGGGGAAATAAGAAAGATAAACGAAGAGGAAAGGGAGAGAGAGATACAGAGATGGAAGGGTAAGCGATAGAACATGATGGATAGGAGAATGACTGAAGGAGAGGGAAATAAGAAAAGAAACAAACGAAGAGGAGAAAAAGAGGGGAATGAAGAAGAACAGAGGAAGAGAAAATAGGGAAGAACAGAGTGGGGGGGAAAGAAAGCATGGCGAGATGGACGGATCGAACAGGAGGGAGAGAGTAATGGAGTTTATCATCAGGACAAATAAATGAGGGATAAACTACCCGTATTCACTTACGTGAGGTGACTGTCAACCTGATAATGACTCTCCTTGTCTCCAGGTGAAGGAGTGGGAGGGGTGGAGGGGAGGGGAAGGAAAGGGGAGGGAAGAGGGGAAGGGAGGAAGGGAAAAAGAAAGGTAGAGAGGAAGGGAAGGAAGGAAGAAAGAAAGAGTTGGATAAGGAAAACGAAGAAGAAAAAGAGGAACAGAAGTAAGCAGAACAGAGGAGATGGGGAATGTAATGTATGCGAATAATTTAATCAGTGGAAGATGTGGTGTTGTTGGAACATTTTAGGAGCGTGGCAACTTGGAGGGGAATCAATGGAAAGAGTTTTAAAAATGGACGTAAAGAAAAACAGGAGTGAATGAAAGAGAAAAAGAGAAGGAAAAGGATGGAAGTATTTAATGAATGTATGATGAAATAAATATGTCCTTGGGTGATATATAAATAAATAAATAAATAAATAAATAAATAAATATATATAGATATATATATATATATATATATATATATATATATATATATATATATATATATATAGAGAGAGAGAGAGAGAGAGAGAGAGAGAGAGAGAGAGAGAGAGAGAGAGAGAGAGAGAGAGAGAATCATTAAGTTCAGAGTGCAGATGAGGTATCGACATGACTGCCATCATTAGCGAAGGTATTGTTAATTGATTAGATTTTCACTCTAATGACGAGGTGATGCCCAGGTGTAAAGATGAGGAGCAGGAGGGAAGGGGGTGGAAGGGGAGGGGAGGAGGGGTGACAGGAAAGGGGAACCGGAGAGGGAGTAGGAAGGGTTGGGGAAGGGAAAGAGTTGGGAATGGATGGGATAGGAGTGGTGGATGGAATGACGTAAGGAAGTAAAGGGAAATGTAAGGCTGAAGATTGAAAACGAACTAAAGGTCAGAATGAGGAAAGGCGAGGGGAAAAAACACTCAAAGACTGGGGGGAAGGGAAGTAATGACCGAAGTCGATAAGTGAGCAAGCTATACAGAAAGAAATCGCTGAATGATACCGATTTGGAAAATTTTGCTGATAGTCACAGGAGTCGTGCAAAGGAGAGAGAGGGGTAAGGAGGTTGGAAAGGAAATGAGTGTTGGACAGCAGGAACAGTGGGAGTGAAGGACCTATCACACTGGGACACGTACGCAGAACAAGCATCAGTGATTGATGCCATGGGAGTGTTGTGGACAGCAACACTCGTTCCGCCACCAAACCCATTCGTGACCGTCCACTCTCACCGTCGCTGCGTCCATGATAGTTCAGGCACTTCTGTCGATAGTTTGTTGTGAACTCGTGGTCTACATTATATAATCACGGTTGTACAGCGTGCGTAATCTACGGTGGACAAGGTCCACTTACCTTGACTTTGGCCAGCCCGGAAAAACTGGGCAGAGTTCGATAAAGAAGAAGAAAAAGAAGAAGAAGGTGGCTAGGTACTGTACGTTTAACATCATGTAACAGGCAACACTATTTTGGGGCTACCACTAGCTTCTGTTCAAAGAATAGATTGCCCGTGTGATACGCTCTTGAAAAATCAACAGACGACGAACAAGCTGTCCTGACCTGACCTCATTCACCGGTAACTTCACGTCACTACCACATTCCATTAAAGGGTAAAAACTGAAAAAACCTTTTGCAATATATTTAGAAGCTTGTTTCTGCTGTTCTCTGAAAATTTTCACTACGAACAACTTTAGCAAAATTTAAACGTATTTGAATATGTCTAGTACTTCATATCAGCACCATATACTGAATCTCACTGACCATTGTCTGCGTGTGGTTTTCATTTTATATGCTGTGCAACGAATGGTTGCACAATGCCTGGACCAGTATGCCAGCATATTCACATTTCGCCTCACAGTGGACTTGCGGCTGCACCAACACACAGTATATGAACAAGAGATCACAGACATACGAACCGCCAAATGCACAGTAAAGATCTTGTAATTATACATTAATGGAATGGACGGTAAGCCCACAGAGTTCATAAATATTCTTCACGCACACATTGTTTGGCACATCACTAATGAAAGAGACCGCACTAGCAAACCGATCCAACACTTTACAGTTCTCCAGCTACACTATACATGGATATGAGAGGAGAAAAAATAATGTGATGGCCGCATTAACCTCAATGACAACGTGCAGCAAACAAAGCAATACATACCATATGACAACATATGATGATATATCATCAATACAGGTCCTAATAGGTAAGGAAGCAAGCAGAACATTAACATTTCCACCACCTACAGTATGCCTGCTAGCCTGTAATTTTTCCTTCTACCCATTTCAGAATTTTCTTAACATAATACAGCACGAAATGAAAATCCACACACACACACACACACACACACACACACACACACACACACACACACACACACGCACGCACACACACACACACACACACGCACACACCCACACACACACACACACACACACACACACACACACACACACACACACACACACACACACACACACACACACACACACACACACACACACACACACACAATTAACTGAGAGTCCCCAAGGAATTTAAACTCAGGCAGAAAGAAAAGCTCTAAAAAGTTCAGCACACCACGGAGAAAAGTTGCAAGTGGAGCAAATACTGTTGCGTGTTGTCTCTCTCCTCACTTTGGTCTCTTTGCTGTCTCCTGCATTAGTCCTTTGTTTTATGTTTTCTTTTATAGGTCACCACATCCTGGTCTCTTCTTTTTCACTCTGTGTATCCAAGTCTTTCTCCGTGTTTTTCCATCTTTTTCTTCCTCTCTGTTTCTCAGACCATCTCTCCTTTATTTGAAACGAGGAGAAAAGTTGGCAGACACAATCTCTTGCTCACCGAGGAAATCTTCACAATCTTCAAGTCCGGCCAGATTATTTTGGGTCCACGTTGTTACTCAGCCATAAAGCTGTAAAAATACAATTCCAAGTTGTAAAAGTTTAGACGCTGTTGGAGAGGTTGTGTTGTTGGTACAGGTATATGTATCAGTAGCGTCCTCATACGCACATCATTGCAGATAGATATAAAATACTGAACATCATTATTTAAGAAAAAGATAATAGCTTTTATATTCGCAGGCGCCATTATTTCTTGTTCCTCCGAGAATCACGGCAGGGATGGCGAGTGACTGAACAGAGGGTCTTTTCCACTATATTGGCAAATTTCCCACACAAAGAAGACGAGATTGCTTTATAATACCGCTAGATAAAGTCTTGCACTTGCATGTGCTTGAAATAAAGAAACAAAGTGTGACTTTTACGGACCATTTGGTAAAACTCATTGCAAAGCATTTTTTTTTTTTTCCCCAGAGAAATAAAGACTTATGGCTGGTAATATTTTAATACATCAAAACAGACTGAAGTATTCTGTGAGATCTATATTCATATAAGACATCCCACCTCTTACACTGATCTAATTATCTATCTATTGCCAGACGCCTTAATCCCACACGGGGTGGCCACAAACAAATCGCCTCCACGTCGCTCTGTCCCTCGCCATTTCACTGCCCTGCCCCCAATTCATACCCCTCTCTCTCATATACCTCTGCACTCCATCCTTCCATCACATCCTTGGCCTCCCCCTCCCTCTCTCCCCCTCCACCTCACTCACATACACTCTCCTCGTCAGTCTCTCACTCTCTATCCTCTCCACATGGTCAAGCCACCTCAATGTGAATAATTTAGTTGTAGCTGATCCCATCTGAGACGAGGCCAGCTACAATCTCATGCTATTAGTTAACAATAAAGACAAGCAACTTAAAAGTTTCTGATAGATTATACATTGCTCACCTATCTACTGTAGGGTACAAGCAAAGGACAAGACTGTCCTGCTTTACTGATGTACTGGATGCAATGTACTTGTGTCTGTTATGCAAAAGCGAAGTAGAAAAAGACATTAATTGTGACAGCAATGAAAGTCGAGCTCATTTAGTGATCAGGATCGGATTTAAAAAGATACAGAAATGAATTTGTTATCTGCCGTTCTCTGTCAGTTGATCAATTATCCTCAAGCACAAGGTCTGATGTTTCCGGCTGTGAAAGACTAACTTCAATGATCTCAATGAAATTAGTTTTTCCACTGTGGTGGCGAACATCGGCATGGCTTACGTTAGTCTTTGACGTATCTCTCCTTTTGTCCCTCAGGAAAGTTAATGTGTACACCATAGCCAAGCACAGGAGTATATTGCAAGTCAAGCCACCACTGTAACAGGATCTCCAACAAGAGGCAACTCAAGGGGCACATTACACAACAAAACTCCCTCCTCGTTACTTTCATGAGAGAGAGAGAGAGAGAGAGAGAGAGAGAGAGAGAGAGACCGTAGCGAGATTTAACCATAGGGCTCTAGATCTGGGGAGCGTTAGTCTGACAAATGGTGAGGGCATAATGCCATGGTCACTGCCACTGCTACAGTAGGCACCTGGGCGCTTCAAGTGCCTTTAAACCCTTCATTTCTCTTTCTTCTCTCCCTCACTTTATTCTTCCATCCCTCACCGTCATCTCTCCCCCTATTTCTTCTTTCTTTCTGCCTCCCTATCTCTTTTCTTCCCTTCCGTCCTCAGCAAATATTTGGAAACCTTAGTCAAATGGTCACCTCTGAACTATAGTCACTTTAAATTATGTTATCTTTACCAATTCAATAGACATAAATTTAGTGACTGTATGCTCAGTGACCCTATACTCAATGATGTGATAATTATTCAATGGCTGGTTACTTACTGAGTATAAAGTGACTATACATAGTTACTTACACTAAGTGACATCATACCCAAGTGAATTTACACTCTGACTATACGTAATAACTGTATACTCAAATACTTATCCCCAGTGGCTTCATACTAAGTGACTGTATACTCGGTGGCCATATAATCAGATGACTAGCCTATATATTCTGTGGTTTATACTAGGGCGACTGTATATTCAGTAACCGTTTTCTCTGACTTTGACGTCAGGGATAGTGTTCTCAGTGACTGTACACAGTTACTGTATAATGACTGTGTACTCAGTGACTATACAGTTACTGTATACTAGTTGTGTACTCAGTGACTGTACAGCTACTGTAAACTATATTCAGTAACCGTTTGTTCAGTGACTGTAAACTCAGTGATCGTATTCTCCGTGACTGTACACAGACACTGTATACTGATTATGTAACTGGTGACCACAAAATTACTGTATAATGATTGTGTACTCAGTGATTCAATGATAACTGACGATTACTTATACTAATGACTGCATACTGGATAACTGTATACTGGGTGACTGTATGCTTAATGACTGGACTAAATGACTGTATACTCTGATCATATATTCATCAACTGTATACTGTTACCGGTTACTGGATGACTGGTTACCCAGTTGCTATATTTGGTGACCGCACGTTCAGTAATTGTACACTCAGTGACGATATCTCTGTGAATACTCAGTAATTATACTTAGCAAGCGTACTCAGCTGTCTGTATACTCAGGTGACGCGATGAAGCACCTGTTCCCACGGGACTTGGTACTCACAGTCACATCGATATTATCTCCGCTTAGCACAAGTCACCCACATGGCTCTGGGAACCCCTTCACCCCGTGTGGTCCAGTCTGATCTAAATTAAATCTCTGGCGACTGCAAGAATTAAGTGAAAAACTCGTCATCGTAATGAAGAAGTTACCGCTGGTACATGCAAACCTCCTTCGTCCTAGATTTTCTTCTTAAACTAACTCAAATAACCTGTGGTTGTAAGGATAATAAGAAAACGTTATCGTAGTGAAGGGGTTAATATCTCTACCTACCTCTCCTGCCCTATTAGTACTGGGGTGAATTTTTTCTTAAGCTGAAAAGAAAAATGGATTGGTGATATCAAAAGTTAAAGAAAAAGAAAGAATGCAGTGATCGCAGTGAGGGAGTTACAAGCCCTCTCGTCACCGAAAAGGAAAGCGATTATCGAAAAGAAGGGGTTAACATCCACTAACTGCCTCTCTCCCCCCAGAATTGTAATAATGATGGTGAAGACTTATATTTACAGTATATCAGCTCTCCTCGCCCACCCTGACACGAAAAAAAAAAGTGATATATGAGGGGTTTACTGAAAGGCAGTTTGCGATAGGTGGCTTTTATGAACAGTGATCCTCTTACCAGGCTCTGCTCCCCTTGTAAAGAACTGACAATAACGATACACCAACAGCTTCCAGTTAATGGTCAGTAAAGGGTTAATGGGATTTTCTGATACCATATTCATGTGAGTTGTCAACCGTGAGATTGTCCATGTAAGAGACTGGGCTCCATGTGTGGCAAACAGGTAAACTAGTCGTGTGACACTGTGACAGGTTGGTGAATGGTGAATGAAGAATACACGAGGTAGAGTCAAAGTATATTCCTGACTAGTTTCGCCATTTACAGGTAAACTAGGGCATTCCAGGCATCTCTATGTTCTGCAGCCAGCCCGGTGTTCAGCATAAAAGACTGGTAGAATACGTCCATTAAATATTCGGTAAAGGAAGAGTTACAGCAACCATGCGTTTTCGCAGCGCCAGGTGTTTATTAAAAGAGGAGAAAGCATCATCCGCGCCCTCAATGTTATATATATATATATATATATATATATATATATATATATATATATATATATATATATATATATATATATATATATATATAAAGGTACAAACATCTGACCTTGCCCCGAGAACTCATCCTTTAAACTCTCCCCTCAAAAGAAAAAAGAAAAAAAAAAAAAGTTACTTGTTCCTCTGATGGTGCTCAATCGTTATTCCAGATTTGATGCAGTTCTCCCCCAGTTGTTTTTCCCATTGCACAGCTTGTGCCAGAAGTGGACGAAGCACAGACTATTTCCAGAGGGAGTGAGATGTGTTTCTAACTGAAATTTCACCCTATCAAGGAGAAGCGTTACCCCAAATGGTTTTAAAGTTAACTATAATGTTATTAAGGAAACCTTATTGTTGTGAGCATCTTGGTTTCACAGAGTTTCCTGCTACTGTGTGATGCTGCACAGTTTTGCTTGGCTCGTTCGGTTATCTTGACGATAACCCTGATCGACCTCTAAATTTTTTTCACCCAAGATTAAATAATTTGTTCCACTGATAATCCTCAACCATTATTCCAATAACTGCTGCATTTCCTTTCAACAGTTTTCCATGAGGGTTCTAATAGACAAAGAAGCAAACCCAGCCATACACATGGCATCCCTGCACATTTGCCTTTAGTAACTCTTGGTGACTATTTTAAAGGAAAGGGAAGCGGAGCTGTAGAGCTTCTCCTCCTGATACCTTTAGCCCCTAGTGATTATCTGCTTTAATGGCCTTTGAGCTGTCGACAATCGTGAACCTGGCTAACTAAATAACTAACGACCCAATTATCTTTTAGAGGGTAGGGAAGTGCCAGTCGCAGAACCTCCCTATTCATTTCTTAAAGAGGTTACCTGTCCCAGGGACCCATGTTGCAACTGTAGACTAAAATCCACTCGATCTAGCACTCATCACCATCAAACAGCAGCATTACACATAACTGGCCTTTTGAGACAATATCTTCTTCGTAATCCGTACGCTCAGTTGCCAGTTAAAAAATAAAAAAAAGTGGAAAAGAAGAAGAGAAAAAAGTTATACTTGCAAGAGTATGATCCGACGTTAAATAAAAATATGACATTAACATTACCTGCACGTTTAGTAATTTCAACCACATCAACATGCACTACTTCAAGGGGAAAAAAAAAAGAGCAAAAGTTTAAGCAGATAGTCTGGTATTTCCTCGTAACACACTTTTTTGATAGATGGAAAAAAAAAAAGTACAGAGACACAGAGTTATCCAGTCGCTATAAAAAATGTCCAGATCATTTTTGTAATTCCGGTGAGTGAGCGAGGCGGGGAGGGGGTTAAGGGGGGTAGGAAGCAGGGCGGCATCAAGGTAATTATCTGATTGGAGATATTGTGAGATTGAGGGCGGGCGCAGTCGTTGGCAGCCGAGACTCTCATTTATTATTTCTCTCGTAAATGTTGCTTGTGTGTTTATCTCCCAGCCTTAGCCTGCGCTTGACTTTAATTCTCTCTCTCTCTCTCTCTCGTTTCCTGTATCTCTGTTTGTTCCACTTGTGATTTTCATCTATCTCTCTTCCCATCTCGTTTTTATTTCCCCTTGTCTCTGTTAGTCTCCATGTATGTAATTCTCCTTGTTTACTTCCATCCTCTCTCTCTCTCTCTCTCTCTCTCTCTCTCTCTCTCTCGAGTAATATTTCATCTCTCTCGTTTTAATCTTCGTTGAGTTTCCTGCTACTCTTTTTAGTCTTCCACCGTATTGTTCTCCTTTTCCTACTTACTGTAGCCTCTCTCTCTCTCTCTCTCTCTCTCTCTCTCTCTTTCCTCCACTCAATGTTTTTCATCTTTATACGTCAGTCCTTCTCACTAACTTTGGTCCATGTTATCCTCCTTCTTCCTCTTATCTTCATCAGACAACAAGGATAAGGGCACTTTGCTCTACTAGCTCTTCTCGTACTATTAACACACTCTCTCTCTCTCTCTCTCTCTCTCTCTCTCTCTCTCTCCGTCCTTACTTATTGTGCTTCTTATCTCATTCTTCTCTATCCTTTCTTCCCTCTTGCTCATTTCTCATCTTATTTCTTGTCTTACCAACTTCTCGGGCTCGCTCTCTCTTCCCTAATGGAGCTCAGGAAATTGGACAAGCCGGCAATAGAAACTTTTACAGCGGGACGTAATTAATCTTAACGACGAGATAAGAGCAGAGTTCCAGCCAGATTTAATAAGTAACATGTTGCTTTCTGGGTTTCACGTTCGCCTTACGGTATCCTGACATTTAAGCCCAGATGTGTAATATTCACAATTTAATAAGAGAAATTAGGAGTGCGTTAGTTGGCTGAGTCGGTAGGGTTTCGTCCTTTATATTAATTCATTAACTTAACTGTTTATTTATTTGTTACTTTGCTACAGTCAGGCTAGTTGTTGATCTAGGGGAGATATACCTTTTTGTGGATGGTTTAAAAGAAATAATATGCACGATGGCATGCATATTATTTCACTGTTGCTTCCACTGAAGACTTCATTCAACTTCGTAAAATGCTTCCTCGTCACGCGACTTAAAACAATCTCCAGTGGCTCATTCAGTACAATCATGTAATTTCATTTTTCTTACCAATGGACGGTTGTATTCGTACTGGTTGTAGTAAAATAAATAATCTTATCAGGTAAATTATGAAAGCATCATATTAAAGATGTGGTGATGTGGTCTCAAGTTCATTTGGAACAGAAGAAACAGGTGACGAAAAATCATACCCGTATCTAAAACTGACGATGGCTGTTCATAAAACCATTCTGAATGCAAATTATATATATATATATAGGGGGAGGCGGTGGCTGAATCGGTAGAGAGGCGGCCTGCAGTCCTGATGGACCCAGATTCGAATCCCGGCTGGGGCAGGGAACAGTTTAAGGATTTGAATTTCATAAAAAGCAGACCTTCCTGATCTAACAGATGACCCGCCGACATGTCATAAAAGTACCCCCGCTAATACCAATACACCAGTCCTGTATGAGACAGCCCTAGCATGTATTCAATATGGACGGTGGGTGTTAGCGCCGAAGTGGTGACATGTAGAGAGGTGTATGGTATGTACGAGGACTACTGGGCCTTGAGGGCAGGCTGTGAAGCCTTTGCCCAGAGTCGGACACATAAATATATATATATATATATATATATATAAACTGACGATGGCTGTTCATAAAACCATTCTGAATGCAAATTATATATATATATATATATATATATATATATATATATATATATAAACTGACGATGGCTGTTCATAAATATATATATATATATATATATATATATATATATATATATATATATATATATATATATATATATATATATATATATATATATATCCCGTACTGAAACACGCAGAAGGAATAACAGTTGATATTAAAGCCTGCTCAAGCCTGCTCCTCACTGACGTGACAAACAGTCCTTGCGCTTTGTCCTACTGCTGTGTTAATCACGAGTAAAGCTCAAAGAGGTTAAAAGGAAGTGTAACCTGTTATTAATGAGAGTGGTGGTGAAAACACGAAGATGCCTTCTTATTTAGTAATTCCACAGATGTCAGAATCAAGGCAATATTGCTCACTGTCATTAAATACTAGTATACTGGTAATATGAATATGACACCGGAATACTTTGCTCCAGTTCAGTCTGCTTCCTACCTGAAACTGTCTCCTGTGAGGTACGATCCTTAGATATTGAGTCAAGGAACTGTATGCAGTATCATGTTCCTCATGGCACATCACATTCCCTAATACACTCTCATACTTTCACCCTTCATTTCCTGCTTCGTTTGCCTTTTCCTCTGGTCACCTCTTCACAATTTCTGGTACTCACAGTCACCATTCGACATATACAGCTGAATCATCGATAAGTACTCTCTGTCATTCTCATTAATTCAGACCCCACATTTTCAAATGCCGTCAAGTTTCTCTTGTTCAATATACACTAACCTGAATTTCGACTTTACATAAACATCTTCCTCTCTCACAGATAAACCTTAACTGCAATTAGTTAAACAACAAATGTTATAAACCATCGGCAATTTAAATGTTTCAAAGTATACTTTGCTCTGGACACACCTTGTGTCTTTTTTTCTTTTTTTTTTCTTTTTTTTAGCGATAAAAGGAGGCGAGTTTTGTTAAGGCAATGAATCTCTACGTCACTACATTAAATACGTATCTTCATGAAACCCTCCCATGCCCACATTCAGGTAATGTGTGTAGCTAAAGCTGAATAACTCTTTTATAGATGAGCGAGGTCATAGTAGTTAAGTGGGTAAACATATCCTATTGACCTACCAGCCATTAATCTGCCATATGGATTGCTTCAGGTATCTATGAAACCGACGATGGTCACAAAACTTTTTGTAACGAGATTTATGATAGCGATTACCGCCAAACTGTTGTGGATGGCATATTCATTGAGTCACAGACGATAACTTAACTACTCTTTAGAATTTTGCTCTTAGGCAGGAGCCACCTGACACCTTTGTTCGCGGTCATCACACACACACACACACACACACACACACACACACACACACACACACACACACACACACACACACACCTGTTCGTACAAAAACGAATACCCTCCTTTATACACGTTTTTGATGACCGCCACCTGCATGACTTGTGTACGCACGTGTGCGTTAGTGTGTTCATACAATGTGTGTGTGTATGTGTGTGTGTGTATGTGTGTGTAATGTTTTACATTTTTAGTCTTTGTGTGTGTGTGTGTGTGTGTGTGTGTGTGTGTGTGTGTGTGTGTATATGTTTTACATTTTTAGTCTTTGTGTGTGTGTGTGTGTGTGTGTGTGTGTGTGTGTGTGTGTGTGTGTGTGTGTGTGTGTGTGTGTGTGTGTGTGTGTGTGTGTGTGTGTGTGTGTGTGTGTGTGTGTGTGTGTGTGTGTGTGTAAATGTTTTACATTTTTTGTCTTTGTGTGTGTGTGTGTGTGCGTGTGTAAATGTTTTACATTTTTAGTCTGTGTGTGTGTGTGTGTGTGTGTGTGTGTGTGTGTGTGTGTGTGTGTGTGTGTGTGTGTGTGTGTGTAGATGTTTTACAGTTCTAGTCTTTGTGTGTGTGTGTGTTTTGGGTAATTTCTTAATACTGGCATTAAAGTGTTTTTATATGTGTATGGGGACGGCGGACATAGTGCATTTAGCAGTGGTTGGAGAAGGTAGGTTTGATTCACCCCTACTATACGATTACGGTTTATTTACCATTTCTTTTGACCATTAGATGATATTATTTAGCTCAGGGAAGACCTGACCTCTCGCGACGAATAGATTATAAAATCGAGATGCGAGGCAAAACTCGAGATGAGAGGCAATAACGAGGGAAGTATGGGAGTCAAGTGACATAAATGGGGATGAAGTTACTGGTACTCGTTAGCTTTAGTGCTAAGGTGATGTTGAGGTTAATTTTCATCATTGCTTCATTTGCTATTATTGTTACTGTTGTTTAATCTTATTTTAAGAAGTTGACACAACATTCCAGGACCCTACAAACAAACGAAGAATTAGTCACAGGATTTAGTCACGGGATTCTGGAGAAATTCTGTTGTCCTCAGTGAGCATTGCACCACTAATGAACAAGAAGGAAACAAGAAACATAGCCTACTGGTATCCTGAAACGAATAGGGAGTCCTTCTCTGTATCAAGTATACACATCTAGTAACAGCATGTACAGTATTCCGGTCACTTGCTAGTACAATGCATTCTCCAACTAAGAGATGCTCACTGAATCAAGCTCCAGAAATCATGCATGACTCTCTTGTCACCTACATATATGGTACCAGAAAACTCTAGTCTAGTACCTAGGTTTACCCACTGACATAATACTGTATCCAGAATCATCAAACTCTCCAGGGTACTGCTGCTACACAACGGCACCACCTTTCCTCCTTCACCTCGCCATCACTTTTCCCTCCTCGTCCTTCTCAGACACTTCAGCACCAGTTCTTCGGCATATCATCATGTTCTGACACTTCCTCAGCACCGTCAGGGCGCCTTCCATCTACAGTTGGGCCATATTAATGGCAACACTACAGAAACAGAGTCAGGTACGTGTTTCAGAAAGCTAAACTGTCGGTCGCTACCAAAGTCCATCACATCAATTATCACAGCGCGTCCATTATTCACCATCAATACCATATTAGTCGTTACCCTCAATACAACAGCTTACATCTACCTACCCACCTCCTAATCTGTATTTAAATATGTACGAATACATAAAAAATCGCATTAGGACACATACATACATTCCTACACACATGTAAATCAAAGAGGGGACCAGATAGGAATAAAGTTTGATCGATGCAATCAGGAATAGTTTCTATGGCACAGTCTCTCTCTCTCTCTCTCTCTCTCTCTCTCTCTCTCTCTGGGGGGCGCGGTAGCACAGCAGTAGTACAGTGGTAACGCGCTGAGCTTGTGATCGGGAGGTCGCAAGTTCGAGCCTCGCCCGGACTACCGTTGCCGGGAGGGGTAGGTCCCTCCTGTTACCCCAGCGGGGCTATATGGCCTTAGTTGCCTAGCTCGGGGATTTCATTTCTCCATTTCTCTCTCACTCTCTCTCTCTCTCTCTCGCCTATTTATTATGCTCCTCTCCCTTTACCTCTCATCCTCAATCTTCATAAATTTCTCATTCTGTTTTTTTCCCTTCAAGCTCATTCTCCCACGTCGTCATCTTCATTTCTTCCTTGCGCCACTCTTTCCCCTCTCAGCCTTTCTTCCTCTCCCATTTCCCTTCTTCTCCAACTTTATTCTTCACTTTTCCTCACACACTTTCTTCTTCACTAGTCCTCGTCTACTGATCCTTCTTTTATAACACAATTTCTTTTCATTATTCATAAACCTCTTCCAAAATCCCCTTTCTTAAATATCTCTCGTTATCTTGCTCACTTTCTGCCTTCAGTCCTCTCTCTCTCTTTCTCTCTCTCTTATTCCCTTTTTCATTCTAGTGCTTTCTCTTCTTTCTTTTTCTTCTCTCTTAGCTTTCTCATCCATTTATCTCTTGCCTTCCCCTTTAACTCTTTCCTACTCCTGTTTCTGGTTTTCTCCCCCCTCCCCTTCTTGCTCTAGCCCTCTTCCCCCAACTCCCTCTTCACCTCTTCCCTTTTCCTCCTCAACGACTTTTCTCCAGGACATAACGAGGTGGATTTGACACCTAACTATTCGCTCGTTATTTTTCCTTTCCCTTTCATATTATCTCCTCTGCTTTCGTCTTTCCTTTCCTCCCTCTCCTCTTGTCCATTGCACCTTTTCTTCCCTTCAATTACCCTCTCTCATCCATTCTCTCCATGTGTATCTTTAACTCTATTAGTTGTTTGATGATCCTCCAATTTCATGATTTCCGAATTTTCACTTTGTTATCTCGTTTCCCCTGTTCCAGTGTATCCCTGTCATACTTCTTCGTCTTCCTCTTCTTCTAACGTATTCTCTCAGTCATATATCACGATTTCATGTTCTAGTTCAACATCATTCTCTCGAGTTCATTATCAGAACTATGAGGAGCACTGTCCCTACGAATCATTTCCCTTTGCTGAAACACCAGCCAAGCGCAGCTCGTGTTACTACTCACTTCCACTGACCCGCTGATTTTACACTTTCTTGTGAGGGTGCTGCATAACTAAGGAAGATTTTTCTTTCGTTGGTCTCTCTGTCTTCTAGAATTAATTTAAAACTGGGGCTATAGGAACCAAAAGAGTAAGGTATCATCTTTGATTTGATCTCCTGAGATTTATAAAGCATAACTGCCACGTTCCGAACTACTTTGGAGCTGTCGCCACGGATATGAATATTAGCAAACCACAATATGACAGTGAATTTGATTAAGAACAGCTTGCAGATCGTAGGGGGTGTTTGATGGAGAGAGCGTGACTGTCAAGGAAAGCACCCCGTAAGCATTTCCAAAATTTACTGCATGCACCTTTGCGTTGACGAGGAGCCTACAGTATATGTGGTGACTGTGCATCCTGGATGTAGCAGCCGTGACGTCCACCTTAGAGACTGAACTCCTCATATTTACCAGAACCTCGCCGTGGAAAGGACGCCAATCCAATCCAATTCTATGAAAGTTCTATCATATTTGCAAAACCATTGTGACTCCCTTTCTCATTTTTCCTTAATTTACTTTCTTTCAGTCTTTTCCCCCCCTTCCATCCATCTTCCTTTCCTCCTTCCTCTTTCTCCCGCTCGTCTTGCCTTCTCCCTCCATCCCTTTGTACATCCCGTCGTCCCTCCTCTCACCCTCCTTACCTCCACTCTTTCCTCCCACTTTACCTCTCCTCTCCTCTCCCTCCCTCCTTACCTCTCGTCTTCCCTCCCTTCCCCATTCCTTATTGTGTCTGCCACCTCTTATTATCCTTCCTGCTGACACTTCGCACCTGCTCTCTCTCTCTCTCTCTCTCTCTCTCTCTCTCTCTCTCTCTCTCTCTCTCTCTCTCTCTCTCTCTCCAACAATACAAGGATCTATTGTTCACGTTTGACCTCACACCCTGTCACTCTTCCTTTCTCTCACAATCTTCATCTTGTCTGTTTTCCAACTTTTCCAATCGCTTTCTTGCTATTATTTTGTGCGTTCTCGTTCCCACACTTTCTGCACAAGTTTCTTTCTTTCTATCTTTTTATCTTCTTGTCGAGGTTTATTCTCTCTCGTCTCCCCTCATTTTTATCCGCATTCTTTTCCGTTATTTCCTTTCATTTATTCATCATGACTCTCTCTCTCTCTCTCTCTCTCTCTCTCTCTCTCTCTCTCATATATCACTTTCATCCTTCCCTCCTCCCATATCTTTTCTCCTCTCCCCACACCACCTACCTTTTCGTATGCAAATTAGCTACCACATCACAAATGACCCTCCCCACTTACTGCCTTCCTAGTTCTTTCATCTCTCTCTCTCTCTCTCTCTCTCTCTCTCTCTCTCTCAGCCACACCCACCACCACCACCACCACCACCACCACCACCCAGGGCCAGACTGCACCACGCATCCTGTCCACACTGCACCCCTGGTTCGTTCTCTTGTTGCCATAGGAGTCTTTGCTACACCTCCTACTTTGCCATGTACTATGCGTGCTACAACTTATCACGGTATTGTCTTTCATTATTGTTTCCTTTATCATTTTTCAGTGTCGTCTTTTTTCCTTTATTTTCCATTGTAGCGTCTTCCCTTGTATTTAATTCAGCCAACGCCAGACGATTTTACCGAGTCGTGAGTGAGTCATGGGAGGTTTGACCCCTATCCTCTTCGGTTAAAGAAGCTTCCCAACACCTCTTCCAAAGCGATTCATTTGGCTCATTACACCTTGCCAATCTCTTTTGGGCTACTTAAATCATTGTAATATCATCACACTCTGCATAAACAGGGTACAAAATGATATTCCCGTACACAAAAATAAATCGGGAAGGAAGAGGTGTTAGGGAGATTTCTTAACCACCGAGAAAACGGACTTTAGAGTGTCTGTGTCTCCTCTATTTACCCAATCATCCTTTCGTGGTCGGGACAACTACAGGGTTAATTTTTGGCCTGAGCTGGACGATTTCATTCAGCAGAGAGTGAATCATAGGGGCATACTTTTTTTTTTTTATTCGTTGCCTAACAGCCCCCAACATTTTCACTGTGCAAAAAATATTGTAGTATCTCTATGTTACTGGGTGCAAATGAAAGATACCAATGTAATAAACACATTGATACAAAAGTAAAATGGTCATAAATCAATGGCATGAATTTTGTCAATTTTTTAAAATTATGGAAAATTAAAAAATCGAACAAAAATGCACTTCATGGGACCCATTTTTTTTTTTTTTTTGCAGTTAATAAACACAATGAAACTCAAGACATAATTAACATATTGATACTAAACAAGTGGTTGTAAATCGTATTTCTGATTTTTGGCAAATTTACAAAAATTACCGTATCTTACCTCAAGTACCTGACCAAAATCACCGTAACGTCATCAAAACTCAACCTTATGACCAGAAACACTACAATGCTTATGCCATTACGCATTTATAATAATAATGAATAAATGAACAATCTTCTCAATTTGACACGTACCTTAAACCAATGCAGAGCTGGGTGCCAGTGGAAGCGTGAAGTGGATCAATTATTCATAATCCAGGATATCGTCATCAGCCCACTATGTATGCAGTCTTGGCATAATAGTCCTTCAAAGCTCAGAACTGATTAAAAATGTCCATACTAACCACACCAACGCAGGTAAAGCACTTATCCAGGCTTGTATAGGGGGGTCCCAGTGGTTTTGTTTCTATGTTCTTTGTCGATCTAATCAGCTGGTCAGGTCAGGTGCGGGTAAGAGGATGGGTCTATTATGATGTGGCAGGGGTAAACCACTGCTGTCGGGCCCTGCTGCGGATGTCACTGATTGCACTGCGCAGTTGACCCTTGTGCGGTGTG
>NC_137031.1:35282750-35345250 GCF_032717465.1 Coenobita brevimanus
ATGCAGCCCTGTCCTTATAAAGAAGAGATTCGAGGAGAAAGCTTAGGATTAATAGCCTACCTATTAACTGAATGAGGGTCAGTAAAGGCAGACAATAATTTCTGTTGTCTCAGTTTTCCCCTAGAACACGACCCATAACAGTCGATGTTACAGCCAGGTCCCCAAGTGCACTGCTGAGAAACAGAAATGATGGGGAAACAAACTCTGGCCAAGAGTCTGATCGGCCCGAGAATCAATCTCAGGTTCTTCCATTTGTGAGCTTGACATGCTAACCCATACACCACCAGCATCCCTGAAGGTTTTGGTTCTGTTAAACTAGATTTTTGCCTATCGATTGCACAAGGGTCATTAGAGTAGATAAAATCATTTTAGCATGTAGAAATATTTGCTTCAACTGTCTAATTAAACCTGAAATCTCTCTCTCTCTCTCTCTCTCTCTCTCTCTCTCTCTCTCTCTCTCTCTCTCTCTCTCTCAGCCCCAGAGATAAAGCCGTGTACTGTATGAACATTCAGTAGTTAGTGAGATAGCATCAGCGGCTCGGGTCGCTGCTTACCTCCACCCTTACTTCACCCCTCTTTCACCCCTACTTCACCCCTCTCTCACTCTCAGCCTTACTTTGCTTTATTCACTCTCTCACACCTCCCTCACCTCCTTTACCCCTACCTCACCCTTCCTTTACTCTCCCTCACTCTTTCCTTTGCCCCTCCTTTACCATTACCTCGCCCTCACCCTCTCCTTCGTCCCTTTCTTACCTCATTCTCACCCCTCCCTTACCCAGTCTCAACTCCTCCCTCACTCCTCTCTCACCCCTGCCTCTCCCTCCCCAGTCAGGCTAACCCTCTCCCTCATCCCTTTCTCACCCCTCCTCCACCAAACCTCCTCCCTTTCTCACTCCTCCCTCACCCCTCCCTCACTCGTCTTCCCTCCTGCTGTTCAGTGATTGGACTGAGCTCTGAGGCCACAACCTACGAGGCCTCATAATGTTATCTGGCTGGTTGCTTTACTAAATAACATCATCACAGCCTCATGCTCAATGGTTAATCCGATGCTTCAAGCTTGTATCTCGTCTGAGGATGTCGTAGAATCTGAGTCTACTGCCTGCTAAATTACGCCTTGTTTTTGACTAGGGATTCTGTTTCATTACTACTGTCTTTTCATATTACTGAAGAAATGTACCCTTTCATGCCTTACCAGATAATGTTAAATAAACAAGAAGGAGCACTGAGAGAGTGCTGTACCCGCGGCCACCATTTGGTCTACTGGCTGGACTTCGCTGTGACCTTGAGCTTCTAACGATTGTTCTCAAAATCGAATTGCTTCATTCTTACCTGACCCTTAACCCTTCCTCTAAGGTTGGTCCAAACAGAATCAAGGATATTTGGGATGACCTTGACCTTTTAATCTTTCCGTGACATTGACCTTTGCCTGAATGTTCTCAAAATCGAATCTCTTTGTCATGGCGTTATCCTGAACACTCCCACGAAGTTTGCTCTAAGTCATATAAAAACTTCAAGTTTACCTTGTCATGTGACATTGACCTTTGACCTATTGTTCTGAAAACAATAGGGCAACCTCTACCTAATCCTTAACACTTCTGCTACCAAGTTTATTACAACAGAATAAGTGTTTGAGGTATTTACATGACACATAAATACACCAGTCGAACTTTGCCTTTGCCTTGTGACTTTGACCTTTGACTGGTTGTTTTCATAACTGAATACTTTGGTTCTTCCCTGGTTATTAACCCTTTCACAATGTTTGGGTCAGATTAAATAAAAGCGAGTTGAACTTGTCCAGCGACCTTTTCCTGTGACTTTGGCCTTTGACCTATCTGTGTGACCTTCACCTTTGACTGGTTGTGTCATTTTTTTATTTTTTTTTTAATTTCTGAAGCAGATGATGGGCTATGCTTGGCCTTTCTATACCTTTCGTGACCACACTATAATGTGGAATGCAAGCTGATGACATCTAACAGTTACAAGTGACCGTCAAAATGATAGCCTGGACACCTTTGTGCTCTACGCTCTGATTACCTGACCCTAAAATGATGAGGAACACAGTTTGTAAACCCACTTTTCTTTCTCATCACCTTGCACCATCACACATTTGCCAAGCCTGTCAGCTCGTGCCACACACTGCCTACTTTGGTATTATCAGTCGTTAACAAATCTACCTCAGTTTTTATCTAACATAGCTACATCTAGTCAGTCATGACTAAATGCCGTAAATTTAGTTCAGGTTTACTAATCACATTCAAAACTAACTGAGCTTACTTTACAAGCAGAATTAGCTTACCTTGTTTGTACTACAGTAATTCATCGTACAGAACTTGACCTACCTTACCCACAAACTCGACCTGCCCATACACAGACTAACCTGACCCAATCGACTGAGCTGTATTCCTCACCCTCCTCCTCTAGCAGTTTCCCAGGCCTCCCCGCCTCCCGCCCCGCACCCACCACACTCACCCCCAGGCCAAAAGATCGTAATCGGGCAGGGGGGTTTGGGAGGGGGGGGATGAGGGGAAGGGAGGTAGGAAGGGAGAGAGATAGGAAAGGAAGGGAAGGCATTGAAAAGAAGCAGCACAGGAGAGGGAACAGAAGGAACGGAGGAGGGAATGGAAAGCGGGAGGAAAGAGGAAAGATGGAGAGAAACAGGGATGGAAGAGGAGAGGAAAGAGTGACAAGAGGGGAGAGAAGAAACCAGGCAAGACAGGAAGTGAAGGGAGAATGGGGGGAAATGAGGCAGGAGACTAGCGGAGACAGGTGGGAGGAGAGAGGGGGAAGAGAGGCGGGAAGGAAGGGGGAAGGGAGGCAGGATGGGATAGGGAAAGGGAGGAGAAAGGAGAGGGTAAGAAGGGAGGGAATGGGAGACGAGGGAGAAAGGGAGAGGGGAGAAGAGACGGCAGGGGGGGAGGGAGACGACAGGAAGGGAAGAGGGAGAGGCAGTGAGGCAAGAGGAGAGAAGAAATGTGGTAGAGGAGAATGGAGGAGAGCAGAGGAGGAAGAGGAGAGGAAAGAAAAGAGGCAGGGGAGGAGAGAGGAGAGAGAGACAAGTGAGGGGAGAAGGAAGGCGAAAGAAAATAGAACAGGTGGAGAGAAACGAGGAGGGAAGAGAGAAGGGAAAGGTGTAAAGAGGGGAGTGGAAGGTAGGCAGGATGGGAAGCGGGAAAGGAAGGGAAACAGGAGAGGAGATGAAGAGGAAGGGGTAGGGAAAAAAGAAGGGAAAAATGAATATGAAAGAAAAACAAATGAGATGGGACTGTGAGGGATAGGAATCAGAGGAGAAAGGGTGGCAGAACTCTCGGAAAAACAGTATGGGAGGACATAAAAATGAGAGTATGAAAAGAACGAAAAAAAAAAATAATAAGTAAGAAAGAAGAAAATGAAATGAAACACAGGACCAAAGGCATACAAGCAGCATTAACTATCTCACCACAAAAAAAGTCTCCTCTAAGATCAGTAACATCGTTCGACTGTGGCAACGGCATATTACAAAAGGCATCGTGGCACTGAAAGGGATAAAATAGACTGTAACTTCTTCATTTCGAGAATTGTCCCTAAGCTCAATAAGATCGTTTGGCGTTATCATCATCATCATCAGCAGCAGCAGCTAAGCCTTAATGCACACTTAAATCACAGGACAGCAGCGACATCACCGAACAAAAAAGTCAAGGAACTATAGAGTAACAGGGATTGGGGAAGGCTTACAGGAAAATGAACGTTAAAAGATGCATGGAAAAGAAGGGGGGAGGTGAAAAGCGAAGGTAAGATCAGTCTGGGAGAGAAGGACATTAGCAAGAGAACATAGAGGCAATAGAATAAAATAAGAAAGGTGAGGGTAGATCTGAGGGAAGGAGAAAAGTGTGATGAGTTCGAGGGAAAGAGTAAGGGAAGGTTGGATAGAAGCTTCAGAGGAGGGTGAGGGAGGATGGGCATGTTCTGAGGAGGAAGAGAAGGGGTGGATGTTCAGAGAAGGAAGGCAGAAGAGATTCAGAGAAGGAAGGGAGAGAATATTTAAATAAGGGAGGAAGGGGAGGGAAAAAGAAGAGGTTCAGAGGAGGGAAGAAGGAAAGAAGGAAGGAAAAAGGAAGGGGATATTTAAAGGAAGGAAATAAACTAATGGAGAGAAATAAGAGTGAAGAGAGAGGGGAGAGGGATGCAGTCTATTGTAAACACCCTGGCCTCGTTTTATTCTAATAGGTCTACTACTCAATACACGCGCGATCATATCTTTCAAGTTTTCCTCCCCATACAATGATTCTCTCTGTGAATAAAGACCACTTGGCTTTAAAAGTCCTAAGGCCTATTGTGAGGGATGTGGAGGTGATGGTAGAAGGACGAGGGAGAAAAAAGTGAATAATCGAAGGCGAGTAGTCACATGTGGCTCCAGGGTGAATTCATTGAAGGATCACGTGGGACATATTTCATTTCACTCAGTCAAAGGTTCCGAGTCTCCGTGTTCCCACAAGGGCAAACGACCGTCACACAGCTATTGAATGAGGACCAGACTTGCTATTGTAGCGCGCAGGGTGGCGAGGCTGCAGGTGCACCAGGGTTCAGTGCTGAGTGCGGGTTGCAGGGGGATGCAATGAGGGTTGCAGAGGGGAGGGTGCAGTGTAGTGCAGTGTGGGGTGGGCCATAACAGTCATAATGCAGCCGTTCCATCCAGCCTCTCCATGCCTCAGTGCAGCCAACTAAGGGGCATGCTGGCGGGTGGTAATGGCGCTGCGCGATGAATTAGGCCACTGCGGCACCTGAGAATAACCCTAACTTTCTGAAAGCTGTCTGTCTGCTGCAAGTACTGGGTACAATGATAAGTCGCTTAAGTTAACATGCAGTAATAGTTGTTGTAGCCCCAGGTTCAAATGAAACGTGAGTCCGGTGGACAGCAAACCGAAGATGCCCTCCTCTGGTAGTCTACTAACCATCTTTCGGGGAACAGAGAAGGAGCTGACAGACGTGTGTAACTAGGCAGCACACCTTCTCGGATATATCGGTGTCGCCGCATGAAAGCGTCTCCCTTCAACCCCACGATTGATATGAATCACCGAAATGGAATATAGAATTATGAGGGCGCTTGCACGACACCGTTAGCTATCATAAATCAACAATACACATCATACCAAAGGATCTTCAGATGTGTTACTCTGTGACTGATTGGCTCTGACTGATGGTCACATGAAATCAGTCATCATATAATATTTAGAAAAGACAATTGCCTGCTGACTCCTGTGATTAATGCTGTTATGGTAAGTCCATGTAGGCGATCCTGTACCACTGAAGATCTCAGATTGGTCTTTATGAGACTGAGTTTTGAAACAGTTCCTTCTGTTAACACCATGGTTAGTGGAAAAGTTAAAATATCTGAAGTGATCCTCAGTAACTGGAACTTATTACTCGTAGCTGTTTCTGTGTAATGAAATTCGGCGGTTTCACATATTTCTGTGTTTTCTTTGGGCGTATTTTGAAGGTCCATAATTTCAGTTGTGCATATCCCTTGACCATTATTAACTTCTTCACAGCTGAACGCAAAGCTAAGGTTTCTGCATTGGTAAGTCAGCAAAACTGGGCAGCACTCCAAGCTTGGTTCCCACACCGCATAGTGCTTTAAACTTGTCTGTAATGATTGAACTGATTCACGGGAAAAGTCAGTTAAGAAAAAAAATCCATCTTCTTTGCACCATATTAGGAATTTATCCTAAGTTTCATTGGCACAAATGCATCCTTGTGTTTCATAGCCTCACTTCCTTACCAGGCTACAAGTTTCCAGAAGCAATTTTTCACATAAGTACTGCATCGATCTGAGCCGTTGTCTCTATAGTCAAAGAGCCTTATTCCTCTCCAGTAGGTAAACTACCATACACATGTTCAGCACACTGTGACAGACTGCAGGAGCTTGTTGACATCGGTGGTGTTGTAAACAGTGTCATACAAATCTGGGATGAGAATGACTCAATCTCCAGCATCAAAGACTGGGCTTCAGTTTTGACACAGCATCGATTACATTTTCTCTGGCCCCCGAACATTATCCCTCTTAAGTTAAGGGCCCAACAACGCAATAATCCAAAGTTGTTTATTTGGATCTTTCACCCTGCTTTACTCTCAGACATCAGACTAATACTGCTGGACTGAATCAAAATGCATCATCTCTGAGGAGTTGCCGAGAGGAATGGTGTAAAGCTTATGGACAAATCCAAAGAAGCTTATGACATCCATGAAGCAACTGCGAGCATCAGTCACTCCCAGGTTTAAAGAATGTGCTCCACAGGGAGCATCAGAGGACAAGCTTAGTTTATTACGTATGTCCAGAATGACAGACGACAATCAAAACCTGTTGTTGCCACAGTATTACAATTGACATTTATTCGTGGCTCCCTAGGCCATGATTGAAATTACCTTATAGGATGAATATAATATCATGCGAAGTGACCTGAATGGATGTAAATTCACACGATTGTGGCTGAATTGGTGAGATGCTCATCGTCATCGTAATCATAGTTTGTTGATGGCTGTTCTGTTCCAGGACTGGGTCTCCTTACGAAAGAAGGGTAAACCTAGCTTCACCACGCTATAATTTATAGTTTAGGAAGAGTTGGTCAGAGTACTGGCAGTGACAAGCGAGGATCCAAGATCTCCCTGGGGGCAAAAGCACCGTGTCTTGTGGCTAATATGCAATTGATCTGCTAACTAGGCTATCAGATTCCTCCCACGTACTTTGTTACTCTTGTTGCTTTTAATGCATTAGTATCCCGAGTATGATGTCTGGGTAGGTAGGTGGTGTTTTCTCCCTTACCTCACATAAATTCTCTCAGTGCTTCATGTCCTCTTATTTTACAGGTGTTGTTGCTGTCAAGTCACACTGATCCACACATTCATCCCAGACACTATTGTTCATCGCTCCACTTCTATTTGGTGTCCGTTCCACTCTCCACAACTACAGTACTTTCACTACTCAGCCTTGAGTAGCATTGCTCACTGAGGCATAAACATACATCCTGTCTGCGTATCTACTTCCTACTCCTACTATCACTGCTGTCCCCCACCGCTGCTAATACCCCCAGCAAGTGCCCATCAAGATAACATCACTATAACACTATTTTTTCCGAACAGTATTGTCGTCGAGTCCAGAGCTCTTATCGCTAGTCTTCCTCGGCATCTCCCTCGTGTTGGTTCTGTAGCGTTGTTTGGTGGTTGTTATGGCGGTTGTTTAGTTGGTTCGGTTTGAGCTCTGGCGAATATTAGTGTCTGGTTATTTTCTAAGAGGGCAGAATATTGCAACGAGCACGGTTTATTGGTTAGCTTATACTTCCCCAATAAAATCTAATTGTAAAATAGGGGCATCTAAATCTTCCATCGACATGGTAAAACTCTTCAACCGAAGATTAAATGCTCGTATTATAAACTGCCAATTCCGACTCATGGATTTTGGTCTCAGAACAATTTGATTATTTTGTTGCTATATAGTCGTAGAAGCGAATATTAGTGGGTTTTGGGAAGCAGTTTGGCGTGTGATACCGAGAGTCTGGGTACGTATATGATAAAGACAGTATATGTGATTCTTGATTACTTTTCATTACCATGTTCTGCTTTAGAGACTAATAATTGTCTTTTGAACATTTAATATATCCACAAACCTCGAGTTTCATGCACCAGTATACATTGCCAGGGAAAGTGGAAACGTACACGAGTTTTCTGTACGCATGTGCAGCATGTGTACATTTGTATACGTGTTGTGCATTGTCCCGTCCCCCTACTCACAAAATTGTCTAGATCGCCTAGATATCTGTCTTACAGTTATTAAGACCCTGCTTCTTTCAGAGTCAGGCTTCCATTCAGGAATGTTTAACAGGGATGACATGACTGGGGTGAGGGAATTAGGGGTACTAAAGAAGGGTCAGTATGATATTTTTTAGATGACAGACCCTATGGGAAGGCTGTATGAGATGACTATAAGATGAGAGACTGTATGGGATAACTGTAAAGGATGAGACTGTGAGATGAGAGCTTGTATTGGTGTATGAGACGAGAAAATGTATGAGGCGAAACAATATAATAACTATATGAGACGACTGCTGTAGATAAGACTGTGTATGGGATAACTGTTTGAGAGAAGAGACTGTTTGTGATGAAACTATATGTGATGAGAGAGTATCATAGGAAAGACTAAATGAGATAATTGAATAAGATGAGATGATGTATGAAACAAATACATGAGATGGGAAACTGGAAAAAATGAGAGACTGTATGAGATAATTATAAGAGATGGGAGAGTGGATGAACTTAAAGACTGCATGATATGATTGCATGAGATGGGAGACTAGATGAGGTGAGTGCATGAGATGAGACACTGCATGAAATGACTGTATGAGGTGCCTATATCTAATGGGAGACTGTACGAGAGACTGTAAGAGATAAGAGACTGTAAGACTGGACTATATGAGCTACTAGGAGATGAAAGAATGTTTAGAAGACAGAGAAGAAGCAGTAGGGAAAAGTAATCTGAGGAAAATGGGTAAGAAAGTTATTAATAGGTATTCTAAATAGGAGGGACAACTTTGGCAAGCATTCGGAATTCAGAGGCGAATGATGTGTGTGGGTGGGTGGGTGTGAGAGAGAGAGAGAGAGAGAGAGAGAGAGAGAGAGAAAGAGAGAGAGGGAGAACATTCGTTGAAAAAGGAAACATGGGTGGAGTTACCAAGCATTTAATAAAAAAAAAAAAAAAAAAAAAAACGCTACTGCAAGAAGAAAGAAAGATCAATGTGGAGATGAGAGTGTCGATATTAGGTGAGGGGCTGGAGAGGAGAGGGCGCCATAGACCTGCTTGTGTTCTGAGTCACTGCTGAGTAATGACTCACAGCGCGGTAAGTATCCACACACTCACCCACCCACCCACCCCTTCCTTCTTAAACACTCCCTTTACATTTTTTTTTTTTTTTCATTTTGTTATTCGTTCTGCTTGTGAAACAATTTTCTTTTCACTTTTTTCTTGTTTATTAATATTTTCCTTATTTCTTCAGTTGTTTCAGTAGCTCTTTTTTATATTTATTGATGCGACTCTTCTTCCGTTCCCCCCCCTTTTTTTTTCTCTTCCTTCCCATCCTCTCTCTCTCTCTCTCTCTCTCTCTCTCTCTCTCTCTCTCTCTCTCTCTCTCTCTCTCTCTCTCTCTCATTTCCTTCCTTTACTACTCTTCTCCACCTCTCCTCATCCCTCCACTTCCCTCCCTCCCTCACTTTCTCATCCTCCCTACCTCACCCTACCACTTGCCCTTCCTTCCCTAATCACCTTTACTTCTTTCTCCTTCCCTGCTTTTCTCTCTCCTTAAACCTCTCCCTACCACTCCTTCCTTTTTTCACCCTATACTTCCCTTGGTCCCTCACCTACCCTACCATCCTTCCATTCTTAAACCTCCTATTTTCCCTCCCGCCCCAATATCCATACTTCTTCCCCTTTCGTTACTTATCTACTTTCCATTCCTTGCCTATCCTTCCTTACTTCTCTCTCTTTTTCTCAGTCCCTTGTTTTCTCCTTATTCTCTCGACCTCTTCCTGCTTCTGTCTCCTTTCCATATCCTCTAAATCCATCCCATTCCTTTCGTCATCCCATTATTTCTCTTTTCTCCTATTTTCTCCTCCCTTTTTCCCCTTTTCTCATACCCTATTTCCCCATCCCTCACTTCCATGTTTCTCTGTTCCTCACTTTCTATTCCACCCACTCTCCCTTAATCTCTCCCTCCTCCACCCTTCTTATTTCCCGATCTCTCCCTCATCTCCATACTTTTCTCCTGCTCATCCGTCCATACTTCTTTCTCTCCTTCCCCCGTCTGCTGCTTCCCCTTCATTCCCACTCCCTCCCCCTGTTTCCTTACCTTGGTGTAGAGTGACCCAATGATTCACCAGCAGTGTTGCCAAGTCACACTCCACCAGAGTGAACCCTAAAGAGGCCACGTATCACCACACACTGCCACTGAACTACGCAGCTTTATGTGGGGTGTAACGCTCAGTAAGCTTCATGCACCCATTTGTCCTTGCAACAGTGCTCTGTTGTGCTGACGATAGTTATTTCATCCTCTCTGCCAGCTTATGTTTACTTGTCCTCTTTTACCCATTCCTGCTTGGCATTCATCGAATTTGTTCATTTGTGCTGGGTTATTAGTGAATGGTGGAAAAAAACCAATATAAATAAATAACAGTAATCAAAGGTCACGCACATCACCATTGTAACAATGGAATGAAAATATGTGGGTAAAAAATAAAATAACAATTATATAAATGAACTGGTGAATAGACTTGCACTGTTGCCGTTCATATACGAACTTATCTCACAGTATGTTCACATTTTGACGTTTTAAGCTTCCTCCTTTTCCAGCGAGCATGAAATATGAGTCGAAGCCAGAGGCCGAACAGCTCAAAGTCTATAAATAATAGTTCTGAACAAGTGGACAGATTTTGCAAGTATGAAAATATTAAATAATGGCTCCACTCAGAATAAAAGGATTAAAATAAAACACACACACACAGACAGAATTCACGAGAGGAGCTACACTGAATGAATAATATTTTAGTAGTTAGTTCTGGTCTACCCAGATGAGAAAGCCGAATTACGGAGTGGTGTGCCGAGTAAACAACACAATGACAGAAACATGAGTTTGATTCAAAACGAATAGCGATCAGCAGAGTTGTCAAGAAAAATAATGAAGTGAAGTAATCACTGGGAAACTTGTTGCTGATGAGATGTTGTTTGTTGTTGCTGCTGCTGCTGGTGTTGTTGTAAATTTATCAGAACATGAACCCATATATATATATATATATGTATATATATATATATATATATATATATATATATATATATATATATATATATATATATATATATATATATATATATATATATATATATATATATATATATATATATATATATATATATATATATATATATATATATATATATATATATATATATATATATATATATATATATATATATATATATATATATATGTGTGTGTGTGTGTGTGTGTGTGTGTGTGCAGGGTGTCCCTGAATGAAAGGGCATAATGTTTGGAATTGACTGATGAAGGAATTCTGAGCAAAAATTGCTATAAGAACCTGCGTCCAAATCTCAACCGTTTACGGAGCAACAGTTACTGATAACTTTATAGGTGAAAATGATCTCCTTCATAATTCGAACATAAGATCGTTAACAGATGTAATTCCGTCACGGTTGAGATTTGGACACATGTTGATATTACATTTTTGCTTATTATTCTGACACATAACCTTCTCAAATTCAAGTGGACAGAGACCTATAGTATAGTTTCAACTCTCTGTCTGTCTGTCTGTCTGTCTGTCTGTCTGTCTGTCTGTCTGTCTGTCTGTCTGTCTGTCTGTCTGTCTCTCTCTCTCTCTGTCTCTGTCTCTCTCTCTCTCTGGTACATTTACTATTCCATCCTGTTTACTTTCTCTCAAAACTTCCCTACCTTTTACTTGCCTTAACCTCTCTCGTTGTCTGATCAAACCTCTATATTTGCTTTCCCTCCTCTCCTTGCTACGTCCCTCATTCCTAGTTTGGCTCTCTTTCCTATCTCTAAAATTTCCCCTGCAATTCCAACATCCTTCACATGCACCTCATTTCACACATATATCAGTCTCTCTCTTCTCGTCTCTTCATATCCTCCCCTTCCAGCATCGTCCTATCTCCCTACATCTCCTTTCCTCTGCCCATGCTAGTGTGGATGTGTGGACAGAACAGGAAGAACGTACCATCAGCAACAGGAAATGTTAACAGTGTGGTGTAGCAGAACAAGAAAATATAGGTAATTATATGGAGCTTTCCTCCTTTTTCTCTCATATTCTTTTGTTCTTTATTTATTCCTCGTAGCCCTTCATTCTTGTCAATAATAGCTTTACATACTTTACCGTCACACATCTCCTTCAATACACCTTCATTCTCTCCCATGCTTCCCTCTTATTGCATTATCAATTTTCTAACTCTTCCACGTTATACTTTCAATTCCCTTCACGGGCCTTTCCTCTGTCAACGTCTCTTTCCGGGCCTCGCCAAAACCCACTATCTTGCACTCACCTCTTTGAGTTTTCCCCTGCCCTTCGTTATTTTATGCTCCATTGTATATTGTACCTCGAGTTCAAAATGAAATATTGTTTATCACGAAGAAGTAGGTGGGTATTTATGCCTATGTGGTGATATGTGAAGGCTGGTGGGGCGCCCTCTTCTGGGGTGTAAGTGGATTACTGAACCTCTGGAAAAAGTTTCTTAGTCCATGGCTGGCCTGAAATGCATAAAAAAATCATAATTTCTTCTTCACAGATCATATAAGCGTTATCAATTTTCTTTTTTCCTCACGTGCATATCATCACTCTTGCCTTTTGTCTCTCCCAGCTTGCAGGTCTTTTCATATCCCCGCTATATGCAGTCTCCGTCCTTTTTTGGCATCCTTACTCATTCCAATATTCAGGTTTCTTCTATTTCCTCACCTCTCCTTTTCTGCCTCCTGTCCCTTCTCTCCCGTTGCCCTCCCGTGTGACCGCCTAACAACTTCACTTATCTCAGAAATAATCGCAAAAAATGCCGATGAGGGTTCTCGACTTCTCTGAGCCCCCCGCACCCCCCTCCCTGCTCTTTCATTGTCAAGTCCGTAAGTCACTCCATTCAACCCTTTTAAAATTGCAATCGCGCATGTGAAATCGTCTGCCATTGGATTTTATCATGTGTTCATTCATCTGTATCTGCATTTTTCTACTCGAGATGGAGGACGCATGGGAACTGTTGCGTAGAGGTCATTTATGTTCATACAGGGTTATACAGATGGTTCATGAGATAATTCAACTATCTTTTAATTTGTGAACTATGTACATTTTCCCTAAGAGAGGTAATTCGTTTAAGAAAGGTTCCTCTTGTCGCTACGTCCACGATACTCCCTAAAAGAAATCACATCATACAGACTCGTAAGTAGTATTTTATTAAGCCCTTGAATAAAAGGTTGCCTGTTTTATTATATTCGTGCTGTCCTCAAACATGTTCATCCAAGGAGAGACTTTTCCAACCAGGAGTTTGTATATATACACTACAGCCTTCGTTACCCTCTTCCCTGTTCTGGCAGTAACAAGAACAAAGTGAAAAAGATATCCCCGCCCATGATGAGTTGAATGGATTACTGCAACTGAACCAAAGTCATTAATAATGGTTCAGGAAAAAAATACACATCAGTGTACACTGTACAGAAACCAATATGGTACTCTTTAGCATACAAAAACGCTTCCATAACAAAAACAACATATGCCTCAAAGAACAACTGGACATGTTCGATAACTTGCAGCATTCTTTTGAACGTGCGGCTTTTATTGTATTATAAAATTCATTTATCACACTATAAGGCACACGCAGTGCTTGAAAATACAATGAGCCATTCACACATTTTATTCTGTGCATTAAAAATTGTTAGTAAGGAGAAATTATTAATCAATTTATTTATGGATATGGACCGGGCTTTTACTGTGAGAGATGAGGAGTTGTGAAGTAGCCCAGGGATAATTGGCATCACAAGCACCCCCCCTCGCTGTTCCTCTCTGTCCCTGGTGACTCTCAAGCAAACACGATCCCTATTACCCACTTCACATTTTTGACCACTGCTTGTGAATAGGCAATAGGGCAACCCGAAAGCACGATCACTCATAGTATCTCACCATGTCCAATGTGACTGTTATACAATGCATTCACAATCAAGATCTTAGAGTTTTTGTAGTAGTGCTTTTGATGTGTACTCTAATAAGCGATATTAAGGGCTGTCCCACTGTGCTTGAGGCGAGGTACGAGTGACTGCGGTACGAGTGGCTGCAGCGTGTTGTCTGAGAGCTTTCAGTTGACTCAGTCGGGTGCTTTTAATGGCCGGAACAATACGGAGGCTATTTTTTGGTCAGTGACAATATGACTGCGTTCACGGCGGGGGTAAGTGGAGGGAAGGTTGTAAAGAGGAGTGAGGGGTGAAAGGATGCGGGACCTGCAGAGGGGGAGGAAGGGGTCCGGGGAGGCAGGAAGAGTGGTGAGAGGAGAGAATACGATGCTATGGGAAGGATATATTGTATTTATACGAAAATGTGGTAATGAGAATTTTTACAGTTATAAGTAGGTATATGACGAAAGTGGTGGAAAACCATATCTTAAATAATTTAGGCAGAAACTGTAGCCCTCCTCACTCTAGAAGCAGAGGTACAGTACAGCTAATTTTGCTTTAAGGTGAGAGAGACAACTGTCACCAAAACTAGAATAGGCATATTTTTTCTGTTACTTATGGACTTATGGACTTTCTTCTCACACATCGATCATCATGTTATTTTGTTTTTCCAGTTCCCAAAAGTCTATATGTACTGGCACAGCATATTAATCAAGGTATACAGCGATGCGTACATAATTATAGGTTATGTGTGTCACAGTACACTAATGAAGTCAAAATGCAAGAGTGTGTCAGTATTGCAGAAGCTTTCCTGGCCGCTGCTCCAACAATGTGATGGACGGGGCACAGTAGGTGGGGACAGGGTCAAGTGTTGCTCTGGTAATCTCAAAGCGTTAGGCTGACCTGCCTCTCTTTATCACTGCTAATATATGCTGATAAGACCACCAGCACAGTGTCATTATTGGCATGTCTGGGGAATGAGTCATCGGCTATATTATAGTGGCATTATATTTTCTTTTACAAATATAAATATATATAATAATATATTCTTAAAACTGATACCACAATTAAAGTAATTGTACCCATCGATGCACTCTAGCCGTAAGATGCCATCCTCTCTGTATCAAAGTAACGTAGAGACGAGACGCTCCTTCACATCCACCCCAGCCACATGACGTGACTCATGCAGTGGTCCACAGCGCCTCGCTTCACCTGTCGTCGGCTGATGCTGGACCTCGCATAGCTACTGGTCCACGTGGGTACGTAGGCAGAATGTGATTGGTGGAGGTGCTGGTAGATGAGTCATTGAGCGTGAGTAACTTGGGCTGATCTAAATGCCTGCCCTCTTATGCCGCTCCCTACTAGCCATACATGCAGGGTAATAATTACTATGATAATCGTTAGGACCGTTACAGTTACCAGTTTTTGACCATTTTTTTTTTTTTTTTTAACCGTGCAGTGTGTTATATCACCGGTAGCGACGATTTCCGTGGATGTATGAGTCCAGACTGCTGTCCCTTTCCCCTGCGTCCAACATAAGTTTTAATATCGGAGGCAAGCAAGAAGGTGCGCCCAGCAATATTAATCTGACTAATTCCAGACGATTTCTTTTATGAGACAAAACTCTCATAAGGAACTAGTTATGAGTTCTCATTCATACACGCATCTCGGTTATGATAGTTATCAGAATCAATTATTCATGAGCCAGAAAAAATATTGAGGAAGCATTAGTCTTCTGGATTTTTACCTACAAAGTACATACCTGTATTTAGCGTATTCCTGGTTAAGTTTACCCTTCAGTTCGATGACACACTTTCTTAGTTTATTTTTACTAATTCCAGACAATATTTGTTAATCAAGGAAAAGTATATGGCACTGGACGGGTTAATGTAAGCTGTATCTAACACCATCACTTCAAAAAGCTTCACCTAATCAAACTATAATCGTATGGCGGCGATAAATATAGAGTATAATATATGTCTTCGGGTTGGAGGAGATAAGCAAAACATTTTATTGCATATATATCTGTGCAACTTTCGAGTGGTCAAGTGTTCAGTTGTTTAGAGAAATTGCCTGCTGTCTGAAAGGACGAAAATTGAATTCAATTCTGAGGTCGGGAAAGGTCTGCTCATTTAACTTGTTAAAACAGAGTTTACTGATTTTACAGAAGACCCTTCTACGTATAAGCGGTGGGTATTACCGCTGAAATGGTGACACGTGAAAGCATGTGGCAAGTTAGAGGACTCTTGGGCTTGTTACCGATTCTGTGGCCAAAGTAGGAAGAAATACTTTAATAACTGGAGGGGAAAGTCAATAAATTCATCACGAAATCATCATGAGGTCGAACGTCGGGTTTGTCAGAATCAAGGTGTCAGACACAGGATCCTTTCATGACAATATCAACATCTTTCTCAATTCTTAAGCCAGCGTCAGATGATGTGACTTGCTCCTTTCTTGTGGCGAAATCCGGGCATCCATTAGATCATGATGACTTTTAATGATCGACTTGAGTATTGCCACGAAATATAGCGACTTAATATAACATTTTAATTTTATCAACAGTAGTCATTATCATGCAGTAACAAGAAGGGTTTTTCATTCAGGCTGTTTTTATATACTCTAAGCATTGTATGTATAAGTATAGCATTCTTGTTATACTTTATATATATACAGTATGTTACCGTACTTCCAGGACAATGGATGCTTGTACCTAAATATACTACATATTAGGCCATCATTACACGTCATCATTTTCTTTACTGTCCTTGCCTAAGACTCATGGAATAGTTACCTTGCCCATAGCGTACCTTATAACAAAAGACCTATAAGGAATCATTAAGCCTCTTACTATTTCCTTGCCCTCCTACTCTTTTGTACTTCCGTCCACCGCAGTTACGCTTCCTAAGCTGTCTGCTTATCTGTGTGTGTGTGTGTGTGTGTGTGTGTGTGTGTGTGTGTGTGTGTATGCACCGGATAACAGGACACTAATGCGATGGTGATGATGGTTTTTTGAATGGCTGTTTCTGATGATCCAAGGAAGTGATGGTGATAACACCTCAGAGGACAAAGACAACAACAGCTTTAAGTAATAACCACATGGAATGAGTGCACTTCTGAATTATATTTCATTTGCTAATGCAGTCATTATCTTGACGGTTCAGAAAAAATAGGTCTCAGTGTAAATATCATACAATGCTTAAGTAGAGATTATGTCTCAGTTTATTTACATATTGTGAGAATCCATGAGTTTTCATTCGTCACTCTGTTGTGTGCTGCGTGATGTACTCTACTTCCTGATAACTGGCACTGAGTCAGAGGCTTTGGTATTAAAGCACTGACAGATATTATATGACTCTCTTTCTTTTCAAATATTTCACAGCCAGCCTCCAGCAGCATAATATATACAGTATATATATTTTTTTCTTGGATATCTTAATGTTCACAACCCCTTGCAATTCTCCTCTCCTCTCACTAGTGTGCTTGAGGGTCAGTCACTGTTGTTCTGTTTTAAACATCTCTCAGCAAGCATCCCTCCATATCTTCATCTGTAATCCAGATTAGTCCATCCTGAGTTACTTCTCTCTTTAATTCTTGACCACCGTGTCATATTAGTATTCTGATCTGTAATCCCTCTTAGGTTACGGGGTTAGGTTGCAATTGCGCTCAAAACAGAACGTATTCTTTGAATTTATATACCTATATAAATATACTTCTACCTATCTATCTATCTAAAGGCCGATGCCCTAATCCCACAGAGGGTGGCCGCAGACAAAATGCCTCCAAGTCGCTTTGTCACCAACCATTTGACTGCCCTCCCCTCAGCTCACCCCCCCCCCTCCCTTATATACCTGCATATAAATATACTTACATATAAATATTTTTTAGGATGCAGATTCAAATAAATATCCATGCATATCATTATGAAAGGGACTCTGTATGATTTGCATGTGTGTGTGTGTGTGTGTGTGTTCCAGTAAGTGATCCTGTCCTTACTCGTGACGATGTGTGCGTGTTTGGTGTACGTGCAGCATTGTGAGTCACATCTCACAGGTTAACATCCGGGGATCACCATCACACCTGGACCTGTAACGCCTGCAGCCCGAGGATATCTTTTACAGTTGCTTTTTTTTACCCTCAGACGATTTTATTCAGCTGATGGATGATCTCTTAAACTGAAAATGTTAATGAATGGTAAGCTTTTCCCCTTCAATAAAAAGCCTAGAGGTACTAAGAATAAAAAACTACGTAATCGTGTTCACGACCCTGAATCGGCATCTAGTACATAATTTTGTACTTGTTACATAATGTAACGCCACTAAGGGCTGGATGCTGGACATTACCCCTTAAATGTGCTGTACTACTGTAGCCTTGCCTCGGGTTCCTACACCTCGGAGATATAATGGGATTGTTTCTTTGATGAATATGTGTTTACTGTGAGGATACAACCCAAGTGGAATTGAAACCACTGTTCTCATAATAATAATAATACCTTAAGTCCCAGAACAAATTTCGTATCTTATTATTATCTTCTGACCATCATAGTCAGTTTGGCATAATATTTTCCAACTGGTGGGGTGAGATACAAGCCTCATTAATCCCATAACTACCAAGAAAGCTTTCCGTGAATGAATAGAAGAGTCTGGCGGCAACAAACTTATATTACAAAGAAACCCCATCGTACTGAAGGAAAATAAACACAGTTTCATTGTGTGAGTAGATCAGGTCATGGGTGACCTTGTTCGCTATGAGAGGGCATTAATTAAACAGCCTGGCGATAGCATAAATAAAGCAAAGGAGACGACCTCATATTGAAAGGGTTCATAACACTTTAGTATATTCATTTCTTGTTTTACCACCAATTATATCAGTGTGACCATTAAAACTGTTATCTTTATCACCGTAAAAGGAATCCACATAACCATTATGTAATATTTCTCACATCTCAATTAAATTGCCTGGTATTAGCTTGATCAAAGCATGTCATTGCATTCACAGCGGCGAAAGGTTGATCAAGTGCTGTAAGCTTATTACTCTCTGAACACAAGTGCATCCCTTAGTTACACATCGTCTGGTGTTAATCTAAAAATGTAGTATTATTATCGCCCGCCTTTTAGCAAGGTTGAGCGATAAAGTTTTTATTAAAACAGAGGTTACAGAGTTGTAGACAAGCTCTAAGTTTGTGACAATCATTGCTATAGCCTATTCTGAGAGTACATCATGCTTGATTTCTCTACATTACTGGTAAATGTGTTCTTTAACATAACTTGCAGGCTAACCTCATCTAATGTACCCAGCTGTTTTATAAATGACTATTAGAAATTGGAGGCTTCCATATGTCTTCGTTCATTCGTTTTAATACTCCCCATGTGGCGTCGTTTTAGATCCTGCTCTTCCCCTTCCAGACGATTTTATGTACCTTCGAAATCACTTGCCATAATGAAGGGAATGATGAAAACTATATCTAACTCCTCCAGTTAGAAAAGTCTATCTCGGATGGACGTGTCGCGGGAAACGAGGGTCATAAGTGAGTGGGGACAAATGCCTGGAGGACCTTTTGTTGCTGTCACTGGTCACAGGATGCAGCGAGGTGTATGTGACAGGCAGATGGACAATGAAAGCAGCTCAGAGCCAGAGAATAAAGTTTAACCTTTTGGATAGATATTTCCAAGACAGTTGTATCAGTTCAATCAATATAAGAAACTCTCTCTCTCTCTCTCTCTCTCTCTCTCTCTCTCTCTCACCACACGACGGAAGGAAGGTGAGTCATAGTACCGGAGTGTAAGTCAGGAAGTGAAGGGAAGACACACACACACACACACACACACACACACACACACACAGAAAGAGAGAGAGAGGATGTGAGCGGGTTGAAGCTTGTTGATTGGCATACCCTTCCTTCTCATGCCTTTCACCCTCACCAGTTTAAGTAATTTTCACTGTTCGTTTGGTTTTGACTAAAATGTCTTTCATTGTCATTCGTAGGGTTATATTAGTCTCTCACTTTATTTTTTCTTAATTTGCCTGTAACAAAAATTGGTGGGAAATAAAACATGTTTAGTAAGAACTGCCATAATACCTGCAGCCTGATGCCGTCCTTCTTCATTAATTAACCAAGATAAGCGCCATCATCCAGCTGTTTGTAGACGTTTTATTCAGCTAAGAAGAGGCCTCCAATAACCCCGTGCACGGCGAGTCCTACTATAGTAGTCAGTTACTCTTCTAGGAGCTGCCTAGGATGGGCCAACCGGCCTACTGCAGTTATCCTCTCTTCTTATGTTCTTATGAACAGAGCCCGTCTGTCTGGCTGAACAGACACATCAACCTCAGGCAAGCAACCGTTCCCGCATGGCCGTCTCGTGTGGTGAACCGATGTTTCCTTGCAGCGGACACCTCGTCACAGCGAGGGGAGACGCGGGGAAGAGTATGGGCTATGGATGTTTGCGTCTCTCTATCCAGTTAACAGGGGGACCATAGTAGGCTCCACACCATACCGTTATTTGGTTAAATGATTACCACCCAGCATTGTAAGTGGTTTCCTGGGTTCCAGGAAGTCATTCAAACTTGAATCTCAACGTAGAGCCACCTAATGTGGAAAGAAGAGTAAAAAAAAAAAATGTGGTACGAAAGATACGAGAAATAGAAAGAGTGGAGGGCAGACACAGAAAAGAATGATAAAGGTGAAGGAAAAAATAAGCAGCACTACAGCAAGTAAGCGGATGATAGCCACCACCACGCACCACAACGATGATAGGTAATTCAGATTTCCGCCAAATTATTTTCTCTTTAGCTCAGGAGAAGGCCTTCGTCGTGAAAGTTAATATGGCTGGTGAACCGAGGCATGAAATTCCGACAAAAGCAATCCTTATCTTAGACATAAATCTTGGGCTGAGATTCGCGAACAAACTACCTGCGATCAGTTCCCTCACGTGATTCAGGTTTGTTTTTGCAGGGAGGACAAAAGAAGGAGAGTGTTGATTCGTGCCAGGGCTCTTTTTTTTTTTTTTCTGCAAAAATGTCCCACAGTTACGAAAGCATTTTTTTTTTTTTTAATGTTCAGTTTAAATCGTTTACATGGGATTCCATCCATGAGTAAAGGACACAAATCGTATACATGTGCGCAGAGGAGTTAATCGTGTCATGGCTGGGTCAGATCCGGTACCCTATTCTAGATAACCCCAGACAATTATATGTAGCTGAGAGTGGGCATATGAGTCTGTGAAAGTTAATACTCAGGATAACATCATTATTTTCCTCCAGCTAAGGCAAGACTGTGTTATCGCTCATAATCAGAGGACTTCATTTGTATGTTTTATCTTGCGATCTCCTAATGATTATATTGAATGGATGAATATGCAAGAACATACGATTACACAAAATTTATGTGCTTGTTTGGTTTGACCTTTAACCCCAAAAGTTCATTTGAAAAGAACAAGAAAAAAGAGGAGAAAGTTGTCTTTGGGGAATTTACCCAAAGAAAAATTGCGCCATGTTTGAAATGAACTGGAGATGGAATAAAAGAATGATTCAAATTGGAAAGTGTTTGGAAGAAGAAGAAGAAAAAAAAAGAGACTGAGGAAATTAAGTAGTCCTCCACACTCCGAAGTGGAGACTTAATAATAATATCGGGAGTGAAAGGGGGAGAGGACTTGCCCTGACACGGAAGTCTTGGAAGATCCTGGTTGCTGGAGAAGTAAGTATTAAAGCTGGTGATCAGCCAGGTGCAGCCGCCAATCCGGACAGGCAGAAGGAACTGGCCGAGTGTGGTGCCAACACGGACATCCGGCTGTGAGAGCACCAGAAAGCCGGTAGGCAGAGAGAGTTATCCGGTTGCCTGGGAGTTATGGTCACGGGAGCTGGCGTAGTGACGTAAGATGTCTGCATATTTTACACCAATTTCTCTCTCTCTCTCTCTCTCTCTCTCTCTCTCCAAAGCATCAGCATTCCTTGTCATACACAATGTTGTCGGGGATTTATTCTCTCTGCCTCACAAACACTCTCTGCTCCCCCTAGTTCTATTGATCACATCCGGTATTAACTCAGATTGCCAGGGAACGAATTCTTGTACCCGTGTTCTGGGTTCCCCCTCTTCTTGTCGATAAGCCTCCTAAAGCCGTGACTCCATAGGAATACTGAGAGTGATACAGACATAACCATACTTGGGCCAGACGTTTTCTTACAAATGATCTCAGTAATTAACTCGCTGGCTGTCGGCAAGAGTGATTTGGTAGTACTAATAGTAACTGCTAAGGTCAGTATTAAGCATTAAGAAACTTGTCTTGCTAGACCGTCGTGAGCCACCTTCTATATCATCAGTATAATCGGCTACAGTGTATCCTATCTTACAAAAGCAGGCTAGTTCACTAGAAAAAGTGACTGCTACAAATTATACGAAAAAGTCACATCGTTTGATACTGATTTTTTTTTTTTTTTAATGTTTGCAGTGCCTTGCATTTGCTTTTCCAGTATGATGGTCTAACCTTTGCTGAAGAGAACAGTCTGGCAACTGCAGTGCCAAAATAAAATTTGCACTCTCGTGCTGGATGGGTCAAACATTATTGCTTTTAGCCCTTCACAACGAGGGTTCTCTTCTAAGATGAAGAAAAGAATCTAACGTTAGCAATAATTTTAACAAATCTAGCAACAGAAAGTTTAATGAATAAAGGTTCTTCCCTCCATAAATGCATAGGTCTCTTCTAACTGAGCCTAATAAAATCGTATGGTTGAAGCGAGAATAAAATATAAAGATCTCATCACACTAAAGGGGTAAAAGAATACGGGTTGTTAGCATATTTCTCAACATTGCCTCTAACTAGCAGAGAACAGCAATGTACTGTATGGATGATAAGCAATTCTGAATTGCTTGATGTCGTATATTCTGCATTGCTAATTTCTCTTCTTTCTCTCTCTCTCTCTCTCTCTCTCTCTCTCTTCCACTTATCTACACCTCTGGCTGGATGAGTCATAGAGACCAAGGCGCAAGTGAACGATCGACACTTTTGAGAGACAGGGAGGGTTAAGTGAAAAGAAAGAAAAACAAAAGGAAAAGAAGGGAGGACGGTGGATAACGAGCCAGAGAGAGAGAGAAAGAGAGAGAGAGAGAGAGAGAGAGAGAGAGAGAGAGAGAGAAGACTAAGGAAAAATGTTACCCCTGTTACTACGGGAACCTCTCTCATATGCTGAATAAAAGTTGCCAGGGCGTGCCAAGAATATATAAATAAACATAACGAGACTGGATGATTTAATGGAGATATATGTCAGTCCCCTCTTTACAAAAAGCTCCTCCAGACTGAACAGAAAGTTACTGCATTTACGCAGTTAAGAGAAAACAAAGAAACCGGAAAGAAAAAGGGGAGAAAAAGAATGAGTGAAGAAAAGAAGGGCAGAAACAGGAAGGAAGAGTGTTAAAATGCAGATGGAAAGAGGATCACATGTTGTGCGATGGAAGGAAACAAAGATAATGTGAGAGAGGGAAAGAGAAAGAGGGAGAGAGGACCAGGTCTGACCACCAACCTTCCTTTCCGTCCCTAATTACAGGTAACACGGCCACCAGGTTCCTGTGTGAGTGTAAGAGTATGCATGTTGGTCTCTGCGTGTATGTGCATGTTAAGTTTCTTATAGTCAGGACAACTACCATTCCTCTCCGACTGACATCAGACTATTTCATTACCTAGCAGGGATTCCTTGGAGCGTGTAAGTGTGAATGCTATCACCATTAACTCCTTCGTGGTCGGGACAACTCAGATCAGTTTATGCAGTCAGAAGTGAGTTATAGGAGCCCAAAGGTACCGATGCGCGTATTATGACCTTCCTCAAGTCAATGACGTTTTTCAAAATTTATTCTTACGTGTTAGCAGCTCTTATATGGGCGACATATTGCTCTGGCGGAGTTAATTGAAGTTCTGTCTAACAATATGGAAAAAAAATCTCTGCCAAATTGAATTAAATAGCGGGGAGGCTGCAAAAATAAAATATATATCATATCATAGTGACGAGGCTTTTCTCTTGAATCCGGGGATGCCTTTTAAAGCTTACTCTTGTTACGTTCAGATTCATTTAGTGTTAGGGAGGCTTCTCAGACGCAAGGTGCTGTATTAGCCTCAAGCTACTCCTTTATTACTGGAAATGAGTAAACTTAATATCGTCTGATGGTTGTGTGATTACAGTGAAAATGTTATGCTCCATGTATATACTGCATGTATACACTCGTACTCACGTATGAGTGTAACTTTTTCCTAATACGCGCGCGCACACACACACACACACACACACACACACACACACACACACACACACACACACACACACACACACACACACACACACATATATATATATATATATATATATATATATACAAAGGTTAAGTGCTTGTGTAGGTTAAGTGCTTGTGTATTGTCTATATATGTCCATTTATGCTGAACTGATATTCCCACTGTAGCTTGAAACGTGTTGACTGGACAAGGGGGAGGGACTTTCATTAAGCTTAGTAAAGTCGTCTGATATCAAACAATAATATCCTTGAGTGACACAGAACAATTACATGATTACTGAAGCTGTGCACAGGACTCAGGAGATTGCTAGTGCTTAATACGTATCACTTAGACTCAAAATCTCATCCTCAGGTAGCAGTGGGATGGATATCATTCATGTAGAGCGGACTGGAGTGAAATATCTTCAGATGAAGTCAAGACAAATGAAAGCACAACAGCCTTATTACTGATGCCCCGCCATTGTTGTGTGACGATTCCTTATTCAGCTGTCGCACAGCTTCAACAAAGTGAACCTTCAAAGGATGACTTTAACTGAGATAGTGCCAAAACTGGATGAACTATAGCCCACTTACCGCCTAAAAACCAATGATGGTTTTGCCGGAAAGGGACCTACAAACGACCGTAATTTATACAAAACAACTTAATCTAAAAAAGACCCGATGTTCTTCCCTGTTCTGATGTGTAACCTGAACACTTAGTTCATGCTACGTATCTTTCGAATGAAACTTTGGAAGCAATAGTAGACTATCAAGTAGAGGCTTGTGAGGAAACGATGACTGGCTGTTACAACTTTTTGTGCGTGATCAATATTTTGCGTTTTCAGATAGATTCACTCCACTTTATAGACCTGTATCGTTGTGGAAATCAGTACATACAGGGATTGTTTTCCCAACAAACAGAAAGACATCCGTAAACAGACACCTCATATCCTAATTTGGGTGTTCAGTATTGTCTACACAAATGCAATACGTGACCTGCCGCGGGTTAAACGGAAGCTGCCGAGGAGAATGCTGCTGCTACACGTCCAGGTCAAGGCACTCACAGTGTTAAGTGGCAGTTATATTGCTATATCCAAGGCCTTGCATATACGCACCTAACTGTTAAGTATAAAGTCTTTTTTTTCCTTATCTACCAACTGATACACACACACACACACACACACACACACACACACACACACACACACACACACACACATATGGATGGTTGAAAATGAGACTAACTGTATGTGAGGAAAAAATACGTGGTTGCAGAAATACCTTCTACTTTTCTTTTCTCCAAGAATTCGCAAGACAATGTTCCATAACATGAGCATCACAGCGTGTTGAACTGGTTGTGAAAGGTCAGCAATTATTTTTCCTGTACTAGCCTCCCTACGGAAGATGCGAGTGAGAGGCGTTGTTTTTGATAAATTACTGACTTTTTTCGTCCTCTAGGGTAGGTAAGAACATTAGCGAAGGAGAAATCAAGTAATGAATTCAAGTCACAAAGGCCAGACACACTGCAAGTTCCATGGCTCACAGACACAGTCCAGCACAAAAGAGTAATTTCTTTCATTACACAGTAATATCACAGGAAACACATTTCTACATCCATGGAAAGTGACGTACAAATACGAACACAGCTAACTCGCTATGCACGACTTGAGTCAAGAACACACACACACACACACACACACACACACACACACACACACACACACACACACACACACACACACACACACACACACACACACACACACACACACACACACATCACTGAGTGGCTGGGTGACTCAGAGCGGAACTGGTTGGTCGGGGTGTGTCTGCCTCTCCTTTCCTTGTTCATCCCTTCCCTCTCGCTCCCCTCTCCCTCTTCTCATCCAAATTTCTCCTCTTCTGCCTCTCTTCTCCCTCATCACCTTCCCCATCCCTTTCTCTTACTTTCATTCGGTCCCCTTCCCCTTCCATTACTTTCCCTCCCTCCAGTTTCCCTCATCTCTCTTCCTTCTCTCACTTCTCATTTCATATTCTTTTCCTCTTCCATCCATCCTTTCTCTCCCATTTTCCTATCATAGTACTAATCTCTTATCAGTCCACCGCCCTTAATCTCCCTCCTTTTCTCTCGACTCTTTCCTCCTTTCTCCGGTATCACTTCTCACTCTCTTCTCGCCTCCCATTCTTACCCTTTATCTTTCACCTTCTCCCCCCCTCTCTCTCTCTCTCTCTATATATATATATATATATATCTCTATTTATCTACTTACCATCTCCCACATTTACTCTTTATCTATTCTCTCCTCTCTCACTTTCCCTCTTTTCCTCCAACCACTTAAATTTCTTTCTGTCTCTCCCTCCTCCCTCACCTCTTGTCCCTCCAGAGTCCAGTACCTTACCGTATCAGTACATTCATGAGTCTGACCATGGATTTAAGTAGCCCGATACCGAGAACCAGGCCCAGATTTATATCATCCTACCTACTTCACTCCTATGGCGTATATTTTTTCCTACCACATTCATACAATTTTATTTGACGCAGAAGTGGCTTTTCGGACTGGAAAGGTTAGATACAGCCTCTGCTAAGTTGAATCAAATCGCTTAGTGGTAAAAAGACTGCAGTAGAAAGAATAAGTCATCGTACTGAAGGAAATAGGCCTGAAAAGCTGTACGTCTGTCACTTTATGGAGCCCTACCTAAACTGTCCTTGGTGGAATTTCCTTTTCGTTATTCTTACATGCTCATATCCCTGCTGACGTCAGTAGCTTCAAATCAGCGGCCTTCGTGGTCCGGGAAAGCGACCAATGATAGTGCACCAATCCTGGGTGACGTATGTTTACATTTTAATGACGTCAGGGAAAGGAAAAACAGTCAACAGTCATTACCAGAACCTGTTTATTCTGTTAGTCTGCTATATTTATAAATGCAGTACATTAAAACGATTACATCCATACAAATAATTCTTGAATAGTGCAGATGGAAATAACATCAAGCAAGAAACCTCAAGGAAATAGTGGGCGGATCTTGGAGATGTTGCTTTCACCTCCCCATCCCCTCACCACCACACACATCCACTCTCCTTGCTAACGCCATTATTTTCATGTCAGGTAACTTTTTCCATGCCATTATTATTATTATTTTTTTGCTAGGGTCAGACAGATATATTTAGCCAAAGAAAGACTTTAGGAATGGAAGGATTGGACATACAGTAGTAGTTATTAATTCCCTTCACTGCTGAATGACTATCCTCAGCTGAGCTAAATGTTTGGTGCAGCAAGAATAAAATTAAAAGTACGTCACTGGATTAGGGCGACTGAGTGTTGCATTAATACTTTCCTTTGATGGTAAAAGGAATGAATATACATATTTTCTAATTACTGTGCACACTGTTGGCAAAAAAAAAAAAAAAAAAAAAAAAAATAGATGTGAAATTATTTGGCCCATTCAGCTTGAGAGGTCTCTAACTAAAGCTGCCACTGACTTTGATGTTAAGCTGGTAAGTTTAGTCAATGAGTGTGTCCTAAGCTGAAGGATATAGTCTACCACCTGAACGCAAGGTTCATACAGGGTTTGATGCACGAGTAATCTGGGTAATATTAGTGACACATTTTAGCTCGGTAGATGGAACTATGTAGTCAGACTGGACGGTTGATTTAACTAGTAACCAAGGAGACTCATTCCTACCTCATAACTACGGCTCTTAGAATTTCATGCAACCACTACTTGATATTTAAGTGGTTTTTGTTAGGTGAAAACAAATCGACTATAGCACACACCATTTTTATTGTACTAGGTGTATGCTAGGAATATCACTCACATATCTGGCGTGATTTTGTTAGTAGGGATATCTTTTTCATGACGGCAGGATGATTGTCATGGAGGAGCAGTGGACTCCATAATATCAGAGATCAAATTAATCCACAAAATTTTTCCTACAGCAACCAGAATTAAACTCACGATCACATAATCCTAACACCACTACCCCATACGTCTCCCTGCATTCAGCATTCAGTTTCTTTCCATCACTACCAGAGGTCTCCCCTGAACTTAATGAAATCGTCTACTAGAACATAGTTGAAAAAAAGAAAAAGGCGTAATCTTACGGAAGAAGTAAATGTATGGAAATTTATCACATGCAGCTGAATTCTTAGCACTGAAGTAGAGAAAAGAAAGGCAACTCCCCAGCTTTGAGAGTCTTTTAAGGGATGTCTGTATTGTACTTGATGTGACTCTCCTGCATCTCACATTAAGGAGCACAGTCACGTGCGATATAGGAAAACCAAGCACGTTCTAAATTCATCAGATACTTCAGAAATTGATGTAAATTGGGACCGTGCCTTCTCTTGTGCCATATAATTATTAAACATATGACGATAAGTTGTGTAATTTCCACGAGGATGAGGGATACCGACATTCACGCAAATCCGCTACAATAAACACACATGTACAATCCCCCACCTGCCCCAGGGATAACACTGATACCTGGCGAAAGGAACAAACAGAGAGAGATAAAGTTCGGGAAAGGGAGGACAGGTCGCGTATTTCCGTGCTGAAAGCCACTGGAATTGCGCGTTACTTAATTCATCGGCAATCCTAACTTAGACGAACCTAACCTAATCCTAACAGACTAAACTAACTCAACTTTAACAAACCCTAACAGACTATCCTTACTTAAATTAAAAGTACAGACGTACCTAAGTAGCCCTTGGGGGCAGAACATGTGTCCAAATCAGTTACAGTTAAGAATTTTGAGGGTGGGAGACTTATTTCCTTACTGCTAACCACTTCAGCACTGTTCATGATTTCTCTTCCAAGGATGATCTGTCATAATTGTTAATCCGTAACTCAGTCTTAACGTAACTTAATCCAGACAGACTAACCTCACCTAACCTAATAAATTAAACTTAACGTACCGTAAAGCAGCCTAATCCAACCTAAATTAATCGACATACTAACCTAACCTAACTTAACCTTACGAATTGACTAAAAGTAATCGAAGCTAACCATAACAGATTAAAATAACTTATTTTGCTTAATCTAAAAAATCCTGGAAAGGACAAGAGCTTTCGTCGACCGCATGACCTGCCTTGCGCCGTGAAAATCGTGAAGAAAGGGTAAAGAAATGAGACTAGTGAACAAAGGCATGGGTTGGAAGGGCTGGGAATTCGATTGGTGGTTGGGCATTGACAGGAAAGTTATACCCTGTGAAAAAATGATGTTATCGAATTAGTGGGTTGAGTGTAGTGAAACTTTGTTTTAAAATATCCTCTAAGAATTAAAATAGGAGGAGGAGTTAATGAACGAGTTTGGGGAAAGAGATATGGGTGAAATGAACTCATATTATGAAGGAGATGGAGAGAGATATGGATGTATACTCAGTAAAAATGAGTATTGTGAAATTATTTATTTCACTTTAGTGAAGGTATATATATATATATATATATATATATATATATATATATATATATATATATATATATATATATATATAAACAACCTGAGAAGTCCGTGTTGCTCTCATTTAATTGCTCTTGCGACGCAGGTAATAGAATAAAAGGCCAAATCGATTATAGTTCGGAAATGTGCAGTGAGGAGTGTTGTATGACAGTGTGGTGTGGTGTGGCGTGGTATATGATGTGGCGTTGGTGTAGTGTAGGGTAACGTAGTGTAGTGTGTGCGTCGCGATGTGCTGTGGTTTGGTTTGGTGTGGTGTTGTGTATGGCGATGTGCTGTGGTGCGGTGTGGCAGTGTGGTCTGATCCTGTGCGGTGTGGTGTGAGTGGGGAGCATATGATCGGCATCCTGTGTGATAACCTTGGCGGAACGTCATAACATGATATCGTGTGGCGTAACAGAACACTACAGCATACAAGTATAGCGTAATTTTCTTCCTGATTTGTATAATCCTGCACTTGCTTAATGATCATAGTCTAGTTCTTTTCATAAATGCAGGTTCTGAATTTCCGATATTCTTAATGTATCTTCTGATTTCCTTGTAACAATACTCTTCTTCATCTATGTATCTTTTCACTTACTTTTCCTCACCCTGCTCTCTATTCCTATCAACTATCCCTTCGCCATTTCTTCTCTGTGTCATAACAAATGCATGTATTGTATGTATGTATGCATGTATGTATGCAATGAAACATGTAGGCAGCTGGTAGAATAAGGATGAGAATGCACCATTATGTAACTCTCAAGTGCAGATTCAAATCCTCAGGAAGTGTTTGAGGTTATTGCCGGACCCTCCTAGGGCCAGGCCAGAAGAGTCATGTCAATGAGATGCTTATATGCTTACTGAAATAATGAAGGACCAATTTGAAATAAAGCCTGTGCAACCTTCTTAAAGCCTCCGGGCCTCTGGTCAGATACTGGTGCCTTCCTAGGACCCCCTTCCTAGATGATTCCCAAGGATTTGGATCACATCCACAAAAAAACACATTAATGTTAGCGAATATGAAACCAGATTCAGAAAACGGCATCTTTTGGGCTGTTTTAAACCTTTTAGGACCAAAAACATCGAGGATCCAGGAATGAACAGTTTGACTGTTCTACTTCAAACATGTGATGCTACCAGAGCCGTTGACCTATCACCTACCCTTAAACGTTCTCGAATGCCGTAGATTAGCCTATACTTGGGTTCTTATCTATACCTTAATGCAACACCTTGCCTCCACGTGGGCTCCTTCATGGTGAAGTAGTTCATGAAAGTAATCGACAGAACAGTTCCACTAAGCACGAATTACAGTTTCTTTAAGGCTAACGACACTGAGACACAGAGCATATAATAGCGTTCAAGAGAGAGAGAGAGAGAGAGAGAGAGAGAGAGAGAGTCTGACGTTAAATCTAATGGAACCCGTTGAGGATACTGTTGTAAGAGAGGTTTACGAGAGATAGGGAAGTTTGGGACAGGGGAGGAAATAGATAAGATGGGAGCGAGAGTAGGGTAGAAGTAAGACGTCTCTATTTACTATATTCATGAAGGATGTTAGGCATTTTCTACGCTAAGCAAGTCTCATAATAATTAATTATTTTAAAGAACAATTAGTTCCCCCCCTTCTCTCTCTCTCTCTCTTTCTCTCCAAAGTGCTTAAGTTGCACCTTGGCACCAAGAAATCAATCTTTTTTGTTTTTATGATGTGGGCGTTGAGTCTTGCTGAAGGTAGGTGGAAGCAACTGAAGAATAAAGAATTTGCGTGGGTGAACACAGCTGCAGAAAAATATAATAATAGAATAGTTATATGGCCAAGCGTTAACCCCATCAGCCCGACAACGGCATTATTACTGAGCTCTTAGTACTGTACCTCCAAACAATTTAAGTCAAGTTTAGAAAACTCTCTTGTCTTGAAGGGTATACAGCATCTAAGCCTTCTAGTCAGAGGCATCTCTTCCAAGCTTAATGGAGTCTGGAAGTTGCCTAATTAAACTGAAAAAGACGTCAATATAATGAAGAGTTAAAGGAAAGGAAAAGAATGGATTGAAAGTCTTACATGTATATAATTTAATGTGAATATAATCACTGTCGCGTGACTTTTCACCCAGATGAATATCTCCTGCCACTTGCGGCACGGTTAATGGCCAGATGTACTCATACTGAAGGGTTGATTCAACCAGTGACGTAGGAGACTAGTTTCTACCTCATATCTAAGATTAAGCTAATTCATATAATTATGACTTTGTATTCAAGATATGGGAGTGATTCAAGTTCCATTAAAAAAAAAAAAGTTCAAATGTGTGGGCCAAGTGTGCATAGCAGGTAGGAAAGCATACATTAACCCTGAATCTGCCCGGATACGAACCCCGTCCCATTCTTATCTCTGTCTAAACCAGGAAGAGGAAGTGTGGTGCAGGGAAGACTAAGTTTGCTGATGCTGGGGCCCTAGCGAGGGGTGTTAATGGTGAGGGTGGGGGGTAGAGGAAGGGACTGTATACACGAAAATACTGAGGTACTGAATGTAAAAATAAATCGGTAAGGAAGAAGTGCTTAGGAGACTTATTGAACGACGAGAATATTGGTCTTTGAGTAGTATTCTAAGTTGCATAGGTGACTTCGTAACACCTCTTCATTAGCGATTTATTTTGCACTTTACCCCTGAACAGTCTCTTTTGTGCTGTTTACATAATCCATATTCTTTGCAACAATGACATGCAACAGGGTCCTGAGGTGTAAGGTGCAGAACAAATCGCCGAGTAAAAGGTGCTACGAAGCTGCAGTGCGACTTAGAATACAAATGTTTATCTCTCCTCCGCGTTCTCGGTCTCCCTTTCCTCTGAACCACCTCACTCTCACACATTGCCCTAGAAGCTGGAGCATTCATTTTCGTAGCGGTGGTTCCTGCAGCTGCTCATATTGCTATCGATTTTCGCTTTGCATGTCTCGGGAGTGGGGGCGGCGGTACTGCCACACAATCACACGAGAGAGAGAGAGAGAGAGAGAGAGAGAGAGAGAGAGAGAGAGAGAGAGAGAGAGAGAGAGAGAGAGAGAGAGAGAGAGAGAGAGAGAGAGAGAGAGAGAGAGAGAGAGAGAGAGAGAGAGAGAAGAATCAGTTTCAGGTGGATTGATGACTGTTTCGGGGTAGCTTATGCACAGGGAAGGCCATAAATACTTAAAAACAATCCATACATGTAACGAGAATCAGAGAGTGAGGTAGATAGGAGGATGAAGAACGAATGTAGAGGGACGAAAAAGAAAGGCATGAAGAAACACGGTCAGAAAGATAATGAAAGGAATGAAGACTAAAACAAAACAAGACTAAGGTAAAGGGCGCTGCAGAGGAGGGGAGGAAGAGGTGGTGAGGTGGTGAGGTACAGAAGAAGAGAAGGGGGGGAGGGAGGGAAGCTGGGATAGGGAGGGAGAAAGGGGTAAGAAAGGAAGGGAGGGAGCCAATGACGGAGGGAAGAGGGGAGAGGGAGGGCAGGAGGGAGAAAAGAAGGACCCTTGAAAAGAACAATGCACATGCGAGCCACATTATCAGTAAAATGTTGAGAGAATAATTGAATCCCGGGACTTTCCTCATCTCTCTCTCTCTCTCTCTGCCAAGAGTGGTTGCTTTTTGCGTGTTGTCCAGTTTGTCTGCCATACTGAATACCCCGTAAATCTTTCAGTGCAATGACATCTTGCCAATTTTGATTTTGGTACTGTACATCCAGAATATTGTATTCAATGTGGATAAGGCCCTACAAACTGATAGAAGTTAGAAATATACTCCAAGACTCCATTAACAATTTTAGCGCGATGATGTACTTGCTACTGTGTAAATGGTACGGTACCCGTCAGACGATGTTTTTGAGGCCAGGATACAATTACAGTACTAAAGAGATTAAACCTTCCTACCTATATGTGTTTCTCTCCTTTACCCACACATCTCTGTTAATTCCTTTCTATTTTATTATACATGTTTCTCATTTTTTCCCTTTTTAGCTTCATTTGTCTTTATTCTTATCTGTCCTTCTTCCCCTTCTATTCTTTTTTTCCCTTCCACCTCCCTACCTTCATCATAATCTCATTTACTAATTCCATCCTTCTTCATTCTCCTCCCCTCTTTCCACCTTTCTAATTGTCTTTCTCCCTATATTTTTGCCTCCCCCTCTTGCCTCTCCCCCTCCCCTCTTTCCCTCCTTTCTCTCCCTTCTTGCCTCCCTCTTACCTCCTCCGCCCCACCCCTCCACCTTCCTCTTGAGGGCAGAATAAAAAATCACGTAGGAAGGAAGAAAGGGTCACCACGTCCATTAGGAGAAAATTAAAGCAGGGAGAGAAGAGGAGGGAGGGAGGGGAGGTGGGTAGAGAAAGGAGGGATGGAGGAAAGGGGGAAGGGAGAGGGAGGGAAAAATGGAGAGCTGGAGGGAGGGAGGAAGGGAGGGCAGGAGGAAACTGTATTTCAACATAATCTTGACTTGACCGCATTTCCATTGTCTCAGCTTTCCTCTTTATGAATAGAAAGAGGGTGAAGAGCAGGGGAAGAGAGATAGGAAAGAACGAGAGAGAGAGAGAGAGAGAGAGAGAGAGAGAGAGAGAGAGAGAGAGAGAGAGAGAGAGAGAGAGAGAGAGAGAGAGCATATAATACAATAAAGGCGAACGAAGAACACATTGGAAGAGAGAGAGAGAGAGAGAGAGAGAGAGAGAGAGAGAGAGAGAGAGAGAAGAGAAGAGGCCCGTGAGAGAGGGGAGAGATGGAGGGAGGAACTGAAGAGGAAAATTTGAGAGCAAGTGATAAAAAATGCAAAATTATTAGCCAGCAAGACAATGGACTGACTCACTTTTCTCTGTACTGCGTCGTGGAGTATTGTGGTGGTGGTGGTGATGGTGGTCGTGGTAGCTGAGGTTGTTACTGAGGTGGTGGTGGTGGTGGTAATAGATGAGGTTATTTTTTGGTGGTGGTGGTGGTTTTTGTGGTGTTTGTGGTGGTGGTGATGGTTTTTGTGGTAGCTGCAGTGATGGTGGAGATGGTGGAGGTGGTTGTAGCAGTGTGGTTGTTTTTGTGGAAGCTATGGTAGTGGCGGTGGTGGAGGTAGCTAAGGTTGTTTTTGTGGTAATTGTGGTAATGGTGGTGTTGCTGGTGATGGTGGCTCTGGCTGTGGCTCTTTTTGCTCTGGATATTTTGGTGGTGGTGGTGAGAGCTGTGTTTTCCTTTGGTAGCTGTGGTGGTGGTAGTGGTGTTGGTAGCTGTGATTGTTTTTGTGGTAGTTGTGATAATGGTAATGATGGTGGCGATGGTTGTGGTAGTTGGGGTAAGTGCTATGTTGTGATGGTGAAATATTTGGAAGTTGTTGTGATTGCGGCAGTTGTGGCTGTGGTCGTGGTAGTATCTGTGGTTGAACTAATATTGTGGTAGATGTTGCTGTGGTTGTGGCAGCAATGATTGTGATAGTACTTTTGTGTGATTGTTGTTGTGGTGCTGGTGGATTTGTTGTGGTTGCAACGGTGGCAGTAGATATATTTGTGGTAGGTGTGGTGGTGGTGGTCGTTGTGGATGGGGTTGTTATGTCTGTGATGGTATTGGTGTTAGGTAGGCTTGTACGACCTCCAAGTCCTTTAGAAAAATGTGATAGAACATGCATTTTACCTATGAATATCTCTGCCTCCCTCTTTCTCATCTCTCATCCTTGCAGCTCCTTCCTCAGTACCTTTTTGAGCTTTCTGTATTCGCTTTCTCGCCCACCAATGCCTTTGTCCCATGATTTTTCTTCATGTCCCGTGCCCTTTCTTATTCTCTATTATCCAGCACCTGTATCTCCTTTTCTTCACATGCCTGCCTATATGCAGTGTAAAGTACATAGCAAGTAGAGTACAAGAGGTCACCACATACAGACTTTATAACGATTCCCAGCACAGAGATCCCGATTCCTTGTAAATGACTGGCTGACACAAATGCAGGTAAGGTAATGCTACACTTATTTGTTAATTTTCTAACATCTCGTACCTAGCAGTTTGTGTCACTATCAGATTCACAGCATCATCCACAATAAATATATTTTCCTATGCTACACGAAATTAGGTGTCCTAAGTCGACTCCATACCTTCTTTACCCATTGCTCAGCTCTTGACTTTGTACAGGGATCATATTAGCCCCTGTATGGTGTATAGCTCATTTGTGTGTTGGGGGGAAGGGGGCGCAATACAAACACTTCTTCCAAACAATGAGGAGTCAAACACTATTCGTGTCATCAACTTCTCTGCTCTCACTGACTCTCTTCAGCCTCACTCTCTTCGCTGCAGTGTAGCATATCATTCTTCCGCTATGGCTATTTCAGTGGTCACGACTCTTTTTAACTGTGTGCTTGCATTAAGACTCCATTGCCGCGGGCGTGCAGCACCCGTCTGGCAACGCCTCGCAACTCAATTCTACCCAATTCTCTAATTCTTGAGTTAACTAATACTGTCATTCCTTCATGTATGCAACAGACCATCTCTGAAATTGTTTTCCTCTATCTCTGTTTCCATCTGCTCATGACTCTCATTCTTTTAAAGACAATGTATCCAGGTAACTTGAAACACTTCCTCTTGAATCTGGCTCTCTTCTGTTCATTTTCTCCTGAAAGAACAACGCTTTCGTGGGCTTCCAGCCTGTGGTCAGTACTTTATATTAAAGAAAAAAATGATGACACAGACAAACAATATGTTATAAGTATCTGCCCTTGTGACCCCTTAACATGCATCATATCATGATTCAGCATTTAAAATAGAAACATGGTTCTGTTATGCCAAGTAAACATTACTGGAATATAGCAAACCTGGCTACCAGGGTTTAGTGCGGTGCTTTGCGGCGAGGGAGTGTTAGGGTCAGGGAATGTTAGGGCCTGGTGACGCAGTGGTGCCCGATATTCCCGCCACGGAGGATGACATAATTAATTCAGATACAGATCCCGCCGCCTTCATTAACAAATCCCTCCTTCCTCCTTGGTTCTCATCCGTAATAACCTCAAAATTATTCAGTGTTACCGTGGCAGATTAATAAAATTATGCGACTCTATTAAATTAAGAAAATTATACATGCAGCAAAGCCTTCATAAATCGGGTATTTACATGTACAGTATTAATTACTGTATACATCACAGTGAAAGACAAAATTGATACTGAAGGTGCAAAAACTTACGTGTGTTTATTTAGTCTGCGTCACACATACTCGTACATTAGATTACTGATGCTGCATATACATTTAAGAAAAAGCAAATGTAAACTAATATGAATACCAGACCCTCTTATCATGAGTTGTGGTTACGCGTGAGAGAGAGAGAGAGAGAGAGAGAGAGAGAGAGAGAGAGAGAGAGAGAGAGAGAGAGAGAGAGAGAGAGAGAGAGAGAGAGAAATTGTATCATCCAGTCCCATATTACCTTGCGGGCCCAACTGACCACACCCAAGCCTTAACCGCCGTCATCTAAAACATATACTGTAAATGTAGGTGATCAGCCACGGCACATGATCCTCACCCTCGCTGGCGTTTTCATGCAGGTGCCTCAGTAACTGTACAAAACCGTTTTTTGCTTTTCTTAGACAAAAAAGGTAAAAAGTGAGAGTAACTAATATTATGTTCTGAAATGACATTGAAATAACAAGCAAATATGGTGCAATATGCAGGATTTTTTTTTTCTTTTTTTTTCTTATCGTAGTGTCCCGTGAAGGTAGTGGTGGTGGGGAACGTAAAGAGAATAGTGAAAATATTTTTACGCTCGTGTGATGAAAGTTTCATGACCTTTTTCTTATGAATTCACATCCATAAAAATAATGAGAGAAGAAAGAAGAAAGGGGACAACGAAGATGATCTGAAGACGGACTAAAATAATATTGTCAGACTGTAGTGATACTTGTTATTAAAGGACAGCCACCAGAAAAATATTACGAAGAAGCAGCATGGCATAAGGAGAGCATAAGTCGCAAATCTGAACCACGAAAAACATGAGACCAAAAATACATGGCCCTAGAAATGCAAGTGATCAGAAATAGTTAAGAGAAAATACATGATACTAAAGAATAACATATAAAATCTATATGACACCACAAAATCATACCACCAGCCAAAAGTAACACCAGAAAAAATTAACAGCAGAAATAAATAACACCAACACTCGAAGCAAATGACACCAGAAGTTGCACATGACGCCAAACTGTAATTGATCCCAGACACACATGACGCCAAAAGCACAAGAAACACATAACAAGCACGTTCTGTCAAAACACATTATACTTAAAATACACGGCATCAGAAAAAAAAAGACACCAGAGATTCCAGTAATACATATCACCGGATATACCAGAAATAATAACACCACTGATGCATGAAACCAGAAATACCACGAAAGAGCATACCAAAAATACATAGGACCAAAAATACATGACATAAACCAGGAATACATGATCCCAGCCCAACCTTACGTGTGATGAGACTAAAAATTTGAAGAGGGGTCGTAAACGGGCAAACCTAGTTATCGCCCGGAGTGAGGTGCTGAGTGAGAGGGTGCCGCTCGTAAACAGGAATCACGGTGCTGAGGAGGGGGATGGGGGAGGGGAATGAGGGCGATGGGGGAGGGGAATCACAGCGCTGGGAAGGGGTATGAGGGAAGGGAATCACGGGGTTGGGGATGAGGGAGGGATATCACGGCACTGGGGAAGAGGATGAAGGAGGGATGTCACGACACTGGGGAGGGGGATGATGGAGAGGAATCATGATGCTGGGGAGAGGGGGACGAGGGAGGGATATCACGGCGTTGGGGAGGGGTATGATGGAGGGGAATGACGGCGATAGAAAGGGGGATGAGGGAGTGGAATCACAACTCTGTGGAGAGGGAGGGGCTGTGACGAAACCTCCAGCCGCTGATTGACACACGCCCAGGGGATGATGTGCGAGGGGGGTGTACATAGGTGTAGGGGTGAGGGTGGGGGTTGTGTGTGTGGGTATGGTGTTAGGATGTAGGCGTTTGTTTGTTTGCTTGTTTTTGTGTGTGTGTGTGTGTTTGTGGGAGAATGTGTGGGTATGCATCTGTGTGTCTGTATGTATGTCTGTGTTTGTATATGTGTGTGTGAGTGTTTGTGCATGTGCGTGTATAGTATATCTCTCTGCCTGCCTGTCTGTATATATATATATATATATATATATATATATAAATATATATATATATATATATATACAGGGTGTCCCGGGAGTTGACGTAGTAACTTCAAGAGGTAATGCCTGAGGTCATCCTAACTGATGTGGTATGCAAATAAAAAGTTAAGAGTAAGAGTAGTGGAAATGGAACTTCTATGGAAAGTATGTGGAATCAGTGAGTGGATATGAAAAGAATTGAAGATAATCATGAATGATTAGTATTAAGGTAGTCTGTGAACACCAGAGTCTAAGAGTATGCTATTGCTTATATGGTATAGTCATGTAGAGAGCATGAGTGTTAATAGAGTACTGAAAAGGGTGTAACTAAACGGATCTGCAAGTTAGAGGAGACGTGGGTGTCCTAGAAGAATGTGGAGAGATATGGTAAATGAGAGTGTGAGAAAGTATGAAGCAAGGGAACTGGAAATAGAGCATGCTGGCTGGAAGAATTTTGTACAGAGGAGTTTGGCATATCCTTTTTTTTTTTTTTTCCCCCAGTGATAAGCTAGTCGTCTGACTTAACTGATAGGCAATGTGAAGCGCCTAACTGTGAATGTTAATGCCTATTTGGTGTTTTCAGGATTTGGGGGGCCTGAATGGCGAATGAATGATAGGGAGACTAACTCCATTCAATTTCCCATATGAAGTAGTTGCTAAAAAATTTAGCACCAATTACAGCAACAAAAAATATCCTTACATTATTCTCCTTTTTAAGAATTATAACTGAACTAACAGTTGTACCACAAAGGAAGTAGTTCTCTTCAGTCCCTTTATGCAGGAGGCACATGCAACAGCAGCAGCAGCTAATAATGCAGCCCATTTCGTCACCCTCTCCAAGTGCAACATCCCGGGTCATCGGTAAGGGAGAGGTCCCACTTCACTCTCTTCACGAGGACCTCAGATGTAAGCTGATTTCACGCATGGCGCCCACTGATAGAAGACGGCTCCTAACAAGGAGGAGAAGCATTACCCATTGCCTTTTGTGCCCTCTTTGAAGGTGGTGCTCCTTTAAAAGTTGGCTGAAAACCTTTTGTCGGAACCACAAGTAAATCGCATCAGCAGAAAGTGCAAAAGCTCTCAGTTATTGCCAGTACACCCATGTAGTCGCTAAAAAAGCTTATTAAAAAACTAATCCGCGTAGGTAAATTCCAGTATCTTGTTGTTAACATTATGTATATTTTTGTCTTGATAATGGTTAACTGGTTAGACTCGTCAGAGAAATAAGCTGCTGTCTGAAAGTGTCGAGTTCGATCTCACTCGGACAGGGAACAGTATGATGAAGACTGAATTTTGTCAAGGCAGTGTTAACTGATCTTCCACACTGCCCAACGACATGGCATAACAAGGACGCACGTCGACCACGTGACCTGCGTCGCGCCAGGAAGCCATCAAAGAGAGAGGTAGGGGTAAAGAAATGGGCATGGTTAGCAAAAGAATGGGTTGGTTGGACTGATACCCTGGTGAAGAGTGGCTTTGCAGCTGATCAGTATCAAAACTGGTGTTCTAGAGTTAATGGCTTGTGTGCATTAATGGTTACTTTTATAATATCCAAGAATGAGTGACATGGACGGGGGGTTAAAGAATTGTGTGGGGAAAAAAAAAATAGAATTCTGAGGGGATGGGGTGTAGCCATAAAAGCATATCTTATGACAGTGGGTACTGTAGAAATACAATAATGGTCTGAGTGCATTGAATGTTCTTTATATATATTTTTTCCCACTGGAAAAACAACAGCAAAATTCGCGTTTCTTTATTACACGGGCATCTGGTGACGCAGGAAAAACGCTTCACTATTACCATTATACATATCCTGAATGAAACAGACTTAGCACGTCGTCAATATGGACGGTGGGTAATGGTGCCGAATTGGTGGCATGTGGCGGTATGTGACACGTAGGATGACTTCAGGGCCTTAGAGACTTTCCGTCAGGTCTATGCCCAGAGTCACACACAAAAAAAGATAGTTTAACTTTCTCTCAGTACAACATTTTGGAGATCTTTCTTTTCCTTGCTTTTAAACAACATTTCTCTAATCATTAGCCTGTGTGGATCACTATATAAAAATGTATATTTCCTCTGGAGATAAGTTTTACTTATTTATTTGTTTATTTGTTTTTGTGTCGCGCTCACATCCGCCAAGAGTGACGGTGTGACGCCACGCAGTTAATGCCAGTGTTAACGACTGATGGCTTACAGTACTTGGGGAGATATGGGATAATGTACAACAGTAAGAGGGAACAATATTTTGACTCAATTAATTTATATGTAAGTCGGTATTTTCTGTCGTTCTGTATATCATCCGATGTGCGTGTTGGTCAGTGTGTGTGTGTGTGTGTGTGTGTGTGTGTGTGTGTGTGTGTGTGTGTGTGTGTGTGTGTGTGTGTGTGTGTGTGTGTGTGTGTGTGTGCAAACAAAAAACAGTTTTGATCCAATTTTGTGGACCACACTTGGTGGAAGGTTAAGGATCAGGCAAGAACGAAGGGAATGAATATTGAGAAGTTAAAGGTCAAGGTTGCTGGGTAAGGTCAGAGTTTGATTTATGTGTCTGCGAACAAAATAACTGAAAAAGTTTGGATCTACGTTGAACCATACATAGCTTGAGGTTGGATTACTTTATTGCTATTGAGAACAATTGGTCAAATGTGAAGGTCACATGACAAGGCCATCTGAAGCAGTTTTTTTTTTTTTTTTTTTTTTGTCGGATGTAAAGCAAACTTTGTGGAAAATTCAGGGTAAAGCCAGAAAAGATGAATTCGTTCTTGAAAGCGATTAAATGTCCAGGACACAGGGAAAGGTCTACTTATTGTAAACAATTTCGATGCGACTTTTAGCAAGCTTTGTGGGAAGGTTCACGGTAAAGCAAGGATGAAGGCATTCGATTCTGAGAACAATCTGTAAAAGACCAGGGTCACAAGTCTAAGACATAAGTTCGGCCCATAATTCAGTTTTTATTTATTTTTGAACAAACTTGGTCAAAGGACTGAAAGTCAGTCACGGATGAAGAGATTTGATTTTAGGAATAGTAGGTCAAAAATCAAGGTTGCGGAACACGGTGAACTCACAGTTTTGAGCCGTTTCATAGTAAAGTCGGTGGTAGCATCAAGGATCAGATAAGAGTGAACTAATTCGATTTCGAGAGCAATCTGTCGAAGGTCAGAGTCACCTGGGAAAGTTAACTGTTCGGGTCTTAGTTGTTTGTGCTGTCTGAGTGCTCTATTTGCTTAAAGGTACGAGTATCTCTTGACCGAATGGTAAGTGTGGAGTATTTGGCTGGCGTGGGAGTACATGGTGATGGAGAGAAGTGAGATAGTGGGTACAAAGGGAATAACAAAGTGATATGCAGAAAATGAAGTGTGCGCGTGTCAAGAATTGATGGGATTGCAACAAACTACCTCAAGAATGGGACGGATAGCATTACTTGAGGACTAGCAGGGAGCAAAATTTTGCTACTGTTAAAAGGAGGAGACTAGAAGGAATGCACGTATTTCAAATATATAACACTACTGAGCATACCATCTGAGGCGTATGAGTGTTGAATGATAAAACAATGCATTCTCTTATTGGATTTACTTGTGACTGTGTGTGTGTGTGTGTGTGTGTGTGTGTGTGTGTGTGTGTGTTGGAGAAGGAAAGACCAGATGGAAAATACAGTTATGGACATAAGAGGAGTTAATGACCAATGTGCCCAGTGTTATAGTTGTATGGGGTGACAAGAAAAGTATTCATCGGGTAAATTAAAAAACAAAGTATATGGTGACACACATACTGCACAGCACATGTACATCGATATACTGAATATCACAGATGCACACCTGCTGCACTCACATTACTGCAGTAAACCCTTTCTCTCCCCGCCACCTCAGTACACATCCAGAGAACATTGAGGTCACAAGTAAAAACGTGCTAATGTTTCGTTCCCACTGTACTTTCACGTGATACTTCCCCCCCAACCCTCGCCATTCCCACCTCCTGAATGACCCTAGGCTACCATCTATCCTCACTCTCTCTCTCTCTAAAGAATGTTTCCCTTCACGACACACCTTCAGTTTATTAATCTTTATCTGCACCTCTCCATATGTCTACTAACATCTCTGATCAGTTGTTGCTGTTCTTGTAAATTCCTCTGCCATTTTGTATCTAATGCTCCCATTCTTATCCCTTTCATGGTAGGGACAGTTCTAGTGTTTAGTGCCAGCTAAATTTCATCTGAAAATGTATAGTACGAGGATGTTAACACCGTCTCCATCAACCCTCTCATTGTCAGGATTACTATTGGTATTGTTCTAGCTAACGTTAGACGATTGTATTCAGCTGAGGATGAATACTGGAGCCTGTGAGTGTACATATCCTCATGCAGAAGAGGCAAGTTCAATATGAAACAACTAAGGCAGGCTAAGGAACGACGAAGTGCGTCATGAACTAACTGGTGCAAGTGTTTGTTTACCAGGAACACGTGCGGGGTGAGATAGGCCACGCCCACTCGACGACACCGAATATGGGAACATTGAGTATATTTACCATTTATCATAAACGCATCGTATTTCAGTTGCTTCATGGAAAAGAGGCACCATTATTAATAAATATGCAATTTCCGTGATGGTGCGACACAACTTAAAAAAAAGTTTGCCATGAAAAATAAAACAGATCAAGTAAACTTTGTCACTTAACGGCACGGCAGCAGGTTTGGTCAGCACACATGCGCGCCAGTTCTCTGGCTATCCATAAACACGACCCTGAGTTGCGGCCGCGCTCAGTGTAGTCGGTGATGCTGCGAGGGAGGGTTGGAACAGTGAGCCAGCGGGACTGTTTGGCGTGCAGACTCTGTGCCTAATAATGTTGACCTTACTCATCCACGGTACAGTTCCCTTCGGCTACACCCCAGACATGGACGACAGTGACTATTCCTTCACCCGTTGTTTCTTGTGTGACGCACGTGTATCTCTCACCAATATCAGGACTGCACAGCAGAATACGAGAGGTAAGTGGACTTCAGGATGACATTATGATCATGCGGGGGTGAATGCGAGAGGCGTGGGAATAATGATGCTAACAACTTCTGCATTTTACGTAATTAATGAGGTCTTAGGCTAAGGAATAATTAAGCGCTTTAAATCACAGTATGGTGTTTCATGCTGTGCTTGCGGTGAGGCAACAGGTGCAACTTGCTGAAGTGCGGAGATAAGTTCAAGCACCTGTATCTTATTGCCATTTATTTGATTTCGTTCTTAGCGAATGTTCATTTTTTCCAGTGTGTAAAAATCTTGGGTAATTGTACTAACATAGCAGTAAATCGTGTACATTCGGCTGAATGATATGCGATGGCAAAAAAAAAAAAAAAAAAAAAATCACGTTAGCCTATATATAATAAAAATGCTTTAGATCCAGTGATGACATGTTAGGACCGGGTAAATATGATGGACGTTGACCGTGACACTCCACTTTTGCTACCTTAAGATGTACTTCACCATGACGTAAAGACCAATCCATGCAAGTGATGTCGTGAAAGTGCGAGACAGTTGGTTGACCCAGTAATCTCATACGCAGTCTTACGTTCCCTACCTCTGTTACTTGTTCCGTCGAACCTCCTTCAGCCTTTTCGGTGAGTTTCACATGAGACGTTAGTTATCTTGTTTGTGTTTAAAGGTAAGTGATGTTACATGATGTGTATCCGAGTGATGCATAATAACGCGCCAGGTCAATAAGAAACTGACATGAACGTCGTCATTTGAGTACGGTTGACAGGATAAGATGTTATGTGGAGTGTGGTGTGTAGGATGGTAATGAGGTACAGTAAATAGTGGTGATAAATAGTGGTGCTGATGGTGTTGGTGTAGTGTATTACGGCAGTTATTTAGGAAGAGTGGGCTGAGGTTGTAGTGTTGTGCTGGGGCTAAAGAGCATCGAGACTAGGGTGATGTGTGTGTGTTTTTGCCAGGTACGGAGAGTATTAGTGTGGTTGGATAAGACTGTGATCCTGCCTGAGTAAAATTTTCTTTACCATGTCACGTTTGGGAATCAGAGGAACAATTTGTTAAAATAAAAAAGATTAAAAATTATATCCAGCGCCTTTTATTTGTTTTATTTATTTTGTGAACGTCTATCATAAGATGAGATAAAGGGTTTTGTGGAGGCGAAAATAAAATCCTAACAGGTGAAAGGATTCAAGGAGATTGTTTCAAATCCCTTCGCTGCGAGAAGATACAACAGCACTGAAAATATTAGACTCGACATTGTGTGGCTAGAATAAAATAGAGAAATTGTCATCGTAATGAAAAAATAATAGAAGCAAAACGGAGTTATTTTGTAAACCGGTTTCCTAAATAATTTCGACCACCATTTTGGGGAATCATTCAGAGTACCAATAACTAAATCATGAACAGTATTCTGATGGTTGTTGGATGTGATGGACAGTGAAAGTACAGCGTGGTGAGGAACTGGTGTGAGATGTGGTGTGGTGTTTGCGTATTGCTGGTGAAATTGTGTTATTTGTGAAGTTCATGTGTGGTGAGGCGACCGTAGTAAGATGTACTTTAGTAATGATCGTGATACTAACTGGGTGTAGTGATCGTGATGCATATGGGTTCCGTGTGACGTTCAAGTATGTGATGCAGTAATGACGTGTAATGCTGAGGGTTGTCTAAAACTAAGCATGGTAATGTAATTCAGATGATTTCTCTCAGTGAGTTTTTAGTGTGCAACTCCTTGGAATTGTAGGTGAAGCGGTTCACAATATAATTAACTTTGTTTTCAAACCATTGGTTGATCGTTTTCATTTACATCACTGTGGAAAAATTGTCCGTGACCCTTAGCAACAAAACATTAGTGACGCTCGCTGGTGATAGGCTATATAAGTAGCTCACGGCTGGTATGGGAAATTATTTGTTGGATGTCTGTAATGTCCGTAAGATAGTCAGCGCCGGTAATATCTTAGGATAACACAGTGCCCACAAAGTCTTGTTGGGTTTACATATATTAATTGCAAATAAACGGCTTAACATTCTGAGATACATTTTTCCTCATCTGAAAGGGAAACTCTTTAGAACTTTAAGGGTATCTGTCTCGTAAAGAAAAAAAAATGCATAATAATGTCAGGCCGTTAGGTGAAAGTAAGTTATAGTAAACGCAGGACCTCGTGGACACCCAGTATGACATATTGCTGAGGGATGTAAAACTGACATCACCCTCTATCTATGGAGGGGGGGGGGGAAGAAAGCATCTGCTGCGGTGTTAGTTCTACCAACATTAATTTTTCGGTTAGCTCCCTGAAGTGTGGCATTAACCAGTTGTGCAATAGTGACATCAAGTAAAATGTATTAACAGGTCACCATGTGAAAATTGTAAGTTGTCGCGAAAAGTGTGTGTGTGTGTGTGTGAGAGAGAGAGAGAGAGAGAGAGAGAGAGAGAGAGAGAGAGAGAGATTGCACATCATGTACGACTAGATTTTGTGTCCACTGATGCAAAGGATGAGTCGGGGGAAGAGGAAGGTGAGGTAAGTAGTGTGCGAGGTGAGACAGGATTGTAGGACTTTAGTTATACGGCTGAGCAAAGTAGGCAGATGTCAGCTGCTGGAGAAAAGTAAATATACGCGAGAAGATGGCAGGATAAAATAGTACCTCCCCCCTCCCTCTCTCTCTCTCTTATCTTTACAGCCCCAAGTTAGTGTTGCCGCAGAAGGGTTTATAACACCTTACACCCATGTTGGTTACTTTATTACTTTTTCTGTCACTCCCCTCCAGGCCTTTCTAATTTCCTTAGTTTTTCATTATTTTGCTTTCATTATATCCATTAATTTTCTTTGTCATCCTCCTACCTTTATTTCTTTCTCTTATTTCTCCCCTGTAAGTTTCGCACATGGCTTTCTTTGCATAACCCTTGTGCGATGGCATTTTTCTTGCTACCAAACACGTGATTTATTATTCATCTTTAGAGGAGACATCTTGTCATGAATTTCTGGAGATAATGGTAAATATAAACCCTCCATATAGGAAACTTTCTTCTAATGTGAGTATAATTTACTAATTATGGTGAGAATAGAATATAACTGACTGCAATGTCGTGTTGTACGTAATCATTATAGGCACAACACTAGGCGATTTTATTCAGCTGAAAGATTGTAACAGTCAAGGGTTGTAGCCAGTTTTGATAAAATCTTTTGCGGCCAAAAACTCATCTGGGTATTTTTCCCCCGAGATAACAGATTATTAAATGTAGCTGAGAGAAGGCCTAGCAGTCAACAAGTTAACATACTTTCGTTGACGTTTCTCCTCTCCTTCATTCTTCTCATTTCCATTTTTTTTTTTCTAACATTTCTGTCTTCTACAATATCCTGAACTCCTTTCCTGCTTTGCTATTCTTATCTGACTCATTAAACAGATACTTTGATTATATCGTACCTTATTATAAAGAGCATCAAAAGGACCTGTAGGTCTGTTGTTCTTTATTTTTCTTTGTACTCCTTTGTAGCCAGCCTTCTCCTGTTTTCATTTTTCTTTCGTATTTCCTCTTTGCTTGTTCATTGTTCACCTTCTCCAGCAGACTTTAACCTCTGTGCAACGACATGTCTTTCCTGCACTTAATGAACTGGTCTGTGTGTAGCTAGGATGAAAGACGTCACATAACTAAATGGGTTCATGGACACTGCTCCTAATCCCACCACGATGAGATCTCTAATTCATTCACCAAGATAGCCTTTTTCTTGTCTTTTTTTTTTTTCTTATCTTTCATCAGCTACCTTAACATGCTTGAACTGAGGAAAGATTGCTCCTACTGAAGTGGGTTAAAAATTCTCCGTTAGGAAATCGTTTCTGTATGGTGATGTAGTTAGTGCTACCCTCAGGTGACCACATGAGTGGCCAACCAGATGGTTTGTTGTAACCCAGGAAGTAATTTATTACCTTTAGTGGTAACCATATAACCAAATGGGTGTCTGGTGGTCTATTGGGTTATGCCTCTCCACCCGAATGTGGCCCATAAAGGTTCACATTTGAGGGGTGGTTGGGGTTTATTCCTTACATAATGCAATCGGGGAAAAACTAGTGATCACCTTCGCCTTAACTGTAAGAGCCACGCTGTCTGGCCACAGGTCCCTACGGTCCTGGTGGAGCAATACAGGATTGGATGACAGGGTAGACGGCCCATTCATGCTTTAACTCGACTTAAAAAGGCCTCATGTTGAAGGGGGAAAGCCAAATAAAACTGGCTGACAGTTACTGTAATAGAATAAAAATGCTGAAAGGGTTAAACAAAGAAATGAAAAGCAGGGTATTTGAGGGGTTGCTGACTTCTGACTTTAAGTGAAGTTTCTTGTGTTATTTTAATGTCGCTTTTGTGTCAGTTTTATTGCAGAGAGGTGGTGAATAGTGAAAGAAACGAGAGAGAGAGAGAGAGAGAGAGAGAGAGAGAGAGAGAGAGAGCGTGTATATATTGTATACCGTATAATTATATTTATACAATGTACAAGCGCGCGCGTGCGTGCGTGTGTGTGTGTGTGTGTGTGTGTGTGTGTGTGTGTGTGTGTGTGTGTGTGTGTGTGAGAGTTTTTCTTTTCCTACTTTTTCTTTCATTCTTTGCCTGATATGATTCGTAACGTTTTCCGCGTTTATCTTTACCTTCTATGATGCCTAACCTCTCTCTCCGCGTTGTGTTCCTGTTTGCGTTTTTTTTTTTTTTTTTTTTTACAGGCTGCCCGTGTGTTCTCTTATCATTTTTCTGTTCCCTTAATATCTTTTCTTGTATTGCCGTGCTGTGTTTTCGTGTTCTCTTTCTGTCTTCTCGTGTTTACGTACCGCCTTTGTCTCCGTACTGTCTTGTGTTCTTGCACTGTCTTCTGTGTTCTCTCTGTTCCTCTGTTCTCGCACTGTTTATTCCTATGTTCCCATATTTTTCTTGTGTTGTCTTAGTGTCTTTTCAAGGACTTTCTTAACTGTATTTTCCAATGTTCTCTTATTGTCTTTATGTGCTGTTATCTTAGTTCCCGTCCACACGAGCCTGATACAAGTTTTGAAGCATGTTCGAAACATTGTTACGGACATGTTTGCATACATGTTCGAAATATCTCGTTTGGTCGTTCAAACTCGTGAACTTGTTTCAAGACATGCTATCATCACAGGTGCGAAGTCAAGTTTGCAGCATTGTGAAGCTTTTTAGTCCGGCAGGTTCACGAACATGTTTGTGGCATGTTTGGAAGCATGTACCTAGCATGTTCCTGACATGTTCCTAGCATTGTTTCGGGCAATGTTTTTGGCACCGTGTGGACGGGGCTTCTGTATTCTCTGTCTTCACGGTAATTCATTTTCTGTGTTCTGTGTTCTCTTTCTCTCTTTGAGTACCTTGACTGTCTTCCAGTGTTCTGTATTATTTTTTTATATTCTGTCATTGTGTTCTCTTGCTGTTATTTTATGTTCATGGCGTTGCACTGTTTTCCCTGTAATTTCTCTCTCTCTCTCTCTCTCTCTGAACTCAGCTCTTCTCGTTCCTTTATATACCATTACTGACACCCTTCATTGTATTTTTGTTATTTTATCATTCCCGTTTGTTTTATATTTCCAGCTTTTCTTCCACTTTTTTTTTTTGTCTTATGCTGCATTTTTCTTTCTCCGTATTATATCTTCCCGTATGCGCTCTTATCTAATTATTATTCACATTCTCCGCCCCTTTTCTCTTTAACTATATATATATATTTTTTTTCATGTTCTTTGTCTACTTCCCCCTAGTGTTTATTTACACTTCCTCTCCTGTTTCTTGGTCGATTTTTTTTCCTCTCTTCCTCTTACATCGTTCATAATCTGCTATCGTCTAGTTGTTTATTGTTTTCCCTCTTCTCTTTTCTCTTTAGCTCGATATTATTGCTCGCTTTTGTATCGTTGCTTCGCTGCTTAAGTCTGTGTACTACATCGAATCTCTTCCACCTCCTCATCTTTCCGGTACGGCTTTTTACTTTATAGTACTTGAATTCCTCTCCTGCGTTTTGCCCAGCCCATTTTGTTTCTCCCAGCTTGACTGTCTCTGTACTCTTCCCTTGTTCTTTCCTTTATGGCCACCCTCTTCATCTTTCCTGTCTTTTCCTCTACTCTTTAATCTCTTCCTCTCCATTCTTTTTAGCCTGATTCTTTCTCCCTGCTTTATCCATCTTTCTTTACATATGCCATTTTCCCACATCTGTCACCTTCGCCTTCGCCATTTTTCCTGTCTTCCACTCTTTTTTTTTTTTTTTTTTCAGTCTCATTGCTTTATCCTTGATCTTTACTCTTCACTCTGCCTGCCTTAGTATTTTCTTTACTGCTCCCTTATTCCTACATTTTTCCCCTTCTTCCTCTTCATCCTTCCATTCTTCTTCCCGTTTTACTCTCAGCCTCTTCTTAGCTGAATCTGATCTTCCTCTCGCTCTGTACTCTGCCGTATTCGATCACATCCATTCTCTTCGTTGTTCTTGCATTCTGTTGACCTTTACTACTTTTGTATCCACGTTCTCTATATGTATCTCTCTCTCTCTCTCTCTCTCTCTCTCTCTCTCTCTCTCTCTCTCACTCACTATTTTATTATTCTTGTGTTTGGCTGTGTCTTGTCTTTTCCCTCTCACTATTTTATCATCCTTGTGTTTTTTGCCTTTTAGTTACACCCATCCTCCCCTTCTCCTTGTGGTGTACTCATTTCTTTTCCATTTTTCTCCCCTCTCTCCTCCATCCCTTCTCCCTCCTCCACGACGTCGTTCTCAGCCTAATTAGCCAATCTTAACTGCCTAACCAATCACCCTCAATGGAGCACTAATCGTCCTGTCGGCGATGATAACTTTTTGCCGCGATCCCTTGTCTCTGTCTTCTTGTCTTTGTTGTGTTAGTTTTCTGTGTGCTGTGGGATCATTTATATATATATATATATATATATATATAGATAGATAGATAGATAGATAGATAGAATTATGCCGTCAAGCGTTTTTCTTTTGACTCTTCTTAAACTAAGTTGTATTTCCTGTTCCCTTGGTCATTAGCTTAATTCATGCGGTCTCTAGCCTTGTCGTGTCTGCCACTTCTCCCCCCTCTCTCTCTCTTTTTTTTTTTTTTTTTTTTTTTTTTTTTTTTTTTTTTAGCTAGCTCTGAGGTAGCAGAATAAATATGGATGAAGGATAATGAAAAGAAAACTACAGGGATAAGTAAGGTTCATTATTAGGAAGGCAAGTATGAAGCCTGAGTATGAATACAAAAGTTGCCAGTGCTGGACAACTGTATGTTACTTTAAATAGGCTGCCACCACACACGACAGCCTAGAATTACTGATGATACATGTGTACATTTTTCATCTTTGAGATGGAGGCATACAGTAATTATTTTATTTTTTTTATACTGAAAGGTGTAGCCTTCACGGCACACTTCACTGTCATACTTTACTGAGGCAGGTTTATGAGTGACTGACGTAATACCATGTACTATAATAGTATCGCTAAGAGCAGGATTGCATCACAGCGAAGATGTCACACTTAAAAAGACACTTTTTTTTTTTTTTTTTTGTCTGGAAAGTCAGGTATCCACACAATTATCATGATAAGCCTACTTAAGCAAAATGCACATTCGGTAATATAATGGAGAATTTTCTGGTTTATTACCTAAGATAGCTGGTGCCAATTACTTATGTACAAGAGAAATTATTTCATGCATTTTGTTACAGGAACTCGCTATTTTTTTTCTCTCTTGAATATTAGGAGTGAAATATGTGCTTTTTTTTTTTTTTCAGTAATGCTTGCAGTACATTTCCTGCATCAAATGTAACACTTGCTTCCGTCCTTCAGGTCTCGTGCCGTTGCCTGATGTGATCGTAAGTAACACTCCGCCAGCCTCACCACTCCGCCGTGCACACTCCTACGACTCCTTCCACCCAAACAAGACCAACACCCTACCCTCTCCCACACGCACGCTGCAGAGGTCCCCACCCACACCAGGGAGCCACCAGGAGGAGGAAGTGGGTCTAAGAGCGGGAGTGGAGCACATCCAGGAGGTGCGTCGGAGACTGTGGGCGGACACATCACAGTCGCGCCCTCCGTACCACCACAGCCTTCCGGAACTGTCATGGACCCTGCCACGCCCTCGCTCACTCCGCAGGCAGAGCAGAGAGAGTAGAGAGGGAGGGAGGACAGAAGAGAGTGACGCCAGTGGAGGGGAGGAGAGCCAGAGGTGGAGACATGTTGGAAGTAACCTGCGAAAGATCGCTGACCAGTTTCAACATGACAGTGGAACGGTGAGTCTAATATCTTAATCTAATTTCAGTGTGCTACGTTCTCGTTATATGTTGCCTTTTTCATGTCCTTGTTTGCAAATAAAGTAACAATAAAGAAACAAGAGAAGAGTCCTATTAAGGTTCCGTGATTAAGACGGTTCATTTTCCCCCATTGTACAGTACAGGTTGTACAACAAAAGCTTTGATGTTTTGGAAAAACAAAAAACGTATGTGATATATAACGAGGACACAGATACTGTATTGGTTATTTATTGTGAGAAGGTTAAGCTAATACGTAATTCTGTTTAGTTTCCAGGGTAAAGAGTTAGATACGAAAGCACACAAAACACCAAGAACTGAATTGCCCGTGTCATCTCGTTGGTACAGGAGATTTAGCGCTTCCTTGTCCTTAGCGATGTATTCAGTTATTCGCCTTACTTTCCCTTGCATATTACGTTCTGCATATATGTTTTGATATAAACTCATCTTGCACAAGTAACACTCGAGAGATAGTAAGGTGCGATATGCAAAGTAATTCGCCAAGGAATAGTCGTTACGAAATCTCCGAAACCAGCTGGAAAGACTGGCATTACATAGACCGTGTTGTGTGGTGTGATCACATCTGGATAACACATGTACAGCACCTCCCGTCACTGGTGTCACCAAGTACACTACTTGAACTCCCTCTCATCACACCACTCTGCATAACCTTTTACAGTAGTAATTTTTGGTGACGCGGAGAAAGCAGAACTAGTAAACTCTCTTATGGTCGGGATAGCTTTAGTGCTGTGTTCCAGCCAAGTTCAGACAGTTTTAATCAGATGAGTGAGGACAGGAGCCTGAGAGTATTAATTGTCACCCTCTTGGTCGGGACAGTTCTAATTTTCCGCACCAGCTATGAGTGTGTCATAAAAGCGTGAGTGTGTTTATTAAAGATAGAGACAAACGTACCAGTCTTATCGGTTGTCATTATAACATACGAGTTAGCTCTAGGTTGTGCATGTGGCCTCTGCACCCGTTAACCTATTTTACGAATCTGTGAATTTGTACAGCTTACTAGTATCATACTGTTTATTAAGTACATATTTGTAGTGGTTGAATAAGAATAACTGATTAGTTTAGGGCAAGGTAAGGTAGAATTAATTAGATTGAATTATTTTGCCGGTACGTGGTAGCGCTTTTATTTTTTTTTCACACTTTTCACTTGCAAAGCTTATTCCGTCTGCAACCAGAAAAGTTACCGAGATTACTGAACAAATAAGTATACTTGACCACCGCAACAGAATAATGTTATAATTTATACCCTACTGCTTCTGAGGATATGGGGTACCGATATGTACACAGTAATGGATGTTTACCCAGTGACACCCACACTGCTCGACAACTGTGGTGTGTTTGTTTTGTGGCACCCGACACAACCCGACTCATGTGTCCTAATGTGTGTGTGTGTGTGTGTGTGTGTGTGTGTGTGTGTGTGTGTGTGTGTGTGTGTGTGCGCGCGATGGGACCTAACGCCGACCTGACCCTCGTGTAACCTGACTCCTATGACCACGAACCTTTGTCCCTGGTAACGGCTGGTGGATCGTCTCGTAAGTGGCTATAAATGTTTAAGTAGTAAAGAGATTTTCATTGTTGTGGAGAAACTTATACACCAGTACTTTAAGAATTATTCATTGTGGAAGAAGAAATTATATATTGAAATTTAGGTAATTGTTATTGAAACGTAAATTATTGCTACTCATATTACGAAATGGGGTAATAGTTATGGAAGAAATTTTACCTAAATATTGAACCTGTACTTTTTGTTTTAAAAGATATTTTACCTTCACATTGAAACTGTGTTCCTTTTTGTGGAGATTAAACGCAATACTGGTATCGTATCCATTGTTGTTTAAGAGGTTATACCGACGCTGAATGTAAGCCTATATGTGTATTTTCATCCACGCAACAACTCACGTCACTGATATATGACGATCCAATCATTTTTATCTTTAATTCATAAACTGCGATGTTTACAGTATATTGCCGCCAACATCCCTAAAGCAGCAGCCGATCTGATTACAGCGGGAATCTCATAAACTAGCCATTATTGGTGTTCCGTATGTCATTTTATGTGTACTAATGAGCTTTAAACCGTGCACGTGTTCAAGGCGCCGCTTAATGTTTAGTAAATTGTTTTCACGCACGAGATGTGTTTGGTGAGGCAGCTGAGTTAAAGCGTCGATGTTGCACGTTTACCTATGACATGAGGTAATGATTTTATTTATGAGTTGCCGCTCTTCATTATACTCGTACGTGCCCTTACATACAGTACCGGTAGTGGTCGTATAAACTATGAATAGAATTCGTATTATCACGAATGTGGTGTCTAAAGCCTCCCGTTAATGTAGGGAATAAATGAAGGCCAAACTGAACCCCATTTGTTTAAAATTTAATCTTGGGATGAATCAGATCGCTTGAAAATAGCAAGAATAACATATATGGAAAGTTCTATGGGTGAAGAGGTTATTATGATAGTATTCGAACATCAATCACTCACCATTTCTTTCTTCTAATGGTAAATATATGCTTGTGAAACCTCACAAGAGTCGTAAAGGCACCGAACCGCTCTGGACATCTGTGACCTCCACCTCCCTTCCATCCGTCTGTGTTGATCCTGAAAATGCCACCAGATATTTATTAGTGATGAGTCATTTGTCAGCAGTTTGGTGTAAGCTACAGCACGTGCAGGTGTTGGTCCAGTGCACGTGGTGAAGCGCGTGCTGACCATAGGCCCTCATTAGCTCAATTCTGGAGGGGGAGAATGGGGTGAAGGCAGGGGTGGGAGAGGGTGGGGAGAAAAAATGAGGAAAAGAGACACAGAAAGGATGGACTAATGTTTACTTGTAGTAGGGATGGGTATGGCGGGGTGAAGCGAGAGGAGAAAGCGGTGGTTGTAGAGAGGAGGGGGAGGATGTCTGTGTCTGTGTGTGTGTGGTTAGAGAGAGAGAGGAGGGGGGTGATTGTGTGTGTGTGTGTGTGTGTGTGTGTGTGTTTGGAATATGGGATTGCAGTTGAAGCTAGAAACAGCTGACAAATATAAATAAACCACGTAAAAGCAATATTAGAGATAAAGAAAAAGCCTTGGGTATAACTCAGGGTGGAGAGCACTGTTAAGGATAATATAATGACAGGGGTGGAGATACTGAGGAGGCAAATTAATAGCGGGAGTGATAAGAACTTGATGAGGCCACTGTAGCAATTACTTTCCTTCTTAATGTTATCTGGAAGGTTAATGGCACACTGCGTTTACGACTGGAGCTTCTGGGACGAGTAAGAGAAGTTCGTCTGTAACAGTTGCTTGCCATGAGTGAATGATGATAAACTCTTGCAGATTTAGCTTGTTGTGCTGTGTTAGGGAATTTTTGGTTCTAACCCCTTCAGTGAGGATTCATGTCTTAATTTATTGTTATTATTATTATTATTATTATTATTATTATTATTTGTTATTCAGACGGTTATATCCAGCTTAGGAAACAGGGTTTGAACGGGAGTGGTTAGATGCCTTTATTGACCCTGTCGTACGATGCTAAAACTGGAAAAAATAGTCTGGAAGCTGCAGAAATATACTGTACTAAAGAACACCTCATCGGAATCAAGGAATTCATTTACTGAACGGTGTAAGTGTCCAGGGCAACATATAATATTGGGATATTATTTTTGCGCAAGTTATCTTGATAAATATTGTGGCGACGGTACAGATATAGTAGCATAATGGGTTTGCCACCAAGAGATCTCGGGTTCGATTCCCAGGACGACTAGGACCATTAGACAGTCTTTGTCCCCAGCCCTGCGTACTCAGAAATAAAATAAGTACCCTGATAGAAACCAATGCCTGTGAGTCTTAGCTTCGATGCTTTCCTTGGCAGTCGATTTTTGTTCATATTTGTGAGTATTTAAAATTCCCGTCAGCAAAATTGTCCTCAATAATCATCACATTGAGTTGGGACGCAGGCTACTTCTGACGCAGTTTGTGCGATCATGTAGGTCAAGGTAAAAGTTGGATTACTAACGCCGCGATTCAGCGGGGTACGTTTTGGGCGTAATGTTTCTCACTGTCGCCGGCATCATGCCTGGCAGAAAGAAGCGAAATGACCAGAACGTGATTTGAGAAAACTGAACGTTCTTATCCCATCTTTTACGTAGACCAACACGATCGGACAGTTTGTCTGGATGTGGCTGATTCCAACCTGAATTTGACTAAGATCCACGAAATCTTGGGTGTGACGAGACCCAGAGTCCTATCGATTAGTTATTGTTTCTCCCGAAATTCATTTAACTGGCATATGGTCCATCTTTTATGTATTATTGTTTTTCTTTATTCCAGCATGGTGGTAAAACAATTTGGTGTTCCACTAGTCCATGCTAGTCGTTGCTGATCTGATATAAGAAAAAACCAGTCATAATTAACGTGATAAACAAGTAAACGAGGATTACAAAACATTAAGATAAGGTAAACGTAAGAGGGCAACAGAATGGGTAGTTAATCCGGTAATTATAATAGGCTTATCGACCCTCCACACCCCGGTACCCACAGCAGCCGACCGAGGATAATGAGGGACCCAAGCACTTCACACTGATGACATATTTTTTCCTGTTTATCTTGCTACACCAGATGATTGTATTCAACTTTCGATAAACCTTCTCAGTAAACGGGTTAAAAACTATCGCTGTAATGTTCCTCCGCTGTGAAAGATCTTCCCAAAGCTGAATAAAATCGTCATTTGGGCAAAAGAATAAAGCGAGCAGTAGCTACGTCGTCGGATAAATATCAGCCTTAGCTGTCAGGCGGAGAATCTGCCGTATAAAATAATAACAGTATATACAGAGAACGACCCTCTGCCTCAGCTGAATAGAAGCGTCAGTCCTAGTTCAAATGAAGTAGCCAGCTAAGTACTTCAGTAGCTGTAAAAATGTTCGAGATACTATTTTTCCCTTCTAATTAAAATCCGAGGTTTTATATTTTAGTAGAAAAACACACACACACACACACACACACACACACACACACACACACACACACACACACACACACACACACACACACACACACACACACACACACACACACACACACACACACACACACACACACACACACACACACACACACACACACACACACACACACACACACACACACACACACACACACACACACACACACACACACACACACACACACACACACACACACACACACACACACACACACACACACACACACACACACACACACACACACACACACACACACACACACACACACACACACACACACACACACACACACACACACACACACACACACACACACACACACACACACACACACACACACACACACACACACACACACACACACACACACACACACACACACACACACACACACACACACACACACACACACACACACACACACACACACACACACACACACACACACACACACACACACACACACACACACACACACACACACACACACACACACACACACACACACACACACACACACACACACACACACACACACACACACACACACACACACACACACACACACACACACACACACACACACACACACACACACACACACACACACACACACACACACACACACACACACACACACACCTGCACGTCCCCACGCCATCACCCCCGACACATTGATCGAGGAAGATGATGATGGTGGTGGAGCCTGGTAATGACGCGGCCAGGTGTGGACACGTGAGCCCAATTCCTACCCTTTTTTCTGCTCACTTAACTGCCCATTATTATCATTCACTGTTGCCTGCTCCCCTTTGTACGTGCTTATTATTACTCCGTGTGCCTTACATTACCCCATATGTCATTATATCATATTTATACTGGGCTTAATGTGCGGTCGTTCGGGTGAGACCATTTGCCTGTGACCTCGCGGTTAAGAGGGAGTAATCAATCGCCTGTGAGCAATACAGGTATATGTACAGCGCTAAGAAAGATATTTATGTTCGTACCATGGGACATATTAATGTGTGTGTGTGTGTGTGTGTGTGTGTGTGTGTGTGTGCCTCTTATGTGTTAATCGTCCAGCACATTCCCGTTATCCTTCTTGCTGAACGTCATTACATTAGATCCTTGAAATTTAATTAGGATAACGATTCCAGCAATGCATGAATACTTCAGCATCTGGGTGTGGATTTAGAATGTTGCTGTCGTGTCAATAATAACCCATCCTGTTTAAGTTTGGACTTTGGTAGAATATAGTTAAAACAATCTCTCATCATTACTCCAAAAGCCCTTCCTGTTTAGAATAGGGCTTTGGTGAAATACGAAGAAAAAACCTCTAGACTTAATCTTTGTATCTGCTGTGGAATGAGCAGCGAATATATATTCTTCTCTTACCGGTTTAACAGGATCTCCCCCTTCACGTGACTTATTTACTTTTCCATTGTTTTCAGTCAAGGAGAAAGAGAAGAGGAAGCGGTGGAAATGGCGGTAGCGGGAGCCGTGGTGGTGAAAGGGTTGGGCAAGACGGTGGCGGTGAGGCGGACCGGGACAATGTTGGTAATGTGTCAGTGTCGGTCGCTCTGGCCAGGTGTCTCAGTGCTGTCTTCACCTTCATGGTCTGGTGGAGGAACCTCAAGTAATCCCACCGTCTTTACATCTTTACAGCTACCAAGATCTCATGCCAAGCCAAACATGTTAATATATTGTACAAAAGTTGATACTGGAGATCAACTACTGCCGCCATTGTGACTTTTTGTAAGAGATAAATGGGGTTTGTGTATAACTGCATCGTCTTTCAGTGAGGCCTTCCACTGTGGTAGTGGCTGGCCGAGCAAGTCAGTGTACAGGAAGTGTTTCCCTTCATTCCGACCATGCCGGGGTCGCAGCATCCCAAACATACTTCACTCAGCGTCAGTTTACGGTTGTTTTAGTTGTCTGTCCCAGTTTCATCCTCCTCCTTTCCTCTGTGCCATTTGTATTCATAGGTGATATTTTTTCCAAGATTTCCACAATCGCTTTGTGGATGTTGTTCATATGATTTTGATTTATAATGTATATTAGTAAAGTATGGCTGCTTTCAGGATTTAATGAAAATCTGAATTACTTGCTGTAATTATATTATTGGTTGATTCATGTGTCATTCTACACCTTCCAGCCTGAGAGTGTCTTTATACAATTATAATAATATTGTTTTTAATAATGCCATGCGATTTCATTCAGCCCAGGAAAGACGTCCTCAGGCTGTGTTAACTCCTTGAATCCATTGATCTACTCGTATTTTAATGGTTTATTTTCATTAGCTCTAGCCGATTTTATTAATTAAGTGGAAGACCTTATGATGTGGAGGGGTTAATGAATGTTATATCTTCTCTAGTTCATAAAGTTTCTCATGTCTTGAGCTAAATAGAATCGTCCGGAGATTTCTGGAGTAAACCAGAAAATACGTCATCTGATTGAAGGCGTTAAAGTGTTCATAAACTTTTGAATTGAGAATGAGGCACCACGCTGTTAAACCCAACTTGCAGTGTCCTCCCTGGCGAGGCAGCGGCCAGCACTGGCTGGTGCTGCCTCAGGACCTCGGTTACCTTGTACGGTTAACAAAACAAGTAACGTCACTCTTTGCCGCCATCAGTGCACCTGATCCGTATGTCTCCAAATGTTTCCAAGTGTGTGGTATTTTTGAAGTTGCTGATGCCATACATTACTGCCTTAATGAGTGACATGATAGATGATTTATGAAATTAGATAAAAGTAAAATACTTCTTAACGAGTTTCAGAAAGAAAACAGAGAGTAACGATACTTTTTTTGGTGCTGTACGTTTAGTTTGTATTGTGTTGATTGAGTGGCGTGGTGTGGTGCGAGTGAGGATTCATTGCATGTTAGTTGTAATTCTATTTGCTGTTTATAACTTTGGTGTGGAGGGGCAGCCGGGCGTCCACACACACGACCATCACTGCCCAGGCGTCTTTCACTTGCTGTAAGACAACACACTCCCGCAGTTGCCTTTCTCAGTCGCTGCCAGTGTTATAGAATTTAAGGCAATATTGTATATATAAGAATAAATTTGTAATGATACCATGATTTCCATAGCATCCTGTTACTGTATTGCTTTACATGTGAATAGAAAAAAAAAAAAGAATAGCAATGCTTATACAGTACCAGTATACGGATACACCGTATAAACATGTATACATTCTGTTGCAGGCATATACTCCGACGTTTGGGTACTACACCATTAAAAGGTGTAGTACCGAAGGAATATATTCTTGCAATAGACTGTTTCCATATTCTCCACTTTCTCGACATACATAAATGCTCAGTATGTATATATATATATATATATATAGAGAGAGAGAGAGAGAGAGAGAGAGAGAGAGAGAGATTGTGTACGTGAATATTTGATTTATGGAGCTCAAAAAGAAGTTGCAACAATGAAGAATGCCCGTATTGGTTTGCTGACTGTTAAGGAAAGTAACATCCAGCTCTCAATCTTTTTTAGGCCGAGTTATTTTCTAAACTATGCAAAGTCGTTGGACGATAGACCAGATATGGTAATATTCCTGCGTTAATTATTTCAGTACCATTACGTAATTTTCCTTTTATTGTCATAATACAGTTTTATAGAGTAAGGTATACAGTTGTTGGGCCATCTAAAAGTTATGGGGTAAATCATGGGCACGATCTTTCTCATCCAGATCGAAGTCTCTGCTAATCTAAATAAAATCGTCTGGCGGAAATAATAAGAGTTGATTTACAGTCAAAGTTGTGTTTTTGCAAGCCAGCCAGTACAAGATAACCCAGAACAAACACCATTTGAGAAAACCATTACACACCGTGATGCTGATGTGGCGTGCCTGATTAATTAGTTCATTGATAAGGTTCACTTAGAGTGATGCACCAGCAAACACGAATTGGTCCAAGGACCGAATATTTGACTGCCCTGTGACCTTAACCTTCGACAGAGTACTCTCAAAATCGAATTGCCTCATTTTTGCCTCTCCCTTAACTCTTTCAGCATCTTTGGTTAACATCAGATTAGATTTATACAAGTTGATTTTGCTCTGTGCCCTTGGCGTGACTTTTTGACCTTTTCCTCTGACCTTGACCTTTGATGGGTTTTAAAATCGAATCTCTTAATCCCTGCTTTAACGTGAATTCTTCCACAAAGTTAGCCGACGTCGGATAAGAGATTAAGCTGACCTCGCCATGTATCTTTCATCTCTGACCTGTTACTCTTAAAAAAAAAAAAAAAAAAAAATGGTCCTTAACTCATTCAGTAAGCTGAATCCAGATAAAATCAAAACCGTTTTAGTTGTATTTTTTCTTTTTTTTCATACACAGACATAAGAATCGAACTATGATCTTGCCTTGTGACCTTGACCTTTGCTTCCTCAGAATTAAAATCCCTCGTTTTTGCCTAACCCTTAACTCTCTCACCAAGTTTCATTCAAATCAGATAAAGTTGTTTATAACCCTGACCTTTCCGCCAAGTTTGGTTCAAATCAGATAAAGCTGTTTGAAATGACCTTGCCATGTAACCTTGACCTTTGACTTTTTCCAGTGGTCTTTTCCTTTGTTACCACTCCCTTTTTTTTTTTTTTTTCACCATTTTACAAGGGAAAATACCGTGCATGGGTCCCTTGAGTGGGCTGCTAACCATGAAAGCCCAACCTAGTATTGACAGATGGAATGGAGACTATCACTTTTTTTACCTTAGAGAGAGAGAGAGAGAGAGAGAGAATAATTTGGCCTACATAGAACTGGAGGAAATCAAGGTGTATTTAAAAAATGAATAGTGAGATGGATGCAAGAAAATTAAAACTGTTGATAGAAAGTAAGAAATGAAAGGAGAAAGTTGAAAGAAGAATAGGTGAAGATGAGAGGGAGGCAAGAAGTAATGGAGGGAGTAAATTGCAAAATCACTCTCTAAGGAAGATATACAACGAGGGCTCATACGGGGTGTGTTGATAGAAAGTAAGAAATGAAAGGAGAAAGTTGAAAGAAGAATAGGTGAAGATGAGAGGGAGGCAAGAAGTAATGGAGGGAGTAAATTGCAAAATCACTCTCTAAGGAAGATATACAACGAGGGCTCATACGGGGTGCTCTGTATGTGAAGCTCCCACTCCATTTTGTAGGGCGATTCCTTCTGTGTTTCGAGGATGGCCCAGGTAATCTTTATGAATGTCTACGCAGCGTCATTTATTCATTTCCTACTCCCATTGCCACACCAACGCCCACACCAGCAGACTGAACAGCCCTCGCAATACACAAGCTACTACCATTTGCGTTTCTAGGGCGCTATTTACGGACCACCCTGTAGTTCGAAAATGAGAAGGAATCGAGAAATGAAGGGCTAGAGCAAAACACGTAGCTAGAAGAAGTCAGTATGGAGGGACGGCTTTAGCGACGAGAAAATGTAAGAGGGAAAGGAGAGACTTAGGTAGATAGAGGTATACGGTGAAGGAAATGTCGTTTAATATGGAATCAACGTAAATCTAACAGTAGAGCACGTAGGAAAGTGTCAAAGTTACAAAGAGGAACTGAAGAAGGCTTGTTCTTTCATGTCTCTGGTTTTTAACTGTTCCTTTCTCCCTGTCTCCCTCCCTCTCACCAATTTCCTCCCCGGCTCTCTCTCTTCACCACTTGCCTTCTCCCATCCCCTACACCCCTCACAGTTTCCTTCCTTTATCCCTTCAACTTTTCTTTCCTTTCCTCCTCCACCTTCCATTCCC
>NC_137031.1:35350250-35395250 GCF_032717465.1 Coenobita brevimanus
TTTGTTTATGCGTATTTTCTTCAGCCAGACTTTCATCCATTGTATTTCAAATAAAGCGTCTTTTCGTTTTATGAAAAAGTTACCAGACGAGCCACATTCTTCCTACATCAGTAATGGTATCATATTGTTATCGTATTCTTACTTTACATTACGAATATTCCTTCTTTCCTCCACGTCAACTGATGCTGCCAGCTTTATTGTTGAGTATGTTTGTTTCGTTCTGCTGCTTCATAATCTGTATTCCACTTACACAAACATATCCAGCTAGGCCGCACTTCTCACCCATAGGTATCACGCACCCAAAGTAGGAATATGTATGCTGCTATGCATATTTAGGTCCAAAAATCTTCTCCATACGTAATAATATATCGAGGTTAGTTAGGGAATTTTACCCTCAAGTATCCCTGAGAACAATATTCAAACCCACCAACACCATCGGACAGTGGTTCAAACATAAGGACCGAATCCCCGACGCTCTGCAATCCTCTGTTGTCTATAATTATACTGTAAATGTAGTCGCTGTAATTAGTCTTATTGGACTGACTAAAAGACAACTGAGAGTAAAAATTGCAGAACATCGTGGACGGTCATATAGAACTGGTCTACGTATATCTAAGCTACCTTTTCTCTGCCATCCTTAGGTCACCCCATAAGCTATTCAGATTTTTCTGTTGTTCACTCATGTCGTGACGAGTTAACGAGCCTCCTGACTGAATCATTCCTCACTCACCGCCTACGGTACAGCCCACACTGGGCACACACGGCTTCACGCCCCTTCTCTGTTTTTAAGGTTTGACTTATGTATTGTCTTTATACATGTTTTATTTCCCATTGTACTTGACAGCGTTCCACCAGCGTTAGCCTAGAATGATTTGTTTCCTCATCTTCTCATAATCATTTTTTTGCGTTTGTATTTTTATTGTATAGACATGGTGTTTACTTTGTTTTTATAGTCATTTATTTTCTGTTTGTATTTTTATCATAGATATGGCGTTTACTTTGGTTTTACTGTATTTTCCCTAGGTTTGAAAATGACAAATGAGTTCTCGAAATGTCAACAATTCATTAAAGATGATGCTGATTACGTTGCATTTCCACACGGTGAATCTATTGCATCTGTACACACACACACACACACACACACACACACACACACACACACACACACACACACACACACACACACACACACACACAAATATATATATATATATATATATATATATATATATATATATATATATATATATATATATATATATAGAGAGATAGATATAGAGATAGATATAGATATATATTTACATTTATATATATATACAGAGAGAGAGAGAGAGAGAGAGAGAGAGAGAGAGAGAGAGAGAGAGAGAGAGAGAGAGAGAGAGAGAGAGAGAGACAGACAGACAGACAGACAGACAGACCAAAACTATGGCTAATTAGACAAGTAAATGAACACACAAATGCAAATAATTTTTCAGCTACTACATCTCCCGCATCCCATCGCATGACGCACACGTGCGGAACGCCCATCAGATTTTCTCTCTCTCTCTCTCTCTCTCTCTCTCTCTCGGGGGTGGGGGGGAGGAGTGGAAGTGAGATAAGGTGAGGAACAGATGAAGTTATACACACAAAGATGGATGGACGTTCGCCAAGCAAAACATTACACCTTCCATACAAGTGAGTCACATTTCGTACACATTCATCCACCAATCGCTTCAGTTATATCTATCGTGCAAGTGCGTCGAAAATAAATTCTTTCTACTTCTTCTACCACGACTATTAGGCTCACCACAGCATGCCAGTGCTAGTAGAAGGACTCCGACATATACAGTGGTGTCTTCTCTACTTCCATAGTTCACTACGCTACCAGTAATCTCGATCTCCACAATTTTCCTCCTCGTTTTATTCGTTCTCCTACCCCATTTGCCGTGCATCCTCCATTACCATACTCCTTATGAACATATTTTATTTCTAACTGCTTTATACTCATTACAAATACATGACGTTTATATTCCAAAGCCTGACAATTCTATTAATTTTCATTACACTGATTCTTACCACATACTCTTCCAAGGTTCATAGCACTTGTTTAAAACTTCCCTGTAACACTGTCATTAAAGTAACAATGATAACAACTCATAATGCTCTCCAGGGATAAATTAATCTAGGAGATAAAACCCATTAACAAAAAAAAATCTGCTTTTAAATCAATTCTTTTTGCTCGAAAGGAAAATCATCGAAAATTTTACCTTTTACTTTATAATTCTTGCACTGGGGTTAATGTTATAAAGCAGCGCTCCAAGGAACGCACGTATGAAGAATAATGGTAGCGGCATCGGCCACAGGAGCACCTGCCAGGCATTGTGGCAACGGGTAACGCTGTCATTACCCTGGATATAATTGCTGGCGACCACAAGGCTGATTACCTGTCATTATACAGTGATTACCTGGAACACAGCTCTCTACGCATTATACTGTATATCTCAAACTCTCTCAATGATATAATTCATTATGAATGTTATTTTAATAATTTATTTTCCCCTTCCAATACATTCTGTATCTATCTGGCATGTCAATGTATTACTAATGGAACGTTAACCTGAAGAAAATAAGTGGTTTATGAAAGAGTGAGGAAGTGTGAAGAAGCCCTGCCCCATCAATGCCCGAGGCTGACTTAGGCGTAAAGTCCCGGGTAATAAGTTCCGTGGCCGCCCTCACCCCAGCGGCGGTGTGTGTTAGGGCAGGGGTCGCTGTGGCCCTAAACCCGACCACATAAAAAAAGGAAGAGAAGACGAGAGAAAGAAAGAAAAATATATCCACGCATCAGTCGATAACCCCCCAAATTTTAATGGATATAATTCAGAGCATTATGATATTTGGGAGTGGGGTTCGTCTGCATTTGTTTCGTGCATAATAAACAGTAGATATTTATTTCTTGACTGCCAGTGGCCATTCTGAAGCAGAATAAAGTCGTTTAACAGTAGCAAAAGTATTATGCCTACAGAAATTATGTTGCTTGAAAACGAGAGGGATGATGTCACTTGTTTAATTTTTCTGGAGGCTGATCGCGAGACGAAAATCCAAACCTCTGTTAAACGTTAACAGAACATAAATCATTCTCCTATTTGTAGGTTGTGACTAAATAATGCCCACTGACTGAGTATGGAACCTATAAAGCTTCAACCAGAAAGTTTTTTTTTTTTTTTTTCAGATATTATTTTAAAGCAGGGGTAGCAACAGCTTCACGGTCAGTTGTAACAGAGGCACCGATAACGTATGCTGTATTTCCCCTGGTACGTAAAACATATTTTACTTCATTTTGTCGAAAGTTGAGTAGTTTCCTTCATCTTTTACTTGGTGACCTATCAACAAAAGCCTCGTTTCAGTACTATCTGACCTCTCACACTACAATGAAAATAAAGATAGGTTGCTCATTCACTGCCTTGACGACTTTTCCAGCAACAGTTATTGCTGCTTCCACAAATTGAGCTCGGCACATTTCACTGAGTTGTGTGCTCGGTTTCAGTAAATTCAAAAGCAAATATTGCGTGTTCACATTCTGTTTTCGTTTTATAATCGTCCAGTTTTGGAACCTGAGAGAACAAGTGACGTCATCTGCGTTTGCTCTTGGTATTAAAGTATGGTATAATTAGTTTATATTGGTGTGCAGTATGATGACCCAAGCGACAAAGTTGTTAACATCCATGGGAGTATACCATCGAGTTACAGTGACCTGGAATCGCGATAGAATATTTTGTGGCAGAGCCTGTAGATTTACCTGATCATGTGTTTTATGATTATGAAAATATTAGTATCTTAGTCCTTAACATTGGGTTACAATTTGAAAGATTCATATATGTATATATTTAAGAATTAAATCTTGCTATCATGATTTGTGCTGTGGTTATAATATGTAAATGGTTGAAATATGCAGATTCATACAAGTGTTTCCTGATTAAAAGATGAAAGTATAATAAATCGTGTTCCGAGCAACGGAAAGAAAATAATGATACCACCACTTGGTGGTAATATCGGTATTTACCTGAAGTATTCCTGTTCATCATTTAAACAGCTGATACTACGTTTGTTAACGTCTCATAGTTATCTACGTGTCTATTACGGCCAATTGTGACAATAATGAAAGAATCTGTGTGTATGTATATGTGTGTTCCCCTCAGAGCTCCAACCGGGAGTTAGTAGGCTGAGGCTGTACACGCCTATTACATGTGTCACAAGGATCTTCAGTCTGGTACACAAATGTGCTCTGACAGCATATCGTCTCAAGAACAAATGTATTTTTGCAGAGTAATGAGCCATTTGCCACCAAATTTTGCACACAGACAAAACTAAGCTAATGATGAACGTATATTATTTTGCTTTGTGCCTCTCACTGTCAAGGGTTGTGCATACCTATAGTATATTAAAAAATAATGGACAAATTGCCTCGAACGACAATACAAACACCGAATATGATATCGATATTCTGGTCAGCTCAGATTCTTATCTCTGGGAGTACTTGCAGCGTATATATAGTATATAGATATAGATAGATAGATATAGGTCGATCAATAGGTGGATAGATATAGATCGATAGTTAGATATACACATATATCACTGATGGCCCAGGCTTTAACTATATAACTATCCCGAGGAAGATCAGGTAATGTTCCCAACGAATAGTAAAGAGAACAATATTTATATGATATGCAGCTGGCACTTGCTAGCTGCATATCATTAGTCGAACATACTTACACTTCCAATACTGAGTGCTGTATCATCGTCGCTCTCACTTGGCCTAAAAAAGCCTTTCCGTCATCTTGAATGTTGAGCTGCAACGATAGATTAGTATTAGTGCACGATGCAAGTCACGAAGAAGTGCCATGGAAAAGATGTAGAGCCGTATGATTATTCTTTATACCACTAAAACGTGAAATATACTACGAAAGGACGAAAGTATGGGTCAGGTTACGGTGAACGAAGTATAGTTGGTCCAATATCGTAAAATCCAGTTTTCGGCAGAGAGAAAGTTCCGCGTCCTCCGAGTCAATATACCCAACCAAAGTCAAATAAGAGACAATGTGTGCAAGACGGACCAATGTCCACACAAGCCCCTTTATAAGAAATTTTAGGCGGGAAGTGGAAATTTATTACTGATATGAAGAACTGAATTAATTCTTCATAAGATCTGTGTTTTGAATTAATCTCAAAATTAGTTTAGGACGTGACAAAGTAGATTCAGTTGAAATAATGCTGTAAAAAGGGCACAGGGCTCTGAATTTTTTTTCCTTCTCTGGGTTTTCTGATACGTCAGCAACAGCGTAGGTACAAAATAAAAGATAGGATGGCTAAGGGGTGACCAAAACTGACTATGGAATGGTCCAACGAAAACTTTTTAATAGAGTTCGGGGTTATTCTCCCAGAAATTTAGGGTGGCCAGTGCCAGCGTGGCCAATCCTCTGGCTTCGCCACTTTATATATATATATATATATATATATATATATATATATATATATATATATATATATATATAGAGGTGTGTGTGTGTGTGTGTGTGTGTGTGTGTGTGTGTGTGTATCGAGACAGCTAGGTAAAAAGATATTTTTAATGTAATGTAATTCGGTATATTACGGCTAGCTGTCCTCTTCCTGCTATTATCTTGTTTGCCTAGTTAATGTCAGATCAGTTGGGCAACACCTGAATTTCTAGACAGAACCTGTACTGAGCTTCTCCTCCCCGCGAGTTCTTTCCTAAGCCAAGTGTGGAAATAACCAGGATAAAACAAAGTACGTCACCATGTTGAATGATATATAGCTTTGTCTTACTAAGTCATACATCCGTTGAGTCATAAATACAGTACGTGACAATGCCATGTACAATACAGCCTCTGGCCTCCCTCACACCCTTACCACTGGCCTGATACTGATACCTGCGGCTCATCTTACTCCTCGCTCCCCTCTCCCCTTCTCTCCCCATCTCACCCTACTTCCATTTTTTTCCCATCTCGTTGACCCTCCTTTGTCCACCGGCTTTCCCCCTTTCATCACTCTTCTCCCTACCACTCATCCACGTCTAATGTTCTTCCTTCTCTCCTATGGCAGTTGCCACCACCACCACCACAGCTATCATCATTTGCATAGCCACAATGACCGTCGCAACTACCACAGCAAGTGACCCCTTGTGCTGTATTTATCATCACAGCTCATCTGTGCACTGTTTGGACCCCCACAAACAAACGTATAGTTTTTATGACTTAACTATAGCGTGATTATTATCAGGAGACAAAAATCCGTAATCCCTTTTAAGATTAGTTGATGGCCAAGTGTAGTCAGATTGGAAGATGATTTTGAAGTAGAACACTCATTTCTATGTCATAATTGAGAATCATCAAGTATCACGCAACCATGACAATATAAGAGTTTGTGGGTAGCCTAGTTGGGTCAGATGAGAACAGACCGGTTATAGGACCTGTTTTTTGCAGGAAGATTATGAGACACAAGAAGATTTTGCTGTCCCCTTTCCTTCCTCCTGCTCCAAAACAGAGTAATTTGCTATAACTTTTCTCTTGTGACTAAGATATGCTTTTACACGGAGAACAAGAGACTTGGGAAGATTTTGTACCGTCTTCTTCCTGCGAAATCGAACTACATCTATGACAGGGAATTGATCATTATGGTTTTTCTTATTCCGGGTCTTGATCTACAGCTGCTATCAGAATTGTTACCTCTGTCATAATCTCCACTGCCACAACAGTTTCCACAATATTTCTTATCCTCCAGTTTCACCATTATTGCAAGCAAGGGCGCTACATTTACCACTGACAAATGGTAGTATGCTAAACCTGTCATGGTTACTTCATATGGTGTTTTATAGGACCTACTGGAACATGAGAGTGTTAGTAATGTCTCCTTTAACTACACTGTTATTGCCATACTTAAGAGCGTATTACTTTAGCTAAAGCCAGATGATTTATTTCATGCGAGGGATGTCAAAGGAGCCTAAGATAGTTTGTAGCTTCAGGCCTTGGACATTGTTCCTGATTTTTTCCAAGCCAACTCCTGGCTGTTTACTTAGCATAGGATAGGGTTGTTATACTGGAGGGGTAAGGTATGGCGAACACTGACTTTTGTGGCTGGGTGAACTCTGTGGCCCTAGTCCAGCTAAAGTCAGACGATTTTGTTGAGTTGAACGTGTGTCAGAGGAGTGTAAGTGTTAATATTCGTACCATGAGTCTCTCATTATGGGACAATTTTAACTCTATTTTATTTAACGCCAAACGATTTCAGAGTGAGTCACTGGAGCCTGGGAGAGCTAACCATCTTCATTTGCCTGTCCCAAACAATGTATGAAATCACCTGATAAAAGCAGAAATAATTTGGAAAAAGGCCATCATATTGAGGTGAATAAGCTCCGTGTCCAAGTTTGTGTGGTTTGGAAATAGGTGTATGAGAAAAAGGCCTAGAATAATACCTATCGACTTCATGTTATTCATGAAAGCAAACAGATAATTTAGCTAAATCCCAGTCCACTTACTGAATACGACCCGTAACTATCGATGTTATTATCCAGCCCCCAACTGTACTACATGGCGAACAAAGATGACGAGGAAACAAACTTTGTTAGAAAGTTGATCAGCCCGAGAACTGAACTCGGGTTCCTTTGACAGTTTTCAAGGAGTGCTAATCTGTGCACCACCAGCTACTCCTCAACCCCTACAGTCGGTTGAGGCATATTTTGTTAATTTCTTGCCACCATCAGAGTGTTTTATTCAGCGTGGGGGAGGACTGGGAATGACAATTATAGCCTAAATTAACCCATTCACGACTAGAAATCTGTTCTAAATTGCATAAAATCGTCTAGTGGCAGCCAGAGTAAGTTGAAAAAGACGTCACCGTACTGAAGGGGTTGACAAGGAGTATAGGAGAACAGAGGAGCTGGAAAATACAAAGCCGGTTCTAAATATCAGTAAAACGCGGGGAACACAAGCCGACGCCGAGCAAAAAATGCCTAAAATTTTTTGCTTTTCCACTCATTATAATGTAAAAATGGACACTCTGGATATACATAAAGGACAAAGAAATTAATGACTGGATTCGCCTGCAAGCACACAAAAGCTCAAAGGCAAATTCAAGCACTCTCAAGGGGCGGGCTAATTATACGGGAAGAAAGAGTGAGAGGCGGAGAGAAAGACGGGGGGAGGGCGGAGAGAAAAGATGAGAGAGAAAGCGGGGAGAGAAGGACGGAGGGACTGAGGCACGGAGGGAAAAGTGAGGGAAGAGATGAGGGAGAAGGACGAAGGGAGAGACTGAAGGACGGAGGGAAGGAGAGAGAGGAGGTGAGAGGAGGGCAGAGGAAAGGAGAGGCAAAAGATAAGAGAGGAGAACGAAGGGAGATACTGAATGACGGAGAAAAGGAGAGGGAATAAATGAGAGGGAATCCGGGAGAGAAGGAAGGAGGAAGTAGACTGAAGGACAAAAGAAAGAAGAGGGAATAAATGCAGGAGTGAACGGGAGAGAGAAGAAGGAAGACTGAAGAGCTGGGGAAAGGCAAGAGAGAAGAGGAATGAGAAAGTGGAAGAGAAAGACAAAAAGAGAGACTGACGGACGGAGGTAAGGAGAGGGAAAAAATGAAAGAGACAGCTGAATAGAAAAAGGAAGGGAGAGAATGAAGACAGAAAGAGGGACAGGGAAAAGCAGAGGGTGGAGATAAGCAGGAGGCAGAGCAGGGCAAGTGATATGAAAATAAGGACCAAATGAAGAAAGAGAATGGTAAACATATTGAGAAGGAGAGAAAGAGAAGAAAAATTCAGGGAAAGGGATAGGAAAAATAAGACTACGTGAAGAGAAGGAGAGGGGGACACAGTGGGAGGGGAAGGAGACGAAAGGGAGGGGGAAAGTTGAAATAGGGGAGACAACGTGAAGTGAGGAAAAAGGGAAAGCAATAAGAGAGAGGAAAAAAAAGAGGGCAAAATTACAGGAATAGATAAGAAAGAGAAAATGTGAATAGAAAGTATGGGAAAAGCAGTGAAGGGTAGAGAAAGGAGAAGGCAAACGCAGGCGAGAATATAAGAAAAAAAAAACTGTGAAGAGAGAAACAAACCGAGAGGGAGAGGAAAAGGATGCAAATGCAGGTTAAAAGATAATAAAGAAAAAAAAAAAACTTGAAGAGATGATAGGGGGAAGAACTGGGAAGGATGAAAGGAGAATAATAAGAAAGGAAAGAGCGTGAAAGAAGGAAAGAAAAGACACGTGAAAAAAGGTCAGTGGAATATATAAGAAAAGGCGGACAATGCGAAGAGAAAGAAGGGGGAAATCATTGGGAAGGGAGGGAAAAAGTGGGGTGAAAGCAGGGGAAAAAGACAGCGAAGGGAAAACATCATGAAGGGAGAGAGAGTAGTCGATGCCGGAATGCAGCTGGATTAAAACGGAGCATAAAAGAGGGTGGGCAGCAGGCAAAGGATTGAGATATGAAGGAAAATGCAAATGTCAGAAGGGGAGGGATGACAAAGTGGTCATAATACTGAGCCGCTAATCTTTAATATCTTTGGCTGGAATCCCGGTGTGCCAGGGGGAAATATATAATGAGCTATCAATATTCTCAGTACTCTTTTCTCAAGCCACCAAAACACCCATAACTGTTTTAATTTCTTTTCCATAAGCGCACCGACATACCACATAAATACCCTTGTTATCGCCAGTACATAAACATTTTCCTGTCTCTTTAACAAACCCACCGGCAAACCTTAAAAGCGTACTTAATGCAGACAATGCATAACAGTTTTAATATCTTTTTCATAAACCTATCGACGTGCCATAAAAACGCCCTTATTGTGTAAGATTCTGCTAGTTTAAGACTTGTAACGGGAAAACACTCACACAGGTGGCTAAATCACGGGCAAACGAACTCCATGTGAACTTCATCTGTTGCTTGAAAGGATGACACAGGCCTTGCGAGCTCATGCTAGGAGGTGAAGTTACGTCGGGGCAGAGGTTATGATGGTGATAAATAATAGATGTAAATATATGTAAGAGACTACATAAGAGAGAGAGAGAGAGAGAGAGAGAGAGAGAGAGAGAGAGAGAGAGAGAGAGAGAGAGAGAGAGATCAAAGGGAAGGGGGTGAGAACAACTATTATCTCAGCTAAAGTGCAAAGCCAGTTAGGTCGAAGGTGAGGAGAAGGAGAAGAAAAAAGGGTTAGGGCAGGGATAAAGGATGATGAGAAGGGAAGGCAGAAAGAAAGGGAACGCTGCACTAGGTGGGAGAGGAAATGAGGGAAGAGAAATACTGGGTGAAAAAAAGGGGTAGGAAAATAATGAAAAAAGAGTGGGAAAGGCAAGAGTGAGCAGCGAAGAAATATTAAAGGAAAACGGGAAGTAGAAGAATTATTGAGATAAGAGGGAAGAGATGAAGAATAGGATAGAAGAGAGGATATTAGGCAAGAATGACATTTAAGGAGTGACGGAAAGAGGAAACACTAATTTTGAGGAGAAATAAGGAAACAGAAATACTGGAGGAAAAAGGGAGACAGGAGAAAAGGAGAAAAACAGTGGATCAGGGTTAGTGAAGTATTTCTAGAGGGAAAAGCTGGAGAAAATTATAATCTCTGAGGAAGAGCATGTAAAATATTAAGCAAATGAGAGCGACAGGAGGAAATAAGAAAGAAAACCATGTAGAAAAGATTGTGCACTATTTACGGAAATAGAGAGGCAGGCGAATGTATGAAGAAAGAATGTGAAGAGGTTATGAGATATTTACCAGCAGGATGCAGAACAGAAGAATTGTCAGATAAAAAGCAGGGACAACAAACGCGAGTATAGGAAAACACAAGAACAATAGGGCAGGGAGAAGAGGAAGCAGCAGGAGGGAGAATAATAATGGGAGGAGAGGTGAGGCAGACTGCAATGAAGGGTGAGGCAAGGGTGGCAGGAAGTGAGGTGATGGAGTGAACGTGTTAGGAGTCACACCAAAGAGAATGAGAGGTGAAAAGGAACGTCCGATGCAGCTGTAGTGTGTTCTCTTGAATTAGGGTTAAAACTTTCTTTCGCTATCCATCTTGACTTCTGATCCATAGTAAGAGGCGAGCACTTGAATCTGGAGCCAAGACAAAGCGCTATGGACAGGATCAGGCGCACTTACTTATCTATTTCTGAGACTGAGATAAGAGAAACGTGATGACAAAAAAGGCTGAGAATCTCGATCGACTTAATGGGGCAAACTATAGTAAAAGGCATCCACATCTCTTTAGTTATGAGTCCAATTCTTTGCTTGAACCCGTTGAACACTGTGATGCCTTTTATATTTTGTTTGAATGTTACCACTATGTTCACCATACTACACTTCAGGTAAGCAGAGTGCCCAAGTACTACAAAGATTAATATTAGTCGAATCTTACCCCTCCAGTTCAAAATGTTACTCGTATAGTGATTAAAACATCCTGGAAACAACAAATATATAATACAAAAGTCTTTATCGCACTGAAGGGGATGATGGATATTTTTCTCACTTGGTTTCAAGACTTCCTACCACCTCTTCTTCAGCAATTTATTTTGCATATTAATCCTTACTCCGTTTACCGCGAGGAGGAATATTTTGTTGTTGTTGCTACTTGCAGATGATTTTTATGCAGCACAGGAAGACGTTTCGATCATGAAGGGTTAGACATTACCTTCATTAACACCACCAAAGGATCTTAGTTTGAGTGAATTTATTGGATGACAGCCTGAAAGAATTAAAAATACGTCATTGTACGGCCGAGGTAAATGTCCCCTTGTTTATTCTGGGTGGAAATTATGTTTGATATTAAAAAATCTGTAGAAACTATTCAGGAGATTATTATATGTACGTGTCCCCCTCTAGTTTCCTCTATTTCTCTTCAATGATGTGCCTATAGTGATCCTTCCATGGCCATAACAACACTAATATTCAACCCCAGCTAACACCAGATGATAATGTTCAGTTGAGGCGAGTCATAAGATCCGGGGAGTGCTGAGTGACGCTGCTAACACTCCCATAGTTGGAAGTCTCCTATTTCAACTAACGCCAGGCCGTGCAGTTAAGCTGATAATGAGTCACGGGCCTTGGTATGTTTAGAAATATTATAAACACTTTACTGTGATGACGTAGTTATAATATAAACGACGTCATGATACTGAAGTGCATTAAAATCCAAGACAAGGACGCCACTTTCATCTTATTCTTGCTGTCACCAAAAGGCTATATTTAACACAGATCACCTTGGTAGTAAAGGGGCATACCAAAGGCTACATCTAACTCCCTCCGGTCGAATTCTCTCTCTTAAGTTGCATATGATTCCTTGTAGGTAGGAAGAAGATAAAAAATCTTGTTTATTAAGAAATAATTTCACCCTTTCACTACGATAACGTCTTTCCTAAGCTGAATAAAATCGTCTGTAGCAGCAAGAATGTGGTAAGAAAGGCATCTTTGTACTGTTTCTGTTAATTGAAACTTTGTAACCACTCTCTCTCTCTCTCTCTCTCTGTTTATATTACTACATTCTCCCTTCCTGTTGACATTTTAATTCGGCATAGCAGACATTACAAACTGCACTGGGTAGGCACATTAAACCTCTTGACTAATACAGATCCCTCTTAACCAGTGTGATTGCCTGATGGTAGAAAGAATATAACAAGTAGATGTTTTAGGTTTGAATGGATTAACTGCTTCACTGCGATGCGTCCTTCACAAATGAACATGATCGCTTAGAAGGAATGAAGCTAAATTAAGGAGAAGCTTTGTCATACTGAAGGGGTTAATTATTTTTATATTGCATGGCCTGATGACCTGAGAAGAGGAGTATCACGAGAGCATGCGAGAGGAAAAACGTGACCTAATACACGAGAGAGAGAGAGAGAGAGAGAGAGAGAGAGAGAGAGAGAGAGAGAGAGAGAGAGAGAGCTAAGAGAGCATATTATAGATGAACGGACACAAAAGGCGAGATGAAGAGAAACGAGGGAGCGAGAGAGAGAGAGAGAGAATGGATGCGATACGAGAAGAGAGATAATCAAATGAGACTTCATAAATTTGAGATGCATTGAAAACCCCATGATAGGAAGAGGGGAGAAGAGGGAGACAAGGATGATAAAAGCGGTGAATAAGGCAGAGGACCCGAGAGAGGGACGATATAATTGTTTGATAAAAGGGAGGCAGGGAGAGAAGGTGGGGAAGAAAGGCATAAATATGACATACGCATGATAATGGTTGACAGAAGGAAGGGTGAGAAGGGAGACAGGGAGAAAAGGAAGGGAGAGGCAGAAGGAGAGACGACAGAGGCTGAAGATTGGCAACGAAGGAATAAGAGATGATAAGGGAGAAACAAGAAGATGGAAGAGAGAGTGTAAGGGGAAAAAAAGGGGGAAGGGAAAGGAAGATGGGAGGCATGGTCCAGGAATGATGCGTAAGAGAGAGAGAGAGAGAGAGAGAGAGAGAGAGAGAGAGCAGATGAGTTGGTGAATAAAATATAAACAAGATAATAAGATAAAACCAGAGAGTGTAAGGGGTGGGACGGTGGGAGATTGCGAAGGCTGATAATGAGAGAGAGAGAGAGAGAGAGAGAGAGAGAGACAGACAGACAGACAGACAGACAGAGATAGACAGACAGACAGAACAGACAGACAGACAGACAAACAGACAGACAGACAAACGCAACGGGATAAACAGACACGAAGAGACAAACAAGCAGTGACAAACACAGATACAGACAAACACAGACACAGATGAACAGGCCGACAGACTGATTTACAGACAAATAAACAGAGAGGAGGGAAGGAATGCAGACGAGTGAATAAAGACATAAGCATGATAATTAGACCAAAGAGTGCGGTGCGTGGAGTGGTGGAAGATGGCGAGGGCTGATAGTGACAAACAGACAGATCGACAAACAGACGACATAAAAGCACACACCACCTGCTCTCTGTTTGTGAGCCTGTTGGTGAAGTATGTGCAAATAATCTTATCCTCTTCAGCACAGTACAATATATTCTTGCTGTAACCAGACAATATAAGCTCACTTGAGAATCCTCGCTAGTCCTGCAGCGGTTAATAGAAGGTGTATCTAACGTCCAGTTTTTTTTTTTGGGGGGGGAAACTATCGTAAACTGAATGACGTTGCCTGGAAGTTGAGCAAAACAGAATTTTAGTCTTTGGGAGGAAAGGACAAGAAATCGTTCATAGTAGTTAATTGTTTCAGACATGGAAAAAACTAATTAGAAACAGGGGAAAATGATCATATGGATTTCAAGGAAATCGGCATATATATATATATATATATATATATATATATATATATATATATATATATATATATATATATATATCGATGGATTGGGCATGCAGTTTCCATGTTCTCTAAGAATGCACAGGAAGAAACTACACATCCACTATTTTATTTACTTTAAATACTTATGTTATAAGTCTCAGAAAAGGGTTTACAGCTGTGCTGATCTATCCATCTGTCTATCTGTCTGTCTATTCATCTATCTGTCTGTCTGTCTGTCTGTCTGTGTATGTACCGTATATATCTATCACTGTCTGCCCGTCTGAGTATGTATGTATTTATCTGTCTAGCTGTTAATCATCAAATCCTTTACGGACCCAACAAGAATGTAGGGGCCCTTGAATAGGCTTGTCAGTAAAGACGTTCATCATTTTATTAGAAATAGTACTTAATATCCTCTCCTTTGTTATGTACGCATTTTTATGTTAAAAACAAAATAAAGTTTGAGGTAATTAAGGTGAATTAAGCAAAATTTACTACCAACGAGGAGGTGCTACGAAATCTAAGATCAAGAGGATCTTGCGTCTTTCAGGTGTTTTTTACAGATGCGAGTTTCCTCAGTGCGGATGTTGATTATTAACTGCGTTACAATTATAATATGCTAGCATTATGATACGAGCTACTGAAATTAGGACTGTCTTAAGCAAGCTGTAGTTCAGGTCATGAAGAGGGTCCATGTCAGGTCGAATCTCCTGCATCCTCATTATAAACAAAACATTTATATAATTCTTCCATCTATATAATGAAATCTGTGACAGGGATTCCCAAATTATGATATTTGTAGTTTTTTAGGTCAGAAACTCGTAGTAACTTTCAATGAGTAAAACATCAATTTCTTTTTGGAAAAAATTGAAAATCGTGCGTAAGTGGTTGTTACTCAGCGTGATACTGTGGACGCTGACAGAGGCTGCAACTCGGAAATAGCACAGTACATGACTTGTATCTTGGAAGCAGTACAGTAATTGACTCCACCTAATAAGGTATCGATTCCTTGCTTAACCCTCTCAGTACGGCGATGCCTTATCTTAGTATAATGTAATTGCCTGCTAACGGTTGTACTCAACTTGTGAAAGACTACGCGTGTTGTTGGGGTTAATGCGGAGGCAACAATCTTTCCTGCACGAAAGTCACTGTGAGGATGATTAAAGCTGTGTGGATAACATAGATAAAATGCAAAAGACGTCGTCACAGTGACATGGATAAAACGCATACAGAACGATACCACCTTCACTCAGAAAAAAAAAAAAAAAAAAAAAAAAAAAAAAAAAAATTCCTCACGAAGGTTGTGCCGTACGCGGATTTGCTTCACCAGGAGTTTAGTCTGCATGATCCTAGATAGCTTAAGCCCCTTCAATACTCGCCATTGACTAAGTACAGGTAAGATCATTAACACGTCCAGGCCCCTTTAACTCGCTTCCATCTGAATATAGCCGTCTGGCGTTATACAGTATATCCAGAATAAAATGTTAGAATTGTTCGGACCATGAAAGGGTTAATGGTGACAATATTAACTTACTCTTATGATTTACTCTCAGCTGAATGAAATTGACTGGTGTTAGCTGGAAGAGTGTTAGAGTTGACTCACAAGTAGAGATAACATTTAACCTAGTAAAGCTAACAATAGTACATAACCTAAAAGCTGTTATGTCCACAGTCAACAATAAAATGCCTTCTGTGTTTATGAGGTTTCCTGTAATACATTATTTTTTTTGTCATCACGCTATTTGAGAAGTTAATAGCCGAATGTAAGATAAGTATTTTACGCCTCCGTGTTAATCTGAATTCATAAATTATAAAAACTAAATGCATATGACAACGAAACTGCCATGAATACAGACTAAAACTGACACCAAAGTACTGTATTTAGCACAAATGAGCAGAGTAAGGAGGCAGAGAAGCAGAATGTGGAACTAATGATAACGTGGTAATTGAGGGAACGGGAGGAGGATGGAAGAAAGGGTAATTAGAGGAAATGAGACCGATATGAAGCCAAGATGAAAGGGGACCACATAATGAAATATAGGAAGAGAAAGAACTTGATGAGAGAGAGAGAGAGAGAGAGAGAGAGAGAGAGAGAGAGAGAGAGAGAGAGAGAGAGAGAGAGAGAGAGAGAGAGAGAGAGAGAGAGAGAGAGAGAGAGAGAGAGAGAGGAAAAATGGTCATCAAAGGGAAAGGGAACAGAGTAAAAAGAGGAATGAGAGCAAGAGAGGTCAGACAAGGGTCATATAGACAAGGATGAGGGGAGAAGATGAGTGAGACAGAGAGAAAGAATGGAATAAGGGAGAATGAGAGGGTATACTGGATAGAATATAACAATGATGATACTAATTGTTGCTAGACGAGACGAGAAGGAAACGAATAGCTTGAGGATGTGAGGGAGGAAGAAACATAATGAGCAATGGAAGAAGATGAAGAAGAAAGAGAAAAAAACCCTCTCAATCTGTCGAAGTTCTGTGACTAGCGACGAAATGAGGGAGGTGAACCATATGCAACAGTAATTTAAGAGCTCATCAGGCAAAAGAGAAGGGAGATTAAGCAGGGGGAGAAAATGTATATAGGGGGACAGAAACGTGGGTAGATACTAGTGAATTTCGACTGTTCCATTCATCGTCACCATTAACTTCCTACGTCATGTAACTGTGGCTGATAGTAGTGGTGGTTGTAGTAGAAGGAAAAGTGGTGGCTGTGATGTGTATCGCTGTGTCATGGAGTGCTGATGTTTACAAATAATGTGGTTTTTATATTGGTCTATGCTGTAGTGAGGTCCCATCCGTACAGAACGCATCAGTCTGCAATGTCCTCAGTATCTGTGAAGTCCTCAGTTTTAGGTGGCTAGACTATTGAAATTAGGTGAACAGTTTAGGGGATACAGCATGTTCACTGTAATATCTATGTAGCTGCCATACTTGTCCGACGGGAGCTACTTATAGCCAAACTTAACCTCAGGGGCAATATTTCATCACCCCAGTGCATCTTCAAGAGATTATTCCAGCATCTTATCTTATCATGCCATTCATACATTGCTTATTATTTTCGGATATCATTTCATTTTTTACATCGTTTTTGCATTATTTTGTATTCACCTTCAGCTTCTTGTGTCCGACTCATATCAATTCGTTTTCCTTAACTGTTCTTCTAGCATTCATTCACTCACCACGATGTTTGCACTACTCTCCGTTTGTCCGTCTATCCATTTTTACCCTCTCACAACTCAACCAACTCCACCTGCATTACTCAGGTAAGTTAGTTCATCATCTTCTCAGTCTCCACCATCATTGTCCCCACACCAGTGTCGGTAACAAAACACAATCATGTACTGAATTAACATCGCTTCACCAAACTAAGTGGCTGGGGAACCCTTGGATATATCAGTTAAATCCCCAGTGGTTGTCTGTCGTAATGCCCCTCCCTACAATAGACAGGAACTGACTTTGCAAACTGAATATTCATGAACATATTTCCAATTCAGCTGACTTCTCTTGTGTTCCTGACAGCCTTCTACTCTGTTGTTTTCTTTCTTTTGCCTTATCTTTTATTGCAGTCGTTATCAAGTACTGTTCCAAGTCTTTTTAGTGAATCAGTATACACTGTTTCTACCTTTCTGTTTGATTCCACAGCCGAGTACTTACCATTTTAATACTGTGTTGATCACTCTCCCTAAAGCTTTCTTTCCTTCTTTGGTGTATTTCTCTCTCTCTCTCTCTCTCTCTCTCTCTCTTCCACCACAGTCCCAAGAAGCAAAGCGCCTCAGTTTTTCCCCCAATCAGTCAGACTTACTATCCTGCGACTCACTCGACCGGATTAACTCTATGTGGAGACCGGCGGGGCAGGAGAGGGAAACGTCTTGCTCTGTCTGTCTCTGTCTCTAAGGCACTTTATCATTCACTTCCCTTTTGTCCGCTTCCTCTTCCCTCCACGCTGCCATCCATTGTCTTATTTTGCTCTTTGTCTCTGTTTTAAAATTCCCCTCTCCTCCATGATTCTCTTTTTCTTGGCCCATTTTTCTTTATTAACCCTCCCCTTCCCCTCTAACACACACACACACACACACACACACACACACACACACAATATCACTCTCACTCACTTACTTCCAGTCCCAGGGGGAAGGAGTAAGGAAGAAGCTGTTACACAGAACTCGATTTGTCTGTTTCCATGCTGATTTATGGATGTAATTTCTTGGATATAATTCAGGCAACAAAGAAAATGATAATCGTATAGTCACCATTGCTCGTGACGCACAGGCATTCAGTAAAGATACAAAAGGTTTACACAAAAGAGCACGTTAATTGCAAGTTTATTCCGGTGAAAATAACTCATCTAATGAAGGTAAATCATTATCCACTGATTCAGAAGTTCATCATACAGATGTTATAATACTAAATCCAAGAAGTTATGAAATATCAATTATGCGAGCAGAAAGGCAACTGTAACAGACCTATTTGTCTTGATGACGGTGCCCATTACTGGCAAGCACCTATACCACTGTGTACAAATACAAGTAAAAAAAATCAGCTCATGACAGACGAGAAGAAAATTAGCTTCTTGATTAATGTGGTAAATATAATTTCGTGAAAACGTGAAAAAAGAGGCAAGGATCTGCAGTTTTAAATAGCTTGTACTGTATTTTCCTCATTCACTGTCTATTCAGCCTCTGTTCCTCTCCTGTCCGCTTGTGTCTCCTTCTAAAACTCAATGACTGTTCCCATATTTTCTCGTCTCTTTCAGAACTTCATCATACTTTGCATGATTCCTGTTTTCTCTGTCTGTATATGGCTGAAGATCAGCCATCATTATGTTAACTGAGAAGAAGAATGACGGATTAGATAATTCTGTAAGTGTTTCACACTGAGCATAACAATGAATGAGAGACGAACCTAAGACTGTATCATGCAACCGTGAAAAAAGAAAAATCTCTCTCTCTCTCTCTCTCTCTCTCTCTCTCTCTCTCTCTCTCTCTCCTTTCCTACCCTCCTCCCGCCCCTGTCTTTCCTACTCCCCCATCTTCTCTTTCTCACCAAATGGTTCCCTGCTTCGTGGAATCCTAGATCATTTGGCACGGCAAGGCCAATGCAAAGAAGGAAGGGAAAGAGGGTAGGAAAGGAGGGAGGATGGAAGGAAGAGAAAAGGAGGAAGGGAAGCAGTAGGGAAGAGAGAGGGAGGTATGAGAAAACAAAGGAGGTAAAGAAGTAGAAGGGAAAAGGGAAGGAGGGAGGGAAGAAGGAGGGAAGAGGAAAAGGGTATATGGTAGGATGGAAGAGGGAAGGAGGGAGTGAGATAGGAGGGAGAGGGAAGGAGAGAGAAAATGGGTAAGGAGGATAGAAATAGTTAAGGAGAAAGGAAGGCAGGAGGAAAGAGGAATGTAGGAGGGAAAGAGGAGCTCGGAAATGAAGATGGGAAAAGAATGAAGAAATATGGAAATAAGGAGAGAACGTGAATGAATCTACTGTAGGAGGGCTGTAAGTTAAAAAGAGATAAGAGGAAAATGGAAAGGGAGCATGATAAGCGAGGAAGAAAAGGTGATGAAAAACAAATTAAGGTAGCATTCAGAATGAACGAGAAGGAAGGGAGAAAGGAAGGAACGAGAACAGGAGGGAAGGAAGGAATCATGAGAATGAGAACACACACACACACACACACACACACACACACACACACACACACACACACACACACACACACACACACACACACACACACACACACACTCCCAGACAAAGAGCAACTATGGAGAGTCGACAACAATGCACCGTAAGGGAAAGGAGGTGGGCAGAGGGGGAAGGTGAGGAGAGGGAGGAGGATGGCGAGAAAGTTGGAGAGGAATCATCTGGAGTAAATGGCCTAAGTAAATTATGTGTGTCATCAGTTGCTGTGCTGGAGTTAATGAAGATAGTTTTAACATACGCACAACAGCAATTTTCCTCTTGCAACTTCCCGTAAAATCGTCTGTCGTTAGTTAGAGTAAGTATGTAACTCATCGGATTCGTCGGTTGCCATTTACGAGTTAAGGGAAGAGAAATGAAAGAGTTAGGAGGTAGGAAGGAGACAAAAGGGACAGTAGGCTAAAGGTGGAAGGGAGGTAGGGGAGGAATACAGTGCAACTGGGAGAGCGAAAGTAAAGGGAAAGGAATACCACATCAGGAAAGATTATTAAAGATACAATCGTCGACACAAGTTCGCCTCATATTCATTTGCTTGCACCTCACATTTAGAGAATGTCCACAACTTTCCTCTCTGACGCATCAAATCAAGGAATCGAGAAGTATACAAGCTATCTCAACTTCAGGATATTAACCAGCAGAGAAAAGAGAGATACATAGGGGTGCGCGAGGAATATTTGGCCAAACTTTGTCCCCGACTGCATACATTCTGAATGGATTGATGAAGGATAAACAAGTGATGAATCCCATGACTGAATTTATGACTACACAGGGTAGTTGACAAAGGCACCTCACATAAATGAATAATCTGATCAGTGAATGACTATGGAACGTAATGACAGATGAAGGACTGAGAAATCTGGTAGACAGTTAAAAGACTGATGGATTACCTTACGGTCGTATAATAATTAACCCTGTTTAATATGAGGCACATAGTTCCCTGCTTCAGCTCAAGACTCATCCCACTTGTAATTTCACGCTGCAACACCCCCGTCCACAAAGAAACAAGAAACGAACAACTACCCAACAGTACATAAAGCATTTCAGCAACATACCTCCCTCCCTCCACCACTCAACATTACCATTCAAGAACACACACATAAACTCATAGTCACCACAGCCATATAGCCTCCAGACAATGAGCATGCTTCATGTACCATCACCAGACATACATCCCTCAGAAATTTTCCTACCCAGAGAGAGACGAGTACACTTATAAGCCAGACTGCGATGCGGCCACCACCTGTCTCTACTACAATATCATGACAGATCCAAAAACAGTTCACTATGACAGAACTATAATGCAGCCTCCACACCACATTATATACTCACCTCATGCGCCACACAACACAGACAATCCTTTAACATAACGTCAATAAGACCTCTGGGAGCGACCCATCGAAGTCGCCGATTTCCTTCGGTCCACTGACTTCAAAACAACAATAGCATCAACAACAACAATAACATCATCACCATCATCATCATCATCATCATCATCACCATCATCATCACCTTCATCACCTTCATCCGTAGCACCAACACCGCAGAAGCAGGAGAAGGAGCAGTAGCAGCAGCAGCAATTAGACAGCTTTTATTTTCAGTTTAATTCTCCCTCTCGCCAGACGACATACAAACACTTAGAAAGTCCCTCTCTCATTAAAAAGTGTTAATGAAAAAGATATTATACAACTCGAAAAGTCTCCCCTAACCCGAATATAATCGTCTGAAGGTAGCAATGTTAATATGTACATAAAGTACATTATCGGATTGATAAGGCTAAAACTGAGAGCATCGGGGTGCATGCAACCTCCCAGATTATAATCTTTATTTTTATTTTTTCATATCACCTTTGGATATCTTATGATTTAAGCCTGCATCACATGTTACAGAGCATCAGTGTTAGAGAAGTTCTTCTGTTCTGTTCATTATTGTGTGTTTATGACTCAGATGCACATTCGATAAAGATTTGTAGTGCCAGACAGCGTACTATCGGTAGGACGGTGGACAGAAACAAAAGAGCACGACAGGATTAATATAGTAACATCACACATCGTTAACCTAACAAAGCTGGGGTATGAGCAGCAGCGTTGTTGTTCAGTTGAAAAGGCTGCCACATGTGATCAGAGAAGGGAATATACAGTTGATACTTTGAAGAGCCAACTAGGAAAGGAGAAGAATTTAATTGTGTGTGTGTGTGTGTGTGTGTGTGTGTGTGTGTGTGTGTGTGTGTGTGTGTGAATAGGAGGGCCTCAACGTGGCCCATCTGGTGTGTGGGGGCTCCCTGTGTGTTAGGTGAGGGAAGGAGGTACGAGACAATGTGGGTGAAATGTGCAACAGTGGGGCAGCAGCGGGGCAGGAAGCGGGCCACTCCACCACCTGCCACACCACCACCACCATCACCACACTGTCATTGTTACCTACTCAAGGATAATGAGTTTCAGTGCGGCACTAGACTGCATTATACGTATACTTCTAAAAATTACTACATGATTTCACCCACACAAAACAACCTTAGCAACAAATAAGTAATAACAACTGGTCGCAAAGTACGATGCTGAAGTACAGCAGAATTGGCAGTTTATTTCTAGTTTCACAAACTGTAAGAATAATCTCATTCACTCTCACGATGAAAAGAATTCTAGCAGTCTATTTCCTTTAACACCAGCCAAGTTAACTCAGCTGAGAGTGCTTCGTAGGAGCCTGAAGGAATCAATCTGGCATTTGATCTTTCTTCACAGATTTTGGTATTAATCCATTACTACTACTACTACTACTATTACTACTACTACTACTACTACTACTACTATTACTACTATTATTACTACTACTACTACTACTACTACTACTACTACTACTATTATTATTATTATTATTATTATTATTATTATTATTATTATCACTATTATTATTATTATTATTATTATTATTATTATTATTATTATTATCATTATTATTATTATTATTATTATTATTATTATTATTATTATTATGCATGATAGTCAAGTACGCACTGTACAGCAATGACACCACTACCACATTTCCAGTAGCAAAAGCAGTAATTAATAACATCAGCGAAAACATCACAGTAAGCCAGAAAGTCCAAATTCTCATCTTCAAATCTTATTCACTCTCTCACCGTGACGAGGAAGCCAGGTAACTAAACTAGTGCCAGAGGGTAATATTGAGCCGAGGGAAAGCACAGGAGACCAAAGGGTTAATTATGGAAACACACGATAAAAGGAGAATGTAAAGCCGAGCCGAGTGACCCACATATTGAGAAGGGAAAAATATCTCTTTGACGGAAGGAGGAATGAAAGAAAAGGGAGGAAAAGACACCGCTAATGGGAGAGGGTAAGTACATCAAAGGGAGGGCGAGGGTGGGGAGAAAGAAAAGGCAGAAGGGAGGGAGGGAGGGAGAGGGAAAGGGAGACGGAGAAGGCAGGAGGGAAAGGAGGGAGGGAGAGAGGGAGGGGAATAGGATGGAGACATAGAAGGAAGGAGGGAAAGTGGGGGGCTAGGATGAGGGAAAGAAAGGGAGGGACGGAAGGAGACTGGAGGGAAAGAAAGGAGTGAGGGAGAAAGAACAGTAAAGAAAGGACAACAGGACGTGATGGAAGGGAGGAAAAGAAAATGATGGAAATGGAGACAACAAGGGAGAGGGAGATTTAGTAGAGAGGGGAGAAAGATGAAAATGGGACTAGAGGGAGAAGTAAGGTAAATAACGAAGGAGAGAAGCACACGAGAATAATGGATAATGGATAAGAAGTGATATGTGAAGAAAAGGAAATGGAGAATTAGAAAAGGGATGAAAGGAACGTGAGAAAGGAAAGAAGATAAAGAGAGCGAGACTTAACAAGGGTGGAAAAAAAAAAATGAGGGAGAGGAATGGACAAAGTATGCACACACACACAGAAGAATAAAAGACGGAGAAAAGAACCAAGAAAAATTATGTTATATCAAGAGGAGGAAGGCCGTGGAAGAGAGAGAGAGAGAGAGAGAGAGAGAGAGAGAGAGAGAGAGAGAGAGAGAGAGAGAGGGGAAAGGGAGAGGGAGATAAAAGAAGAAAGATAATTGGCAAGAGAGTGGCAAAAGATGCATGACAAATCTGATAACGGCAGTCAGTAGCAGAATGGCAGTGAGAAGGGAGAAAGAGAGAGGAAGAAGGGGAGAAGCAGAGGAGGAACAAAGAGGAATTAAGGAAGAGAGGGAGAGAAATGCGGGTAGAGAGAAAGAGGCAAGGAAAATGAAGATAAGAGGACATGTCGAGGTAAATAGCAACAGAGAGAGAGAGAGAGAGAGAGAGAGAGCATAAAGTTAGGGCCGAATGTAAAAAACATAATGATAGGCTGTGCACGAAAAAAAAAAAAAAAAAAAGATGAAGGATGGACCAATACAGTGCGAAATGTGAGAAAAAAAATACAAGAAGGACGGAGTGGCCTCAGGAATTACAGAGGTGACGAGACACTGGTGATGAAAGTCCTTGGTTCTGAGTAGCGAGCGTCCATGTCAAGCTGCTTTTAACCCAGATACTTTTTTACATACTCGTCAAAGAAAAGTTACCAAAATGTTTCACAGACGTTACTTTTTAAGATAAGAGTTCAGTTTCTAGCATCTGCATAAGCTCTGGTCATATATCTATCGGTCTGTCTATCTAACAATGAACCAAAATATTCATACTGGAAAGAATTATATGTACTGCCTTGTGTGGGATGATAACATAACCTGTGTTAAGATGTATCGTGGCTCTTTGAAAAGGATGTGTCAACATTAGGGTCATGTTCTCAGACATCACTAACGTGACACCTCTTCGTGAGGGGTGACGTGTGGCAGCTTGACGGTACTGAACAACACCGTTGTTGGATGAGGCTGCACTTCCGTGCCTCTCTCCTCAGGCTTTCCGGTGATGCCATTTTAAGTGGCGATTAACAACTTAAGAAATATTTTTTGAACAGGAGGGACTAGAAACAGCCTTCATTAACCTGTCACAAATAGGGTATTCTTCTTCAATGAACAAAATGGTTTGGAGAAAACAAGAATAAACTAAAAATGCATTGGAAGGGTTGAAGGGTGAGCCTCCGGATATTGCTCAGTACCCATCGTCGTACAGTGTTTACTTTTCGGCTCCGGCCTTCAGCCAGATGGAGGAGTGGACTGAACTGTGTAAAATTTTATAACTTGGCAGAGCATAATGTTTTGAGTTTCAAGATGTAAGAAGCCTGGTTAAAGGGTAATGAAATTGTCGTTCATGTAACCAGCAGGAACGAACGAACCATCTTTAGTTCCCTGCTTGTGGAAGATGTGTAGTTGGTACGCTCTCTCTCTCTCTCTCTCTCTCTCTCTCTCCGTAGTGAGCGAAACAATAAGCTCAAAGTAAAAATAGTGAAAAGAGGCTCTGCGTGATATGGTAGACTGAAGTCATGGACAATGGTCTTTTAATGAGGAGAAAAAATAATCAAAGCTTGACAAAAATCTAAAAAATATGATGTAGAGACAAAAGGGCATCAAAGAGCTAAACTTTTTCGGAGATATTTTCCACCAACATTTTTGCCTCCTCCTTCTCGGAAAAACATGAAACGCAGAGGATGGGAAGAAAGTGGGAGGGAGGAGTCAAAGGATGTTAAGGAAGGGTGAGGGAGGAGTCAGAGGATGGAAAGGAAGGTGGGAAGGAAGAGGAAGAGGATGGGTTGGAAGGGGGAGGGAGAAGGCAGAGAAAGGCAAGGAAGAAGGGAGGGAGGAGGCAGAGAATGGGAAGGAAAGGAGAGAAAGGAGTCAGAGGATGTGAAGGAAGAGGAAGGGAGAAGGCAGAAAATGGGAAGGAAGATGGGAGGAAGGAGGCCGAGGATGGGAAGGAAGGGGAAGGGAGAAGTCAGAGGATGGAAAGGAAAGGAGGGAAAGGAAGGATGAGGAGGATGGGAAGGAAGGAGAAAGGGAACATGCAAATGATGAGATGCAAGGATTAGGGAGGAAGCGAAGGATGGAAAGGATGGGAAAGGAGGAGGAAAAGGATGGAATGGAAGGAAGAGGAAAAGGATGGAATGGAAGGAGGATGGTAAAGACGGATGAAGAGATGAGTCAGAGGATGGGAAGAACGGTGGAAGGAAGGGGACGGTAGGTGGACATGACAGGAAAACGAACAAGGAATGGAGCAAGGCTGAGAGCTGTGAAAGAAAGGAAAAGTAAATGTGCATGTAAAGGATGGAGAGAGACAGGGAATCTAGGATCTTTCACGTTCTGCTGTATGGATGGGTGGTTAATGAAGAAATATGTCCAAAGAATGGTCATAAAGTATAAAATGTTAATGAGTTAAAAAAAAATACTGACGAAGTCCTGATTATCACAGAAATATTAGGGACAGTCTCTCAGTATGTTATTATCTGTAAGTCCCGTAACTTCTTCACCACGGGGACGTGTATTAGTATTTTGTGTTATCGATTTTACTCAGTTTAGGGGAGACTTTTCGAGAAGGGTGGTTGGACACATCCATCATTAACTCTTTCACTCCTAAAGATTCATGTAAATTTTCATAAAATCATCTGGCATCATTAAGAATAAAATGAAAGTTACATTCCCGGGTGTCCTCTCTTTCTCAGGACTCCTTCTGTCTTGCCTCCACGTCGCCTCTCTCAACCCCCGCTTTAAATCTACTACATTTCCTCACCCGCGTCCTCTCCAGGGTCCGTCAGGGTTCATTACCCCCGGCACCTCCAGTTTCATTTCCAGTTTCTTTCCAGAATATCGCTTTGGCTCCTAACTCTCATTTTCTCTCAGTCGGAGACGCTCTGTCTCACGAGCAAAGATTCGAATCTAAAAGGTGACACAGGATTTTTCCCTGCGTCGTGAGACGCTATGTGTACAGGAGCGGCACTTGTTTACATTCTTCTTCTTCTTCCTCTGCCGTTGCTGCTGCTGCTACTGTTGTTGTTGTTGATGATGTTATTGTTGTTGTTGTTGATGATAATGATATTGTTGTTGTTGTTGTTGCAGCTGCTGCTGCTGCTGCTTGGAGAGCATTTCTAAATAAGTCACCATTCCTATATCGTTCACCTTGCAAAATTTTAACGGGGTGTATTGCCTAGACCACTTTCACTTCTGCGAAATGTGCTTAAATAGTCTTTTTGGTGAGCTCTAATGGATAAAATTCTCTCTTGGTAATGATTTCCTACCTAGAAACAGTTAAGGAATTTTGTTATACATGCGAGACTATACACATATCCAAATAAACTTATTCCTCAGAGAAGGGGGAAAAACTCATAAAAATATTAATTTCCACCGCCCGTTTCAGGAAATAGCTACTCTTCAAGTGAAATTGCATTCCGCTTCGCAATAAAGCAATATTTCAGCGGTCGATTGCAACCCAAACAATCTTGAAAGCTTAGTGGCCCAATGCATCCCTTATTAACGTTCAACTGCAGCCACTTCATCCTGTCATTGGGGATATTAGACGGCGATGATTAGCAATATGGATTTAAAGTGGCTATACTTTTTCTCGCATAAATAAGAGGAAGATGATGAAGGAGAGGGAGAAGGAAAAAAAGAGGAGGGAAACGGAGAAGGGAAACTTAGAACGAAAAGGAGGGAACATGAATAATAAGTAGAGGAGAGAAAATCGAAAAGAAGGGAAAACAGAAGAGATATGGAATTAGATGCAGGGTCAGATGGGGTTAATGAGAGGGATATAGAAGAAAAGCGTGATGAACGGTGAGGCAGAGAAAAGAATGGGAATATGAGGGATTATATATAAGCAGATGGTAGTACGTAAAGTGTAAAGCCCATAGGAGAAGCAAAAAAGGAAGAGAGAGAGAGAGAGAGAGAGAGAGAGAGAGAGAGAGAGCGAGGGTAATGCCGTGGAAGGGCGGCAGTCAATAGTCTCACTCAAAAAATTCCCAGTCCTGGCTCATTAAACCACTACAGTCTGGAATGTTAAACGCTTCAGAGACAATGTATTGGCTTTGTTAATACTATGATATTATTTTCGGCCCCTTGTCCTACACCGTTGGAAAGATTCAGCCTCTGTGTAATTCACCGGGTCGGTCAGGATCACTTGATGGTCGTCATCGTCAGCTTTTACCCTCCCGGAAGGGAGCTGAGAGCTCATATAGTCCGATCTAAGGGCAAGGCTGTGACCTTCACACACCCACACACCCGTCCCCTTGCTCAAGGGGGACAGTAACCACCCACTTCGTCAGTGAAACTTTTCGCAACCTGAGCGAGGCGCGAACTCCCGTCTACCAGATGGCAAGCGAGAACGTTACCACTGCGCCAGCGAGCGGTGTGTGTGTGTGTGTGTGTGTGTGTGTGTGTGTGTGTTTTAACTTCTCATAGACCAGTGGTTCCAACCTGTCGACCGTCGCCATTTTATAATATTTTATATTTCTTATGCGATCACCGCACCCCACGTGGATGTAGCGCGACTCGAACCGCTGAGCTTGAGACTGCTGCGGTGAAGCCTCAGTCGACTGAACCACGAGTCGCCGTTATAGTTTATAATAAATATAGATTTTATAATGTTAATATTTTTGTAATAAAACAATAGAAGAGTAATTAAAATAATTTTCTTACGATCTTGGGAAAAATCTTTGATTCATGGACTTCTCCAGTGATTTTTCCAAAACTTTGAGTGGCAACTCAAAGTTTTGGAAAAATCACTATCTGGCAACTCCAGTTCAGTTGCTACCAAGTAATCGCGGAGAGAGGTGCGTGTTTTCGTCCTCCCCATCGCTGAAAACTGAAAAAATGGATAGGTGGCTTGCACCAGGTATGTTGAAAAGAAAAGAGACTGATGATGGTGCATCCACAGGTAAAGCCCCAGGATTAACGAAAAAAAAAAAAAAAAAAAAAAAACGAAAGATTTCGAGAAAGTACAGCAGTGATTACATTTACTTGCGCTGGCATAAAAGGTGAAACCTTGCTATTATGGATTGGACAAAATGTGTGGTAGTGAGCACAGATCGAGCTCATGCAGTGCTGGTAATATATACTGTGGAAGCATCCCACGTGAAAGCAGTGGCTTCGCAAATAACGCCTGCTCATTGCAGCTTACACAGAGACGCATTTGCTGCAAAGAAATGCCAGCAGCCCTGAAAATTGTTTTAGGTGAGTCTGTGAGGGAAGTCATCGTGATGAAGACCCGTCCGCTGCAGTCACGGTTATTCGCAGTTTTGTGTGACGAGGAGCTGGGCAGTACCCAGTCAGCTATTGCTACACACCGTGGTGCGGTGGCTTTCATGGGGAAAGGTATTTGTACGTCTCTTTGAACTGCGTGATGGGGTAAGGATATTTGTGTTTGGGTCGAAGTCTAAACCGGCATCTGGCTTTAGTGACACTGGGTGAGTTTCTAGGCTGGAAAACATGATTGACATTTTCATCCACTTAAACAGATTGAATCTCTTGCATCAAGGCAAAACAGTAAAAATTTTTCAAGTCGAGTAAAACAGAAGGAGTAATAAAGATGCTCGAGTTATGAGCTAAGCGAGTTGGCAATGGAAACTTTGACTCGTTTGAAAATATGTCAAGTTTTCTGAATCAGGAAGAAAGTCAGCTTTCTCACACTGTGATCAGTGATACCAAAGAACACCCCACTCAGAGCACCTAACTGCACGAGTATTTCCCTATCTTTGATAGGCAGAGCAGCTGGACTGAGAACTCTTTCGCTAAGTACAGCAATGACACTCTCGCAAGCCTAAGCACAGGAGAGGAAGACAGACTTGTGGATCTATCGTGTAACAGTGCTTTAAAGCTAATATTCTCCCCGAAAGGTTTATCAGGCATCTGGTATCACGTTTCATCTGCTTATCCCAACCTGTTTGACATAGGTTTGAGGCATTTATATTCCATCCCCACCACATATCTGTGAAACTGGATTTTCAGAACTGGTGGCACTGAAGACAAAATACAGAAATAAACTTAGTGTTTAACTCGATCTCCAATTGAAATTGTCATCCCTGTAACCTGACATTCATCGTTTGACATCAGCCCTCCCATTAGGTAAGAAGACTGTTTTTTGTATGTACAGATTTATGTATTTATCAGCGTTGAGTTGCCATTAATCCTTATCGCTTAGTAATATTTATTGAGTAAAATGCTTCTGATACTTCGGGTCACGCTGCTTCTCAACCAAAATTTCATTTTTTCATTCATTAATCATCTAATCCAGTGTTTCCCCATGAGAAGCGTAGGAGCCCGGGGCTAGGCAGGTTGGTCCTGACATTTAAGACGTGAGTGACCAATCTCATTCATCCCTGTGTGGCATTAAGTGTGCAATAAACCCCGACCATCCTTTAGATATATACCTGCACTGGCTCAATTCGACTGGAGCTCCTTACTTACCCACTAAACCACCAGGCCCCCTAATTTAGTTATATGGTTACCACCCAGCAAAGTAAATGATTTCCTGGTGTACAGGAAACCATTTGGCTTCTGACTACCAAAATTTCAACGATATACTATTTCTAATTTTTCTTTTATTTGGAACCATCTGGTGATATTGGCTGTAATTGGAACGTCATTGATTTTGTAAAGAGTGAAGGTATAATCCTAGGCTGGCTGTGCCCCTCATCCATCACGGCCGCAGGATTAGCCCATACCCACAATAGGAGAGGCGCCGGAGCGTGACAAACAAGCGGTCAAAACACACCATACACCTGCTGCCCCCACCTACACCTGTCACACGCCTCTTCCTATACACCTCCACACTACACACCACACCACACCACACGGCATTACACCGTACCACACCACACTACATCACACCACACTACACCACATCACACTACATCACACCACACCACACCACACCATAATACACTATATCACACCACACCCTACCACACTATACCACACAAAACTACACCGCACCACACGGCATCACACTGTGCTACACTACACTACACTATACTAAACCACGTCCCACCACTCCACGCCACACCACACCACATCACACCGATACACCACACCTGACCACACCACACCACACTACACTACACCACACCACATCACACTACACCACACCACACTACACCACACCACACTACACCACACCACACTACACCACACCACACCAAACCACATCACACCACACCACACCACACCAAACCACACCACACCACTCCCCTCCCCACCGCACCACATTGCACCACATCACACCATACCTGTATCCCTCAAATATCTCACACCATACCACACCACACCACGGTGCACCACACCATACCGCACCACACATGCCACACCACACCACACCACACCACACTGCACCTACACCTGTCAAACACCTTGCACTACATCTCAACACCACAGTACACCACACCACACCACCACACAACAAAACATTGATCCTACACTTGTCACATGTCACTCACATTGCTCCATATCACACCACACATATCATACTTATCACACACCACATCAACACCACACCGCATCTTCACATATCAGACGTTTCTCACACCACACCACATCTGCACCTGTCACACGCCTTACACACCACACCACACCACACTACATCACACCAACACCTGTCACTCTCCTCACACCCTACACACCACATCTACACCTATCACCTCTTTACACTACACCACACCTACATCTGTAACCTCTTCACACTACACCACACCTACACCTGTTACTTTCCTCTCACACTACACCACACCTACACCTGTCACCTCTTCACACTACACCACACCTACACCTGTCACTCTTCTCTCACACTACACAACACCACACCACGCCTAAACTTGTCACCTCCTCACACTACACCACACCTACACCTGTCATCCTCGCACACTACACCACACCACACCACACCACACCACACCACACCTACACCTACACCCTTTCACACCACACCACACCTACACCCTTTCACACCACACCACACCTACACCCTTTCACACCACACCTCACCTACGCCTGTCACACGCACCTCTCACCCCAACACACACCACATTTACGCTGGTCCTACACTTTTTGCACCACACCACAACACTTCACACCTACACCCATCACGTGCCTCACACTACACCATGCCCCACCACACAACATCATTTTACAAAACACCACATTTCTGCCCAACAACTGCCACAAACTTCTCCCTCAGCACCACACACACCATGCATGCCACACCACTCCTGCCACACCACTCTTGCCACATCACTCTTGCCACTAGACTACAATCGTGTCACAATACCATACATGTACCACTCTACTGTACAAGTATCCCTGATCACTAACTCGCACATCCACACGAGGTATAGCAGTTCTGTTGTAACACACACACACACACACACACACACACACACACACACACACACACACACACACACACACACACACACACACACACACACACACACACACAGAGCTCTCCCACCAAACAGCAGTCACAGTGAACAATAAAGACACAAGAATGAGTTAAGTTACCCGTCACATTCCTGTTTGTTTTTTCCCCTTCTTTTAGACAGACTAGACAGATGAGCTCCATCCATCACAGGGGGGAGAGCGAGAGGGAGGAGGGAAGACCATGGGAGACGAGAAGGGAAGGTGGAGGGAAGAAGGGAGAAGAGAAAGGGAAAAGGATGGAAGAAGATGGGAGAGGAGAACGGGAAAATGATGGGCGAATAGGGGAGGAGGAGGAGGAGGGAGGGGAGGCGATTGGAGGGGTAAATGACTGGGAGACAGAATGGAGTATAAGAATGGATTATATCTGAAAGGGGTTAGGGAGGGAGGGTGAGACAGAGAAGGATGTAGGTGAGAGAGAGGTGTAGATAAGACGGAAAAGAACGCCAAATGAGAGGGCTGATCCAGTCTCAACGAGGAGGATCAACCTAAATGTGACAATAAAAGCGTTACCGTAGGACAATTATCTCTTCTTCCTCACTAACACCACTCTCACGCAGGTCAGTCCAGCTTTATGACAGCGTACGAGTTCAGAATAACCTATCAGGAATACAGAAGTACCTCAAGAAATACAAGTATCCTTCATCATTAAAGAATTACTGTGAACAAATTCAGAATTACCCTTCACTAATTCTGAATTATTCTTCAAGGATATATGACTACTTGCAATCATCTGTATTGAAGTATCTTTCGTTTTATTTATCATACTACAAGACAGTTTCATTCATTTTTGGAGGGACCTTTCTCGAAAAGGAGATAGCAAAAATAAGTCTGAAATCCGTTATCTAGTAACATAAAACTCTTGAATACGAGATGTCTAGATAGTGAGAGTTCAGTTCTAACCAACTAGTCCAGTGTTCGAGATGCGGCATAATTTTACCAAAATATACTAACTAATTTGATTTAAAGCATAAAATAAAAAAGAAGTAAACTGTAGGATCACACAGTGTGTTTAATTTTATGAATATCTGTTTCCACAGATGTACCACAAATTATTTTCATCTGTCAGTTATTGAATGAGTTTACGGAATTGTAGGTAACTGTATTCCAGAGTATTGGCTAAAGTTTTAGGAAGATTATCATTTGCAATTTAAGTTACCTTATTAGCGATGTTATTGATACTACAGTTAAGTCAGTCTGATTGATCCTTGTTTCCCAGAGGTGGTTTATTTACGGTGAACAAGCCTCCATAGTTGCGAATTGTATCATGAACAGCTATATTTCAATATATATTTAACTTTATTATTCTCTCTACTAGGTTGCTCAGTACTTTATAACCTTATACACTGAGATTAATGTACAAACAAATGATTGAATACGCAACTTAATCTCAAGAAAGTACGGAATATGGCCACGACCCCTTGATGTTTACGCTTCCCAGATTAGCAGCAGTAAATCACTCCACCAGAATGAAATACAGACTGCTTACCGCTCTACTCTAAGCCTTCCTTTCCTCCCTCCCTTCATCTCTTTTCCTCCATATCTCCATCAACTTTATGACCTGCCATCTTTAACTGCAGAGGAACATTGCTTGTCATCCCCCCTCATCTCTCTCTCTCTCTCTCTCTCTCTCTCCCTCTCTTTCCTCAGATCATTGTTATTAGCAGTCTCTGTTAAGTCTCTTTTCGCATAATTTCTTTGCATTTACATAGCATTTTTTTTTTTTCAAATTTTATATTGTATCTCTGTTCTTATCTATTTTCATTCTTTAAACTTTCTTTAGTTTTCAGTTCCATCCTCTTAAATTTTATCCTTTCATCCATTCCATTAAATTTCTTTTTCTTTTTAGTGCTGCTTTCTTCACCCATCCGGAGCTCAACTCGTAAATTATTCCTTTCTCCTTTCTCTCTCTGTCCGTTCCTCTCGTTATATCCTCTCTTCCATATCTTTACTGTGCTCACTTCAATTCTCCTTTCACCTCAAGACCCATCCTCTTCCCTGTCCCTCCTTTACGCCCTGCACTACGAGAGATCCCTTCAAAATTAATAACATGATCCAGTAACACGAATAATACTTAAGATATCATACTACTAGAGGAATTACTGGGGACCAAATCTCTCTCTCTCTCTCTCTCTCTCTCTCTCTCTCTCTCTCTCTCTCTCTCTCTCTCACACACACACACACACACACACACACACACACACACACACACACACACACACACATATTTTTTCCTCTCCTTAATATCTTTATTGTTCTCGCTCTAACCCTTCTTCCCTCTCTCTTCCTTCACTCCCTTAATATCCTTCCCTCCCTCTCCCTCCCTCCCTTTCCCATCAGCCACTCGCTTATCCTTGTGGCCAGATAGCAGATAAGGAAGCTTGATAAATGAGAGGAAGGGAGAGAGAGAAGGAGAGAGATGAGGTGGAGGGGAGGGTGAATAAGGTGATGACAGGAAGTGATGACGGGGGAGATGAGGGAGGGGAGAGAATGGGATAATGATGGAGGGAGAAGAGGACGAGGGGACGATGATGGTAAAGACTATTATCAGTGGTAAGACAGAAGGAAAATCGAGAGGAAAAATAAGGAAGGAAAAGAGATAGACAGAAGGAAGAAAGAGTGGAAAAACAAGGAAGGAAAAGAGAGAGAATATGAAAAAATTTGAGATGAGAGGAAAAAGAATGGGATCAAGACTACAAAGACAGGAGGGAGAGATGATGGTGAGAGTATAACAGCAAACGCAGAATGAGAGGAAATGACATGGAAGGAGATGACTAGGTATATGTGGCAGTAGAATGTAACTGGAGAGTATGATAGCTTTATGACAGAAGGAAAGGGGAGGAGAGGTTGATGATGGTAAGGCCTTTTATCAACGGTAAAACGTAAATAAGAATGAGAGAGAGAGAGAGAGAGAGAGAGAGAGAGAGAGAGAGAGAGAGAGAGAGAGGAAAAAAGTGGAGAGAGAATAAGTAAGAATGGGAAATTTGTTGGTAATGATGGTAATTCTTGTAGACAAAGAGAAAACTAATAAACAAGGATTTTTATGGATAAAATAGGAATATTCTTTAATATTCTTTTCCTTGTAGCTTTCCTGCCACTGTTAGCCATGTCATTTGCGATATTTATTAGTTCCAGCAGTATTTTTCTTATTACTTTTTTAATTGTCCCGTCACTAACAGAGGTATCACCACAGCTGGCTGCATAATCAAGAGTAGAAAGTATTTTTGTGCATAAAAGGTTATTTTAAGGTTCTTACCCTTTCACAAAGAGAGGTTTTCCCTAAGCAGAAGAAATCATGTGGCATTAAGGAGCCTGAATTTTAAAAACACGTTATTGTACTGAAGTGGCTATTGAGATTATCATACTCGCTTTCCTCCTCTCATCGCTTTATCAAATCTCTCCAGTAATTCATTCTCTTCCTCTGCTCCACTGAATGTTCATCTTCTCTCCTCCTTATCACTCCTCCCCCCACCCCCAACCTCATCCATACTCCTGTGGGATTACGTTATGTCCTGTTATTTGGAATTTACTAAAACATCCTCTCTCTCTCTCTCTCTCTCTCCATTATGTTATGGCATAATCCCTCCCGTCTTGCCCCTTTATTTTTCCCTCTACCCACGTCCCCCCTTTCTTTCCCTGCCCCCTTCCTCTACTATCATTTGTCCGGGTAATCCTCCTGTTTGACCCCTGACCTCACCCTCCCGCGGTCAAGCTCTTGTTGGGGTGACGGAGCTGGTAGAGGGAGAGGAGGGGAGTGATTAACGAAAATGGCAGTGAAGTGATGAAGTAGATGAGACAGACTGTGTGTGTGGCCAAACGAGATAAACACACACACACACACACACACACACACACACACACACACACACACACACACACACACACACACACACACACACACACACACACACACACACACACAGTGCAGAGTCCAGACGACCCTCTTTACAGTAGCCTAGGAGAGATTTTCCAAATTGAGCCATTAGATATAGCCATCATTAGCCATGTCACTACTAAGGCGTTTTCTCATCTTGATCTGAAACGTTGGGTAGTGGCGGGAAGAGAAAGATAAAAGACGCCAATAGTCTTCCTGCCCCTGACAAGTCAACTGCTGAACGGCCTTTCTCAATCAGTCTTTCCATCGTCTATAACGTCGTCCTTCCAACACAGTGTAAGCTTTGTAGGTGCCATGTCAACAAAGGATCTTAACCTAGTTTTTTCGATGAAAAAGCTTCCATTGCGGTGTACTATTGGAAATCACTTTGGTCACATTTACTAATTTATATTTTATTCTAGTTTTGTTGTAAAGTTACTGGTATCTGCCGAAGTGAGAATAAAAGTACAATCGGTTGTACACGATTTATGCTCAGGGCAGTTTAATTAAAAAAAAAATCACAGTTGTCTACAAATGTACGAATATGGGAATTAACTCTGCTTTCGCCCTCATTGAAAGGAAGATCTTGCTGGCTTCTTGCCTTGGTTTGCTTCTTAATGCAAAAATAAAATATGCAGGAACAAGGAATACATATAAAGCCTTTATTTGCCATATGTTGTCACTCTCATGCACCATATCCCTCTGCTCTCCACAGTTGCTTTCATTTTTACCTCCTTCTCCACTCTAATTGCTTTCCTCATATTTTCGTCCGTACCATTCCCCTCCACTCTCTTGTTATCAGGAAGCCACTCATCTTTGTCCTGTAGCTCTCCTCAACCTCTCTTACATAGTTTTTGTCCGTCATTGCCTCTTTCCAGCATATAAAAACTTTCTTCCTTTGTCTATATTTGCTTCTCATTATTTCTTTTTTCTCACTCTCCCCATCCTCATTGTCTCCTATTATTCTTGTTGTAGTACATATATTTTTTTCACTGTTCATATCCAAACCCTCTTTTCTTCTTTCCACTCTTCCTTTATGCTCTTTTTTCGTACAAATATTTAATTTTCATACTTTTTGTATCATTCGTTTTGTCTTCCATACCGTCACTTTTGCGCCTTTCACTTTCCATGTCCCTTTTCTTTCTGTACTCATCTCTCTCTCTCTCTCTCTCTCTCTCTCTCTCTCTCTCACCACAATTTCACCACCAAGCCTCATAACCGCAGTATTTGATCGCGGGCGGAGGCTGGGGTGTGAGTGTTTGCTTACCAAAATTGGCTTCCATAGAGTGGCTGGCTGTTGTGTGGCTACGGGGAAAAAATATATGCCTATGTTACCCCACCGCTCTTTCCATTCATGGCTTTTATTACCAGGAAAGGAAAAATGAATCGTAAAATTGTACGTACCCTGATTCTCTTTTACAATGCTGAATAATACCGCCGTGAAATATGGAAGAAAGTATTATTCAGAGAACAAGGCTCCGTCCCAAACGTCTGTTCTTCAGTGAGGCTTTTCGTTTCCGATGTACCTTTATTTTCTGTTCCATAAGACAGAGTTACTAATAGAGATTTATCAAGTCTGCTCAGTAGAAATCACTGGGTACCCCTTAACATTTGACGATAATTATCTGGGCCTCTGTGATTGATAAATTCCGTTGTCCTTTCACCTCCACTTTTCAGTTCATCAGTCAATAGCCAAAAGATATGAACTTTTGATCCAAAGCTCTAAAAATTTTCGTTTATTCATCATTCATGCTGACTTTTTAAAATTTTTAGATGGGTACGAAACTTACCGGTATGGTTAGGAAGCGTTCATTTGAGTACAGTGTTCATCGGCATGGTCAGTAAGCGTAGCTGGGTGCAAAGCTTGTCGCTATGGTCAATGTCCATGCAGCTGGGCATAAAGTTCGTTAGTGCTATGAACGAGCTCTTAATTCACTGCAGGAGCGAACAAGGAAAATTTGATTCTTACCTCACCTTGTTTCCATAGGACGTGTTAATTGGGCGATCGTCATTGGAAAGAAAGGATCCAAGATCCTCTCAGGTTTCCGCAAAAAGCAAGAACCTCTGACATTGAGACCGCCGAATCATTAAGATCCAAAACAACCAGTTCAATATTGCCATGAGATCTACTCTACCTCTGAAGTAGTTACTGTTACGGTAAAGTCAGCGACGAGGTTGACCGATTACTTTTGAGAATATGGCAAGATCAACTACCGTATTTTTTAAAATTAGATTTTTGACCGAACATTGCGGGAGGGCTCAGGGTAAAGAAACGATGAAGGGATAAAATTTTTGAAAGCAATCCGTCAAAGTCAAGGTCACATACAGTAGTACGGTTCAATGTTTGATCTTATTTTAGGTGTTTTAATCGATTTTTACACGATTTGGGAAAAGGACTGAGGATGAACCAAGGATGAAGTGATTCGATTTTTATACTAAGATGTTAAAGGTGAAGATCATAGAAAAATTTAACTCACTCTTGATCCAATTTGCATCAAAGTTTGAGCAACAAGGGCCAAGCATAAAAGAAAATTCGGCCTGATACAAAGTTCCACAGGGCAAAGTTAGGTTTTTGGCGCTTAGAACAACGGCGCGGGTGTTACACACTCTGAGGGCTTATTATTATTGTTATTATTATTATTATTATTATTATTTATATTATTGTTCTTTTTGTTGTCGTCGTTGTCGTAGTCGTCGTCTTTGCTGTTGTTTTTGCTGTTGTTGTTGTTGTTTTGTCGCCGCTAGTAAAGATGGCGATGATTTACAACCTGTGATTAATAATTTGGCTTAGGTAAACCGTGGAATGATCAGCGGAGCCTAATAGTGTAAGTTTAGGTTCTCCTTGTTATTACGGATCATTACTTACAGGCCCAGGACAGCTGAACTGATGACTGCCGGCGAATGAACATTTTCTTCTGAGTTTGTGTGCTACTAAGGCAAATAATGTGAATTAGGTATAAAAGTATACAAGGATAAGATGTTGCTGGCATCATTTTTTTCTTTATATTCATTAGGCTATGGTTAATATTACATCTCTTCCGATCAAAATAAGTACGTAATCCATTTCACTTGTTAACTAAGCACTCAGCACAACTGAACTGAACAATGGAATGATATTTCAGATAACTTTGCTTTGAGGAACGATTTACAAGTATTTTTCAGCTGTCATAGTTGATAGGTTGGCCGTCTGGTAAGCCTCTAGTCATTGTGATTAGGGTACAGTGCTTTGTTTTATAGAATGTAAGAAAAACAAATACACCTCCTACTCATCATCATCACTTCCATTATCATCTTCCTAATCTCATTTCCTCACTTAGCACTGAAGTGGGCAGGATGGGGCAATAGGAAAAGAGAAGCATATACTGTAAATAGGGGAGCTATAGACAGAATGCTAAGAGGAATGGACCGTTTAGACGTTTATTCATCATTTAAATATTCTTTATCTTCGATTTTCCCTCATAGATAAAACCCACTTTTTTTTTTTTTTAAGATGCGTTGCACGAAATGAGATTCGGTATAGTTTTAAACAACTGATAATTCGATACCTAGTGTCTTTTTAATCTCCTGTACTCTTTCGGGTGTCACTGTAACCACTTAAGGTAACTGATATGCTTACAGTACATGGCAAAAGACCTCATCTTCTCTTTTAAACAGACTTCTCTTTACTGACTCGTAACTATTTCGGTAGGACGATTTTTTTTTTTTTAATGGTTTTGTCATTTCTAGGCCATTAATATTCAAGTTGGCACCCACCTAACTTGAATTAAATGCTTGTTAGTACTGAGAATTAAAAAAAAAAATGATTTAACCTCATTTGATTCTTTTTATCCTCCTTTAAATTCTTATCTTCCTCTTCTTGCCTTTTCTCTCTTCCGTCCCGTAATCCTCTTCGATCTCCTGGCTTCGCCTTGCCCATCCTCTTCTCCCAGATGAGACTCGCGATGATGGGGTAGGAAATCTCATCTGAGGAAAACTGACCAGACTGCTTTGTTGTTTTAATTTTTTTTAAGTTAAACGATAGTTTTTCCTCACATTAATTTTCCTTATAATTTCACACTTTTCCTCATTATTTTTCCACAAAGTGTCATTTTAACACTCAGTTTTGTTTACCAAGTCTCAGCTGAATAAAACTGTCTGGCGTCAGCTGCGAGAGAATACTGGAGTTGTCCCTAATATCAAAGTATTAACGGTGACAGTATTAACACTTAGTCTTCGATGACTCACTCTCTGCTGAACAGAAACACGTATCGTCAGCTGGAATAAAATGCTAGAGTTGTCTCGACCATGACCTGATTGATGGTACCATTCTTAGATTCCTATAACTTACTCCGTTGAAAGAAATCGATTGACTTTGGCTGTAATCGAATATTAGAGTTGTTCCTACCATGAGAAAGTTAACTGACCTTTCTCTCCTTCTCTTCCGTACACTGTCATTAAATCAATATATACTCCTTATTTTGTTCACATTTCTTCCCTTCTTAAGCCTTTGAGCGCCTGTCATTAATTTGTTCTCCCCAAATCCTGGTTGTAATTTTCCAAGGCCTTTCCTCTGTTACACATCTCTCGAAAAAATGTCCCTCTTCTCCTGTCCTTCACAAGTTCCTGTTCCTAAAACTCTCCCAAGCCTCTTCTCTGTTACAAAGACTCCCTCCCCCCCACCCACCCAAAAAATAAAAAGACTCCCTCTTTTCCCGTCCATCACTTCCTAAATTCCTGGTCCTATAAGTATCTAAAGCCTTCCCATAGCTAGACAGATTCTGAAAAACAAAAATCCGTTTGTTTCCCTTCAGATATTGAATTCCAGGCCCAGCAATCCTCCAAGGCCTTTGTTTTGTTATAAAGATTCGCGAGGAAGAAATAAAATTAAAATCTCACCCTTTCTCTGTCCTCCACATCCTTTTATCTCTCCCGTCTCACCTGTCCCTCCACCTGTGCGGGCTGGGAAAATGGGGACACAAACCCCATTATAAAAGGCTAATTACTCCTCGCCATTCACTAAATTAATCTCATCTTAGCTCACCGTAATCCCCCCAGAGCCGTAATTTGGCCGGGGTGGGATGGAACACGGTGGTATCAGGTGAGATAAAATGAAGGAAATCTTTGGGCTGTGGTGGACTAAGCAGAGATGATGAAAAGATAGAAAAGGAGCACTTATTAGTATAAGTTAGACGAATATATTATTAATCGCACTTCGCATCATCATCATCATCATTATCATCATCATCATCATCATCATCATCATCATATTTTCAGTCATTGATGAAGTGGCTCGAATCCCGATCCAAGAAAAAGGAAAACACATAATCACGGGGACTCTAATCAGAATGCCAAGTGAAAATCAGCTCCCTATGCATCCACTCGTCATTTAAGCCCTCGGAACTCTTGGCTTCACCTCACACGCCACAGGCCGTTATCCATCCCTTATTATCGTGCTTCGCCTGGTTAAGCCACTCGCAGCACCTGTCTGCCTATCAATTAGTATATATAAACACATATAGATAAATGAACATTTATGCACACACACACACACACACACACACACACACAATCTCTCTCTCTCTCTCTCTCTCTCTCTCTCTCTCTCTCTCTCCATATGTGTGTGTGTGTGTGTGTGTGTGCGCGCGCTTGCTCTCTTTGGTGGGTGGGTGATATATTTCATTGTCCCATTCTCCCTCTACCACAAAACTACCACACCTGATAAGGAGATATACTTTTGTTTACACACCACGTGGTTTTCCCCCCCCTCCCCTCTTTCTCTATGAGCATTGTCTCAGCTTTGTCCATATTATTTAGCGTCCCAGTACTATTTATCTTCAGCCTTAAGAGGGAGGTAGAAGAGTCACAAGCATAAAGAAAAATTTATATAATTAAAGGAGGGAGGGAGAGAGAGAGAGAGAGAGAGAGAGAGAGAGAGAGAGAGAGAGAGAGAGAGAGGTGGGGGACAATAACTATGAATACAGGTAGAAAGTGCCTAAGGTGAGACAGGTGAAGAGGCCACGATACAGGTCACGGGGGATGATGGACAGGGAAGGTGAGGGAAAGTGTGGGTGAGGAAGGAAGAGATAACGGACGAAGGAGGAAGGGGAAGAGGGAAGAGGGATGCAAAAATAGGGAGAAAACGGAGCATTAAAACGAGAAAGTGCGGTAATGGGATTAATAACGAAGTTGTGAACCAGAGCGAAGTTTCTGTCGATAATTCTGATCTACTAAAAATTGAGACTTGTTTCTTTTTAATTTAATTAACGGTGCAATGGAAAGTAATATAACTACTTATAAAAGATTTTTTTTTTTTAACCTAAAAGTTCCACCTGCATGTCAGAACGTGAAGTGGAAAAGAGCGCGGGGACGGCGAATTTCATGCTTATATAAAATCAAGTAATCATCTACTACATTTTTCTAGTCCTTTGTGTAAAGTCAAGTTACTGCTCGGGAGACATAACCTGTCTTAACCGGACTAGTGCGTACTTAGAGTATTTCGTATTTTTGACAGTGTATGTCATCAGACCACTAGATGATGCATAGTTCTTTTCATTCCCCTACCAAACAGCCGCGAAAGAACCAACAGGTCTGTTGCTGTTTGCCTTCCTTTGTACTCCTTTGCACCTTCCCATCCCATGTATTAATTGTAATTTCATTTAGTAGGACAGCTCCGATAGTTTTCACATATTTGAGATGAAATACAGAAGAAAGAAATAGTAACCATGAAGAAAAGAAGGGAGGGAAAACTGGTGAGGAGTGTAACATTAGCGATGGCGACACAGCCTGCTGATGCGATGCCCCTCACTCACCACTTGTTTACCACTAAGAGGATTAGGCGGGTGTGCTTACCTCTCGCCTCTCACCCACCTGACCCGTCTTCCCTTCCTGCCCCCTCCCCTTCCCTGCCCTACCATACCCGGTATTGCCTGCCTTCCCCAGCCCTACCCAACCTCGCTTGTCCTCTTGGCCTCTTATGTCTAGTACCTACTGCTTTATTCTCTCCTGCCTCGCTCCATGTTTATCTTTTTGTGTCTTGCCTCCCTGCTTTATCGTTCCCTGCCACACTCCTTGCCTCACCTTCTGTACCTTGCATCCGCTGCCTCATTCCATGTATGTCCTCTTTTGTCTGCTTTCCTTCCCCTCTCCTACCTGACCGCAAGACTGTCCTTTTGTGTCCTGATACTTCTGCCTTTGTTGTTACCTTTCCTCATGTGTCCTGTCTTGCTCCATGTCTGTTCTCAAGCAGCCTGTCTCTCCTACCTCATCGTCCCCTGCCTCATTTCTTGCCTTTCCTCCTGTGTCCTGCCTTCCCTCCGCTGCGTCTTTCCATGCCAGTCTCCTAGTCCCCTGCCTCCTTCTGCCTTGTCTTGATTACTATCCTGCCGTTCCCCTCCTTTTGCCAGGCCACGCCCCGACCTATCCGGTAACGTACCCTTCTTATAACATGCCCTTTGATATTTTCTCCCTTCTCCTTTCTCTCTAGAGTCTTTAACATTGCTGTATTGCGCTTATCCAAATATCCAGCCTTGTTTAAATCAAGACGTGGCAAAATAAGTTCTCCAGGTGTTTGTTCGAATTGATGACAGGGTGACACTGAGCTGGTCAGTTTTTGGACGCCTACACTTTGGCAACTACAAGCTGGCATTTTCTATGTGAAGGAAAAGAGCAGAAAAGCCATGTTTGAGGAATCGGGATGAGTTTGGTGCTGGTGGGGTAAAAGACGAAAGGAGATACATGTAATGGGGAGAGGGTACTCAGGTCATGGTGGTGGCGAAATTGCAGATGGGTAACACAGAAGCTTAGCATGGGGCGGCTGGAAGACGTAGACAAGAGGGATGTATGTGTGAACAGGATAGAACTGGCGAGGGCAGGGGACACAGTTGTGGGGGTAAACTTGGATATCTGCAAAATAGAAGTGATATATTGGGTTGTTTGGAAATGTGGAGATGAATAGGAAATGTGAGGGTATTTAATTAGGTTTGATTGGGTCGTCTGATAGGGTGAGATGAAGGGTGGTGGAGTTGGAGCAAATATATAGCAAGAATATGATGGAGATGAATGTAACTGATGATGCAGAGGGCGAAAACACGGCATTGTTATGGATAGCAGGAAGATTAATACGTCCCCGGGGATGTGCAGGGAGAAAACGAATGGGGGTTGTAGCAAGACAGGGAGGGAAGGAGGATTTTAGGGTACGGTACAGGGAAGAAAGAGAGAGGATAAGGAGAACGGAGGGTTGTGGGATAGGGAGGAAAGAAAATTCAGTTGGAAATGTAGAAAAAATGGTGGTTTGGAAGGAAAAAGGGTTTTAGGAGCTAAGAAGAAATGAGCATTGTTGTAGACTAGGAAAAAACGAGGGTGGATAGAGAGGACAGAGGGCTGTGGGAGATAGGGAATAATGTCGGTGGATAGAGAGAGAATAGATTTGTTGGGAAAAGAAAAAAACAGGAACATGGAAGGATGAAGGTTGCTAGGAAGGGGGATGGGAGGAGCTAGAGAGAGAGAGGACAAGAATGGGTGAAGGGTGAGGGTGCAGTGACAGAGGTGTAATTACTGATAAAAAGTCTGAGCACCACCTGACATGATGAGCCTATTGGAGTCTCAAGTTACTGACGAGGAGGCACTCTGGAAGGGGGATAGGGGAGCAGGAAGGAAGGCAGTGGTAGGAAGTAAACAGGCATGAAATTGAGAGGCAGTGAGGGATGAAAGGAGGGCAGGCAGAGTGTGGGAGGGAGGGAGGGAGGCAAGGATAGTGTAGGAGGGGGTGAAAGAGGCAGGGAAGGTGTGGGAGGGAGGAGATAGGTAAGATGAAGGAAGCAGGCAGTGTGTGCTACGTAGAGAGAAAGGCTAAGTTTGGGGAGGGGGGGAA